>NC_053430.1:13682507-13997525 GCF_007990345.1 Gossypium hirsutum
AGTAAATAAAGTAAATTAAATTAAGAAAAACAATGTATCATCTTCCTATTCTCATCTACCACAGAAATTTTAACCTAATAAAACCATGGGAGAAGTTTAAGCATCGACCATCTCTCTTTGCTTGCATGTGAGAATTTCCGTCCTGTTTTTAACGATTTCTATGTTTTTGAGTCGTTGTAGCTTAATCTAGCAAGCCAGGACTAATTTGTGAATTACTAAAGTATTAGGGTTTACCATTGATGAATGTATATGTGTTTGATGTTGATAATAGTAAATGAATGGTTGTTGTTAGGAAAACAAGTTTTGTAAAGTGATTTCGGTTGAAAATGTCAAATAGGGACTAAATGAGAAATGTGAAAATTATATGGAAATGTGTGAAATAATGAAATGTATGGCTTCTATGGATCTACATAGAATTGGCTATAATGCGTTGAAATTAAATTGCAAGAATTGCATCTTTATGAGCTAGGGACTAAATCGTAAGTAGTCTAATGTTCAGGGTGAAATGGTAATTTTGCCATAATATGAATTGGATTGAATTGAATAGAATAAATAATAAAGTGGTTAAATTTGATTATATAGATCAGGAAAAGCCACATTCGGAATTAATCGGGGGAAAACAAGTAGTAGATTGATCGGTTGATTTCTCCGTATTAATTCGAGGTAAGTTCGTATGTTAATAAGCATTAAAAAATTGTGCTTTAAAGACTTTAATATTACATTCTTGATGAATATGATTTCACATAAATACTCAACGAAGATTGACAATGTATGAGATCCCAATTGAACCTTAGGTATAAATAGGATACGAATGACATGTTATTAGGGTTACTGTGTTTTGGGTACTGGTCCCGTAAGTTCTATCGGTGGCTGAGTTTTCTGGCATGTGTTGTGATTACTCTTTAGCTTGTGTGAGCAGCACCGTCTAGCTATGTCTTGACCATCAGCTTTGTGAGCAGACCCAGTGATAGCTTGAGAGTGAGCATATATATATGAGATATGAGATAGACATGGTTACGACCATGTATTGGCACTTAGGTGTGAGATACCCGAGTATCCAATATTATTCCAAATGGTTCAACGTGCACGGTTTTGTTTCGAGAATGTATGATTTTATTATGAACCAGTACAGGATGTACGTGAATCATGTGGAAATTGAATCTATGATGTTTGGATTGCGTAATTAACCTTGTTGGTCATTATATTTTAAGCAATGAGACTAAATTGAATTACATATGATTTAAATTACTTGCTTAATTATATTTGATTAGTAAGTTATATTGCAGTATACAAACTTACTAAGCTTAATTGCTTACTTGTTTACTTTTCTGTGTTTATAGTGATTCAAAGCTCGCTCTTTTTGGAAGTTGTCAGAGATTGCATCGCACTAGCGAACTCTTATTTTGGGTACTTTTACTTTGTATTTTGATTATATGGCATGTATAGGTCATTTGGCTAGTGAAAGCCTATATGTTTTGATTATGTAATTGGCCGTTTAGTGTGGTTTAATTTGTTATGGATTGACATGTATATATATGTGTGTGTGTGTTTAGCTTTATGATGTATAGAATGTCTTGAAAATGCATAGATTTTGATTGTGTAAGTAGAGTTCCATATAATGAGATTAGAAATGGCATATAGGTTATGTGTTAGGCACAAAAGTGAATTATGCACTTGACCATTTAGATAAATTTTTAGATTGATATTGGTATATTTTGAATGGCCAATGTGATGCTTATGAGCATTGTGTTGTGGTATTGGTATTGCATGATTTGGACTTGGTTGCGATTGGTTTGAATGCTTATTGATGATATGTTATATGCTTTTTGGTATGTGTAGGATATTACCACATTGAGTGAGAAATAAGGCTTGGAAAATGGCCTCTTTTGTCCAAACAGGTAGAGACACGGGTGTGTGTCTCAGTCGTATGTGACACACGGCTAGGTTATAAAGTCGTGTGTCCCCTGATTCCTATTTATAAACCAAGGTAGTAGCTTCACATGGCCTAGCAAACGGGCGCGTGTCTTGGTCATGTGGCACAACTTAGTATACCCTCAAGTTATCACATGGCCTAGCACACGACCTGACACACGGGTGTGTGGTCTTGCCGTGTGACCCAAGTCAATGAGTTACACAGGGCCAGACAGGGCTAGGACACGGCCATGTGATCCGATTTCGAATGTCCATACGGCCTGTGACACGAGCGTGTCTCTTCGCCGTGTGAGGTACACAGCCTGGCCACATGGCATGTTCCCCTCCACTTTGAAAATTTTATATGTGTTCTAAAAATTATTAAGTACTCGATTTAGTCCCAAACCACTTCTAATGCATATTTTAAGCCCTGAGTGCTCTTGTTAGGGCTATATGACTAAAT
Source organism: Gossypium hirsutum (assembly GCF_007990345.1). Lineage (NCBI taxonomy): Eukaryota > Viridiplantae > Streptophyta > Magnoliopsida > Malvales > Malvaceae > Gossypium > Gossypium hirsutum. Next base: position 13,684,882 of record NC_053430.1, read on the forward strand.
TGAATGACCTTTGTTTGGATATGAGAAATGAATGTGAAATGTATGATTGTTTAAGAGATAAGTTTAGTAATGCTCCATAACCCTATTACGGCGATCGATACGGGTTAGGGGTGTTACGTGCCCATTTACAACATTACTCCTAGTCTGAAAGAACCTTGTCCTCAAGGTTCCAGTGAGGAAACTGTGAAGTATGTGGGACTTGTCCTCCCAAGTAGCTGCCTCACGAAGAAAACCATCCCATTGGATGAGACATTGGACTGTAGTTTGTCCGGAGCACTAGATATTTCAAGTGTCAAGGATAGCTGATGGTTGTAGGATTAGGTTTTGTGGAGTCGATAATATGAAGGGGAGTACCTTGTTGCTGAGGAGTGCCAGTACGAATGAGTGAAACATAAAAGACAAGATGAACCTTGCCATGGCTGGTAAATCTAATTTATAAGCCACTGTGCCAATACGCTGGAGAACTTGAAATGGACCAAAGAAACATCGTCCAAGTTTGTAGTGTCGTTGTAGTCGGATGGAATTTTGATGGAATGGTTGAAGGCAGACATATACCCAATCACCCTCTTCCAATACAAGATCAAGATGGTGTTTATGAACTTGAGCCTAAATCGTAGCCTGTGATTGTAACAAATTGTTCTTAAGGAGATGAAGTGTAGCATCTTGATCTCGCAAATACGCATTGACTAATGGGGAGTGTAACACACCTTACCCGTCCCTGTCACTGAACCCTAGTAGTAAGATGCTACGACATAATCAACAATTCAATAAATATCTTACTTAATGAAAATCAATTATTTCTCATAAATTATGGATATAAAGAAATATATTAAATAATTGGAATTCTACAAGGACCAAATTACAAAATACAAGCATATATAAAATTGGATTGTAAAATTTTGAAGTTAAAAGTTAATAATAGAAATTCACAGATGTATCGATACCAAATTGATACCTTCTGAAATTAATACCAAATTCAATTCTGTTTACTGAAAATCAATGGCATCGATATTTATTTTATGGTATCGATATTTATGAAAAAATATCGATACTTAAATAAAAATCGATACCATTTTGGCATTCTGTTTGTTTAAAACTATTCATAAGGTCAGGTATCGCTATTAGATGTAAAAATATCGATAGTTGAGTTCATAAAAGGTGAAAACTACTTTTTTAAAGATGCACTCATGCTCAAAACTTGCCTAAACTCAAATAACATACCTAAACATAAAGAAAGGTATGCAAATCATCATTTAAACATCTTATCCATGTAGAACTCAATTCAATATATCAAAATCTAAGCCAAATATATATATTCTTAAGATCAACCAACCTAAATAATTAGCCATTAAGTCATTAAGGTACCTCAAATGTGAACAACTAAGCATTCAATTTCATTTATAAAGCACATACCAAAGCATTATCATCTATTGAGATCAAACCATATATTAACTATCATTCTCACAACTGTGCATTAACCAAAAACTCATCCAACATAACAACACCTCAATTGTCTAATCATCAAACATATCACCAAATTACTCTAAAAAGACATCTTCAAAATGATCATTCCTATCAACCAAACATATATACACAATACTTACAGACTTAGAACTCAAATACCATCAAGACACAAAATGAGCATTACATATATCTAGAACATCCTAGGTACATGCCAAGATCAAATAACATTTCACCAACAGTTGAGTTCGGGACGGTCGTTGGATGCTAAGTAAACTATCAAACTGATAAGTACCTAACCTGGGCATGAAAAACAAAACTGTACACTGAGTATAACTCAACAATATTCTATAATCTGAACATAAAAGTAAAATACAATACAATTATATGTTCAAATTTTTAAAAAAATTATACACATTATCTTAATCATATTTCAATTCATTTCATACTTAATTAAACATCATTTTTTAAAAACATATCCATTCACTACTATAGTTTCCAATTCACATTTCATTCTATATTTCACTCCATTCTATCACATTTTCTATTTAATAGCATTGCCATTTTTAAATCATTACCATCTCAAGTCATTATCTCGAGTTTTTTGTTTACTTCTTATATTAACATGACTCAGGCTTGGACATGTGGATCCAACCATCTCATTTTAATATCAAATCCACATCTCATGAAATTATTTCAAAGGAATAACTAACCTTATATATATACTTACCGAATAATGCAATGTATAAAAGCAGCGCTTTTAAATAGTTTAGATTATAGAAACACAAACTATAATCTCTGAGCTATTCGTCGACGACCATGCCTTTTACCTTCTTTTTCAAGGAATTGAGCCGAAGTTAGCTACGAAAATAAATAAGCCATGCATATCATTAATACACAAATAATTGCCCATTTAATTGCTAATTTATACAACCTTTACACTTTATTCAATTTAGTCCCTAAATTCGAGACTAACTTAACTTCCACATTTAACCCTAAATTTTAATATCAAATTCATTCTATGGAAAGTTTAATTCCATAATTCTCATTTCTACCCCTAGATTTCAAAATATTCACAATTGGTCCCTATTACTCAAAATCACTAATTAATTTCACAATTTAGTCCTTTTCACTTCTAACCTAAAAATATATGAAATTAGTCCCTGAAGCTTTAACTATTCAACAATGGTAACATCTAAAATCTTAAGCAATACTAAAAAATAGGACATCAGTCATCTAGCTCATAGTATTAGGATTCTGAAAACATAAAAATTGCAAGAAAATGGACTAAATTGACTAAACAATTAAACCTTGAAAAATTAAAACCCTAAGTCATTTCTCCCTTGTTCTTTTTCCCACCTTTGGCATGCAATAAAATGGAAAAAAATGCTAAGTTGTTTCTCTTTCTCCCCACTATGCTAGTTGTTTTCATTTTATTTTATTTCATTGTTATTTTATTTACTCATTATTATAATATAATATAGATTACATTTATTTTACAAGTCCTAGATATTCAGTTTCTATTTATAATTTCTTTATAAATCTTACTTTATTCACTTACACGATTTAGTCCTTATACTCTAATTAAAAACTAATTGAACAAAAATTTCTAACCAAAATTCAATTCACATCTAATATAACTCCACAAGTATTTAAAAAGAATATTTACAAGTTCGGTTTATGGAAACGAGGTCCCGATACCTCAATTTCCAAAACCACCGACTTTAGAGCTGATACACTTGTACGCTATCTAACTTTCCAACTAACAAAAATTATTAAACCAAAATTAAATATAATATTGTAATACTCTCATAAATATTGACAAATAATATTCACTGATTCTATCATTGAAAAATAGCTTTTGAAACCAATATTTCGGACTCCACTGACTTTCAGGTTGTTACAGGGAGCCTGACGTATCCTAAATATAGCAGGCAATTGTTGGTGGTGGACACTGTAAAGGAACTCAAAAGGAGTTATAACCACTATCTGATAAGAGGTGTTATACCAATATTCTACCCAAGGCAGCATGGATACCCAAGCATGAGGAGTGTCAGCGATAAAACACTTAAGGTACATTTCTAAACATCTATTAAGAACTTCTATTTGACCGTCTATTTGGGGATGGTATAGGGTACTCATCGCCAGTTTGGTGCCTTGTAAATCGTGGAGCTCTTGCCAAAAAATATGCATAAAATGAGGGTCTTTATTGGTGACAATAGTCATAGGAAAGCCATGAAGATGCACGATGTCATTCACAAAAGTATATGCGACTATTTTACTAGAAAAATGACCAGGAAGGGCAGTAAAATAGTCATATTTAGATAACCTATCAACAACCACTATGATTACTATTTTCCTTTCGGCGGAGAAAGGCTAGTGATACAGTCCATCAAAATATCTTCAAAAACCAAGTCGGGAATTCGTAGAGGTTGTAAGAGGCCTACTTGACAGAGGGAAGAGTTCTTCATTTGTTGGCATATCTGGCATTCGGAAACAAATTGGTGAATATCTTGGAGCATAACTTTCTAGTAAAAATTGAAAGCTAGTCTATGAATGTTCTTGCAATGTCAACATGAGCACTAATTGAAAATAAATGAAATTCCGACAACAATTGGTGATAGAGTGGTGAATTTGATGGAATGACTATACGACCACGAAAGAGAATAAGTCTAACTTTGTAGGCATAATTAGGAAGTAATTGAGGGTTGGATTTAAGACGATGACACAATTATTAAAGTTCTGGTTGAGATTGAGTAGCAAGACGTGCAATATCGAAAATAGTAAAAACAAGTCATGAGAGTGCAAGAAGTGATGTCGATGGAATTCAAGATAAAGCATCAGCGGCATGGTTGGTCTTACTAGGGCAGTATCAAATTTCAAAATCATATCTCATGAGTTTTCCCAACCATTTTGCTGCACTGGTTGTAACGCCCCAAATTTTACGTTCTGCTTTTGTAAATAATTGACACAATTGTGTATTTGCTTCTGTGGTTAAGTGTTTTGGGTGTGTGTGAGAGGTCCCAAGTTCAAGGCCTAATTTTGGAAAAAAAAATTCCTGAGTTAAGCCTTAACTATTAGTGAACAAGCTCATATTAAATTATTGGTAAGTTCATATCAAAATGGGCTTGTTGGTTTGGTGGTTAGGAGGAGTGTTGTGTTGTTGGAGGTTTTGTGTTCGAATCCCTACGTGAGTAAGGGAGTTTTAGTTTTGGATTTGGTTCTAAGAGAGTTTCAGTGGTAGTTGAATTTTGAGATGTGGTTTTAGTGGGAGAGAAATTAGGGATGTGTATCATATCTCCTTTTTGGTTTAAAATTTCATCTCTCCTCATTTTTCCCAAAATTTTTATGTGAATTCCCTAAACATTCTAGCTGCCAAAATTCTACCTTTTTTTTCTTTTAGTCCTTGTGCATTTTTCTGTCTAACCCGTCTCTCTCGCTTATGTTATGTTTGTTTACATCCTAAATCGGTAAGTTTTGGTAAGATAGTTTGGTTTTCGTTCATTAATTTTGTCATTGATGAGCTTGTTAATGCCTTCAGAGGCTCGTAATCGTGGCTTGGGGGTTTAGGTTCGTGGAATTCTGGTTACTCGATCGAAGGTAAGGGTTTTAAAGGTTTTTAGGTTGGGCATTCTGTTGTAATTTCGGTTAAGTTTCGTGAGTAACACTGATATTGGGCGTTGGAATATTGATTTATAGGTTCTGGAGTGCTCAGGGATTGTTTTAGCTTCAATTAAAACCAGGTCTGTACCCGAAAATACAGAAAATGGGGTTTCGACGAAAGCTAAAAACCACTTTGTTGACGCCACACGGTCGTGTGGTGGGCCTTGTGGTAGGCCGTGTGCCATAACACGGGCGTGTGATCGACGAGGCCAGGTCGTGTACACCAGACACAATCGTGTGATGGCTAGGTAGGCTATATGCGATACATGAGCTCGACTGATTTGGGTCATGTGGACCATACGGGCGTGTGGGATTTTTGGCCAGGCTGTGTGATCCACATGGCCAAGGCCAATTTGGGCCGTGTGGGCCACACGGCCAGACAACATTAGCGTGTGAGCCCATTTTCATTAATTTTTGCCAAGGTTGCACGGGTCGCCTAAGACTACTATGAACCTACTGTAGGGTCAGTAAGCTTACCTAGACCCCTAATTGAATAAAATGACTGTATGACTAATTTATATGTATACATGTTATTGAGCATGGTGATGTTTCACTGAAATGATATTGTACGTACTGTTACCATGTTATAGCATGTCATAACTGTATATTACATTGCATCGAGCCTAATTTACTGGTAGCTCAGCTGCAAATTATTGTCTAGTGCCGCACTCAGTACTTCTTGGAGTGTAGGGATGGGTGGGTTGATTATATCCCCACATGGAGTGTAAGGTTGGACGGAGATGGTGTGTAGAGGCTAGTTGGGTAGGATTTTGTGACTGCATATCTATTAGTACTACTGATACGTTGATGGGCTAAGGCCCAACTACATGATTAATTCTGTACTGTGATGGGCTAAGGCCAAACTAAAATCGATACTGTACTGAAAAGGGTTTAGGCCCAAACTGTGATCATGTGCATATTTTCTGTTGCTTATATGGGGATTACACACTGAGTTTATACAAACTCACCCTTTTGATTTAATCTGTACAGGGAATCCCTAGACTTGACAGATCAGTGCAGCGGAGGACTCGATAGTGACCACACGACCTCTTTAACACTGATTCGTACTTACTTATGATTTTAGATTTTATTTGGGTATTTTATTGTAAATATGGCCTCTACGGATTTTTATTTTGGTTTGGAATTTTTATTGGTTATGGGTTATAACTGCTGGAGTTAGGAAAACTCAGGTTTTCAAAAGAAACAAACATTTTAGCAAAATACTCTCCAACACGCAAACCGTTTTAAAAGCTTCCGCATTGGATACACGTTTTGAAAACCTTTGACGGATTAAATAATAAAATTTTAGAATTAATAAGTAATAATGAAAAGTTCTAAACGGAAATTATTTTAGGGAAAGTTACGGTTTTCAAACACACTACCATGTGACAACGCCTGATCCGACCATAATGTCTAGGTCCAGTTTGGGGTGTTACATTGAGTGGTATCAGAGTCAGGTTGCAAAACTCGGCTGTGGATGTGGGTTTTTAAGATGTGATTTTCTAAGAATTGATTTCTAAATGTTTTTACTGAAAGTGTGGTACACTGAGTCTCCGACGCTGATCTAGTAAGTTTTTTGAAGCTGTTTTTGATAGTATATCCTAAAACTGCTATAGGTAGTATATGCTGAGACTACTATAGATAGACTGTACTGAAAACACTTAAAATAGTGTATATTGAGACTGTAGTAAAACTAATAGACATTGATTGACACTGCGATGAATGAAACAAATTTTACACTTCTAATACTGTTTTCATAAAATATCTTTTAATAAACACTAGAACTGTAAACTGATGCATAAAACTGTTAATACAGAAAAAACAAAATTTGACAATGAGCACTAGAGGTACTCACGGACGGGGTACAAGAGGCCGTGGTAGAGGTCGTAGAGGTGCTCGAGCTGGGTCTTCGTCATTTGGCAATCTACCTAATTTGGATACTAGTGAGAAACAGGCTTCACTTGTGACTGAGACTGGGTCTCATGATCGAGCGGCTGGGGATGACACACTGTCTCAGGCCATGTTGAGGATTTTAGAGAGGGTCGTTGGGCCCAATACTAGAGCTGGAGGTCACGGGTCAATTTCAAAACGACTCCGGTCTAGCGGAGCTGAGGTTTTTAGGGGTATTACTGGAGTTGCCCCTAATGTGGCTGAGTACTAGATAGAGGCCTCAAAGAGTATTATGAATGATTTGGGCTGCACCCCCGAGCAGAAATTAAAGGGTGTTGTATCGCTGTTACGTGATAAGGCATATCAGTAGTGGCTCACTGTTAAGGAGGGCACTCAGCCCGATCAACTGAACTGGGAGTTCTTTAAGATTGCTTTCCAGGGGAAGTATGTGGGGGCCAGTTATATGGATACCCGTAGGAGAGATTTCCTAAATCTGACTCAGGGAGACAGATTGGTGGCCGAGTATGTAACACCCTTATCCTATACCCGTCGCCGGATTAGGGTTATAAGGCATTACCAGTTAACATAAATCTCAGATCAACTTCTATCGTAATTTAACTAATAAAAATTTTAAATCAACTATCATGCTTCAATTTAATATTACATAAGAAATAAGAATTAAACTAATCAAATAATGCTAATAAGGAAACATGCAACATTTTTTTTAAAACTTTTATAACCTTGAGCATTATATGCGCAAAATGTTCTGTAGTTATATATGCATCATTCGCACACCATGAATGAGCAACCACAAATTATTTCCTCACAAATAATTAAACTACTCAAGTAATCTATAAATATTGTAATAATATATATATCGTGAGAGATCGGTACAAAATTTTGTTGGCCTTCCATCAAATTAACTAACAAAGTTTACCTTTGCCAAAACACAAGTAAAAATAAACCTAACACATGAATATATATATATATTTTACTTGAAAGCGTATATATGCATATTACAATGTCACATTATAAATCAAAACATTATCCCGGCAACTATCAAGTCACAAGCAAGTCGTTTTATTATGAGCATAAATATTTATACAAACTTGTGTCGAATCTCAATTTAACTATACCATTTCATCGAAACATATCCTATAACCGAATATACCAAAACATCATTGCAAAAGCCTTCTAGCCTAATTATATAACAATTTTACCTCACTAGTATAAGTCTTTAACCACATCCATCACTTACCCTTTTAATAACTGCACATATCAAGCTAATATACAAATATCATCACTTTAACTAACATATTTACTAATTCCTTCATAACCTAACTATTATAACAAAAACAAATCACCTTTATTATCTATCATAGCCGAAATATATTATTTAAAACCACATATACACCCAAAATTTTCATCACCAAACTACTCAAGCCAAACAAATCCAAAAAATTATAATTAATAAAACATATAAGACTAAATCTAAGCAGTATAAGCAAGCCACTCTTCAGCACATAGTACTTATCACAAACTTTATATATATATACATAACACATAGCCACAAACTAAGATAAACATAACCCATGCCTAACATGACCGAATTTATATAATAAAATTTAGCCATTTTCGCATGGCTTTTATATATGCATTCATTTCCAAGGTATTTAACCTTAAAACCAGCCTATACATGCCATAATTCAAGTTCAGTTTAAAGGTACCAAAGCTGTGGATAGTGTGACGAGCTTGGCTAACAATCCCCGAGCTTGTAGCTTGATTCCAAAATCTATAAAATAAAGTAAACGCAACACACAAAATAAGCTATCACAACTTAGTAAGTTTTAACCAATCAAACAATCAAATAAAATTAATTAATATAACTAAACAGAACCAAATTATTTTATCATACCACATGTAGATCCAATCGTTTATAAATACATATATTCATACTAAGTATGTATTTAAACATATAATAAATATTTCTCTTTTATTTATTATTATTTTTTTATATTATCACCTTGACCGAATATTTATAGCACCAAAATTCATATAAATTGCTTTTAATCTTCATAGCCGAATATATAATACATACTTAGTTTACACGTACAAACACAGAACTCATGTGATTTTTTATGCTTCCACTTGCATCTATTAACCATATAAGCGAATATGTACCTCATCACTTAATCACATACACATAAGAACGATTACAACATGCTTACTAGTCAATCACAAAATAAATACACATATCATACATATATATATATTTTAAAACTTATACTTACAAAATTTGTAACAAATAACCAAGGTGTTTACTTACCTTTGTTCAAATAAATGACAAATAAATTCTTACCTGTTCTATAGATTGTTTTACACATTCGTTCTCATTACACCTCTGCTCGATGAACCATTCGGAATTGGATAGGACACTCAGATAATTACACAAGTCATACACTGCCAACGTCCCAGACCTGGTCTTACATGTAGCCACATACCGATGCCACTGTCCCAGACAGGGTCTTACTCGTAAACACATATCGGAACCACATATCGATGCCATGGTCTTACTCACACACATATATCAGAATCCTATGTCATGACATATGTATCCTAACTATTCCTAAGGTTCATACGGGGCTTTTGGACTTCGTATCTCGGTCGAATTGAACTCGAAAGTATGGTAGCCACATTTATACATATTCGGCCAGAGCACAATTAAATTCTAACATTCTATAATAGCATATAATTATAACATTAATTTACCAATAAACACATCTATTTTCTTACAAAATTACCTCAGACGGTACAAAACGAAATTGGGCGGCTAGTCGACAACTTTCATTTTTCTCGATCCAAATCCGATTTCTTTAGTTCTTGATCTAAAAATATTCAAATTAAGCTTATTCAAACATATTTTCATTCAATTTAGTCCAAAAATACATAAATAGGCAAATTACCATTTTACCCCTAACATTTATAATTTTTACAATTTAGTCCCTATTGCACAAAACACAAAATACACAAAATTTCCAATTACCCATGTTTAGCCGAATCTTACCCATTACCATCGAGTCCATATATTTCATTAATTTCACATTTTAGTCCCTCAAATTATTATTTTTGCAATTAAGTCCTAATTACTCAAAATTATCAAAAATTCCAATACAAAATATGTTAAGCTAAAACATACCTTTCATTTTTCATCATCAAACCACAAAAGTCACAAGCTATCAAAAATGGCACAACTCAAAATATTCATCAAAATAAAAAATTTAAGCATGGGTTTTGTAGTACTCGAAGCAACGATCTCAAAAACGTAAAAATTATCAAAAACCGAGCTGAACAATTACCTTAATCTAGCTTGAATAAGGCCAAACCCTACTTTGTTTTCTTTCTTTTTCTTTGTTTTAGTTTCGGTGCAAGGATGAAGAAGTAACATGGATATGGCTTTTTATTTTATAATATAATAACATACATTAACTTATTATTATTTTACCTTTTTTTTTCTTTTTAACTTTAGTTAATATATTATAAAAATCATCCACTACCGTCCAACATTATATATATAATGGGATAATTTCACCATAAATACCCCCACTTAGAAAGTCATTAACAAATAAGCCGTTTACAAAATAAACTGCCCACTTTTCAATTTACGTGATTAAGTCCTTTTATTTAATCGGACACCTAAACGACAAAATTAAATCACAAAAATTTCACAGATATAAATTCACACAAAATAAACATAGAAAATAATTTTTAAATATTTTTCTGACTAGGATTCGTGGTCCCGAAACCACCGTTCCGATTAGGGTCTAAATCGGGTTGTTACAACTCTCCCCTCCTTAGGGATTTTCGTCCCCGAAAATCTTACCAGTGAATAGGTTTGGATAATGTTCTTTCATTGTATCTTCTGGCTCCCATGTTGCTTCCTAAACTCCATGCTTATGCCATAATACTTTAACTAACGAGGTCTTTTTATTCCGTAACTCTTTAGTCTCACGAGTCAAAATACGAATCAGTTCTTCTTCGTAGGTCATATCAAGCTGAATTTCAATCTCAGACGGACTGATCACATGAGAAGGATCAGATCGATACCTTCGAAGCATCGAAACGTGGAATACATTGTGGATCTTTTCTAACTCAGGTGGCAATGATAATTTGTAAGCAACTGGTCCAATACACTCTATTACCTCATACGGCCCAATAAATCTCGGACTCAATTTGCCTTTACGACCGAATCTGAGTATTTTCTTCCACGGTGAGACTTTCAAGAAACTTTATCTCCAATTTGAAACTCTATATTTTTACGTTTCAACTCCGCATAAGATTTCTGACGATCTGACGCTACTTTCAAACTTTCACAGATCACTTTCACTTTCTGTTCAGTTTCTCTAATCAAGTCAACCCCATATATCTTATTTTCACTGAGTTGAGTCCAGTACAATGGCGTACAACATTTTCGACCATAAAAAGCTTCATAAGGTGCCATTTTGAGACTCGATTGATAGCTATTATTGCATGCAAATTCAATCAGAGGCAAGTATCGTTCCCTTGTACTTTTGAACTCGAGAATGCAACATCTCAACATATCCTCAAGTATCTATATAATTCGCTCAGATTAGCCATCTATTTGCAGATGAAAGGCAGTACTGAAATGTAATTTCGTACCTAGTGCAACTTGTAATTTCTTCCAAAATCGCGATGTAAATCTCGAATCTCTATCCGAAATAGATATAGGCACACCATGTAGTCTCACAATCTGAGAAACATACAATTCATCCAGCTTATCAAGTGAGTAGTCTGTATGTGTCGGGAAAAAATGAGCCTATTTGGTCAATCTATCAACAATAACCCAGATTGTATCTTTCTTGCTCAGTGTCAACGGTAAACCAAATACAAAATCCATCGTAACTCTATCCCATTTCCACTTAGGTATTATTGTGACAACCCAAATTAGACCCTGGTCGGAATGTGGTTTCGAGACCACATTACCGAGCCAAAAATTTATTTTTGTGTTTTAATTGCATAAATTTTTGTGTGACAGTGAATATATGAGAAATTAAATGCTTAATATTAGCTTTAGGATTGTGAATTAATTCAAAAAGGACCTAGTTGATGAAGTTAGAAAAGATGATAGATGAATTATAAGGAGTAAGTAATAATAGGGTGAGGAAGCATGGCTTTGCATGTCAAATTGCCCATAAAATACATGGTGGCCGGCCAAGGAGTGATGATGCTCCACTCATTCTAATTTAATATGTTTTCTTTTGGTTAACAAATGATGGGGATAATAATAGGAAAGTGAACAAAAAAAAATGGGTGTCATACTTGCCATCTCCTAGCCGAAAAACCAAGAAAAAGAAGGGGAGAAAAACTTGGAAAGAGTTCGGCCATTGCTTGTATCTAGGAGGAGTGTTTGATGTTGTGGCATGAAAATGAGGGAGTTTGAATGCTTAATAAGGAGGGAAGAAGGAGTGTTCATGTTTTCTTTCTTTTGCAATTGTCGTAACTAGAGGAAGAAGAGGAAGCAAGATTCGGCCAAGGTGGTCCTTTAGATCAAGGTATGTTCAATGATATTTTTGGAAGTTTACACAACCTTTGGGTGATGAGTCTAAATTCTATCTATCCCATGGTTGGATTTGGGGTTGTTGAAGAGTTAGGATTCGGCTAAGGAGCTTAAAAAATTTTAGTTGATACCTTGATGCTATTAGCATGCTAGTTATATGGATGTGTTAAGTTGCTTGTTATGTTAGCATGAAAGTTGAAATTGTTAAGCTATTTTGTTGGAGGTGCCGAATTTAGGACTAGGAAGAGAATGAGTATTCGGCTAACATAGTGGAAAGGTGGGTGTTGCCGATTGCTAGATTTAGACTATGGGAGTGGCTATAATGGGCATTAAGATGTGGAACTTAAGAAATGTAATTATATGTGGATTTACATGATGTTATAGTTGACATTATACATGTATACATACATTCGGCCATCTAATTGAGTATGAAGGTGGTGTTAAATCTAATTGTCATGCCCATTCCGAAGTATATATATACATATATATGTATATATACACAAGTATGCCCATTCGGGATGTTACCTTTAATTATGTGTATAATCGACTAAATGGGTAATTAGTGAGGATGGTTGCCGAATATACAAACATACATATGCATGTGTAATTGAATTATGAATGTTTAGCAAGATGGCTAAACTAGTTGATTTATTGATTAAGCTCAAGGAGTTAAAGGAGGAGAATCAAGCAAAGGCAAAGAAAAGATCATCGAGTAGCCGAATTGGAACCGTCTTACCCAACACCAAGTAAGTCATTAAGCATATAGTTGGTATTAATTCAAATGGTCATAACGTTTATGTAATGATGCTGAATGGAATGAATAAATATATATATGCATGTACGTATGTGATGATGAAAGTGTTGAATGAAAAGAAAAGAGGTGAGATGTATTGAGTTGTTGATCTCGGCACTAAATGTGCGGGTATAAACATTTATGACCATGAGATTGGCGCTAAGTGTGCGGGTTTAAATTGTGCAGCACTAAGTGTGCGAATTGACTATGTAGCACTAAGTGTGCGAGTTTGACTATGTAGCACTAAGTGTGCGAGTTTGACTATGTAGCACTAAGTGTGCGAGCTTGATTATGTAGCACTAAGTGTGCGAGTTTGATTATATAGCACTAAGTGTGCGAGTTGATTATATAGCACTGAGTGTGCGGACTTATTATATATTTTTGAAACATTATGGACACTAAGTGTGCGACGTTATTGAGTCGATCACGGACAGCGGATCGGGTAAGTACCTTGAGTTCATGGCTAATAGGTGCTATGTCTATATTTGGAGTTGAGCTTGGTAAGTTTGAACCTATGTGACAAATATACTTGAAGTCACGTACATAAGATTTATCGTGGAATAGGTGAAAGGCCGTTTAGTTGTATGATTGTAACGAAAATAAAATGATGTATGAAAATGCCTCAAATATCCTATTGATGAGTATACGGAATGTGAATGCATGATTTGGTATGAATTGAACCGATAGGTCTGAGGAACCATGGCATGGTTCGGTATGGATGGAGTAACTAGCCTCGTTCCATTTTATTTCCTATTGTGATAATGTTATTAATGGATGGTAGTGCATTGCTTATGACTTACTGAGTTATAAACTCACTTGGTGTTTCCTTGTCACCTATTCTAGGTTTCTTGGACTCGTCTCTTTTTGCGTGGTCGGGCCGTCATCGAAGTCATCACACCGGATAGCAAGTTTTGGTACTTTCTTCTTAGTTGGCTTAGGAGAACATTTTGGCATGTATAGGCTATTATGTTGTGTTTGAACTTTGGTATGTAATCTTTTAGCCATGCGAAAATGGCATAAATGTTCGGTTGGGTTTGGATTCATAACGTTATGTCGCAAATCTTGATAATTCGACCTTTTTATGCCATACGTCATGGTTGATTATTTTGGTGTTAAAATTCATGATATGGCAATAGTGTAGTAGGGGAAGTTTGACAATGATTAGCCTTTGGCATGGCTAGTCATGATCATAATTGGTGATATGTATGATGAATTACTAGTTAGATCAAGGAGAAATCACGAAATAGGCATAGTTGCTTTCGTAACAGATGCTGGCAGCAGCAGTGACGTGAGATCGAAAAATCACTAAAAATAGTAGGAGTGGAATTAATTGATGAATAAATTAAGTATTCGAAGCTCGATGAGTCTATTTTCATATAGAAGTAACGAAAAGATCATATGGACAGTATGTTAAGAGATATTCAGGTTCTCGTGAGACAGGGCCAGAACGGTTTCTGGATTCCCTGTTCCGACTTTGGAGATTTATTATAAATTAACCAGAGATAATTAGGAGTCATGCCATATATGTACAGATTCCTCTCTGAGTCTAGTTTCTATAGAAACAAACGACATCAGTATTGAAGCTCTGTGCAGGGAGATATCCAATTCGTAATGCGAAAGTGTTAGTGTAGTCATCCCTGTAACATGGGAGACTTTGACTA
The DNA here is from genome assembly GCF_007990345.1 of Gossypium hirsutum. Classification (NCBI taxonomy): domain Eukaryota; kingdom Viridiplantae; phylum Streptophyta; class Magnoliopsida; order Malvales; family Malvaceae; genus Gossypium; species Gossypium hirsutum. The sequence continues at coordinate 13,699,925 of NC_053430.1, forward strand.
ATAAACTGTACTAATTGGCCTGACGAAAAATTCTAGAAAAAATTATGGAGATGGGCATATGAGTCTAGTTTCAGGGAAAAATCACGAAACTGATTTTGAGTTGTGAAACTCAAGATATGATTTTTAAAGCGACTAGTACGCAGATCGGCAGCTTGTCTGGGAAATGTCGAATAAGTGGTTTGAAGTCTGTTAACACCTCGTGTTCGACTCCGGCGACGGTATCGGGTTCGGGGTGTTACATTTAATTGGTATCAGAGCTATGGTTTAGTCGGTTCTAGGACTACCATAGCACGTATGAGTCTAGCTATACATGCGAATGTTAATGTTTAACTGTGTGATGACTTCTGACGGTTAAAATTTTATGTTTTGATTAGTAAATGGATCCCGGTGTAGAAAGAATCTTAGTGGATGACGTTGAAAGTGTAGCGGCTGCTCCTGCACAAGGGACACCGCCTATTGAACCTCAGTTATCTGCGAATAATCAAGGTGAGGGGGCTAAACAAGCCTTCTTTACCATGATGAATGAGTGGGTCGCGCAGTATGCCCAAACCAATCCGGCTGTCCAACAATTCCCGAATTTGAATAATCCACCCCCGGAGCCAGTAATGCCATCAGTTACTGATCTTGTGAGGCTGAGTAAGCCACCTGTAGACTTGATTAGGAAGCGCGGGGCTGAGGAGTTCAGGGCCATAGTTACTGATGATGCTGAAAGGGCCGAGTTCTGGCTTGATAACACCGTTCGGGTGTTCGATGAACTGTCATGCACACCTGATGAATGTCTAAAGTGTGCTGTATCTTTGTTGCGAGACTCAGCCTACTATTGGTGGAGGACCTTGATTTCCATAGTCCCGAACGAACGAGTAACTTGGGACTTCTTTCAGACGGAATTTCGGAAGAAATATATTAGCCAACGGTTCATTGATCAAAAGCTAAGGAATTCTTGGAACTCAAGCAAGGCCGTATGAAGTATCTGAATACGAACATGAATTCGTGAGACTCAGTAGGTATGCCCGGGAGTGTGTAGCTGATGAGGTTGCTATGTGCAAAAGATTCGAAGAAGGATTGAATGAAGATTTAAAGCTACTAATGGGTATTTTGGAAATAAAAGAATTCGTAACACTAGTCGAACGAGCCTGCAAGGCGGAAGAACTTGGAAAGAGAAGAAGAAGGCTGAATTTGAAGCTAGAGACTATCGTAAAAGATCGACGGGTAAAGCTCCGTTCTCACTGTAAAGAAGTTCAAGGAGGACACTAATAAGTCGAGGACGACTGCGGAATTTCCATCAGATCAAAACCATCGAGGGCTCTCGAGCTACTTCGGTAGCTAGTGTGGGCAATAATCGTCAAGAGAAACCTGAATGTCCCCAATGCGGAAGACGACACCTAGGTGAATGTTGGGGTAAGTCTACTAACAGGGCCTGTTACGGATGCGGTTCGAAGGACCACTTCATTAGAGATTGCACGGAGCTTGATGAGAAGAATAAGATTCAAGGTGCAAGACCTAGTGGAGTGACAACTAGAGGTAGACCACCGAGAATTTTAGGAGGTAGGGATGGTAGTCAAGAGGGGCCCCTGATACGGCTGTTCGAGCCGAGAACGTACTCCTGCTAGAGCATATGCCATTCGCGCACGAGAGGAGGCATCCTCCCCCGACGTCATCACTGGTACCTTCACTCTCTTTGATACTAATGTGATTGCATTGATTACCCTGGCTCTACTCATCATATGTATGCGAAACCTTAGCATCCAGTAAGACTCTACCTGTTGAGTCTACTGAGTTCGTAATTCGAGTGTCAAACCCTTTGGGTCAATGCGTACTTGTTGATAAAGTGTGTAAGAGATGCCCTCTAATAATCCGAGAATCCTGTTTTCCGGCCGATTTGATGCTTTTGCCGTTTGACGAATTTGATGTTATTCTTGGTTTGGATTGGTTGACCGCGCATGATGCGGTTGTGAATTGCAAAAGCAAGACTATTGATTTGAGGTGCGCAAATAACGAGATAATCCGAGTTGAGTCTACGGACTTAAGGGGGTTGCCAGCTATAATATCAGCAATGTTGGCCCAGAAATATGTAAGAAAAGGGTGCGAAGCATACCTTGCGTATGTACTTGATGACAAAGAGTTAAAAAAGAAACCCGAATCTGTGCCGGTGGTTTGTGAATACCCGGATGTGTTTCCTGAAGAATTACCGGGTTTACCACCTGTTCGGGAGGTAGAGTTTGGTATTGAGCTTGTACCTGGGACTACCCGATTTCGATAGCTCGTATCGTATGGCACCAACCGAGTTAAAAGAGTTAAAATCTCAGTTGCAAGAATTGACGGATAGAGGTTTTGCTCGACCAAGTTTCTCACCTTGGGGTGCACCAGTATTGTTCGTGAAAAAGAAGGACGGAACCATGAGGTTGTGCATTGACTATCGTCAACTGAATAAAGTGACATAAAGAACAAGTATCCGTTACCGCGTATTGATGATTTGTTTGATCAATTAAAGGGAGAATCAGTGTTTTCAAAGATAGATTTGAGATCGGGTTATTATCAGTTGCGGATTCGAGATTCGGACGTACCCAAAACTGCTTTTAGAACGAGGTACGGTCACTACGAGTTCTTAGTGATGCCGTTCGGGCTCACTAATGCCCCTGCGGTATTTATGGATTTGATGAATCGAATCTTCAGACCATATTTGGATCGGTTCGTAGTTGTGTTCATTGATGACATCTTGGTCTATTCAAGAGATGAGACCGAACATGCTGAACACCTGAGATTAGTGATGCAAATTTTGCGGGATAAGCAGTTATATGCGAAGTTCAGTAAGTGTGAGTTCTGGTTGAGAGAGGTTAGCTTCTTGGGTCATGTGGTATCCGCAACGGGTATTCGAGTTGACCCGAGCAAAATTTCAGCCATACTTAACTGGAAGCCTCCAAGAAATATTACAGAAGTTCAGAGCTTCCTGGGGCTCGCCGGTTATTACCGACGATTTGTAAAAGGTTTCTCGATGATAGCCACACCAATGACGAAGCTACTTCAAAAGGATGTTAAGTTCGAATGGACGGAGGAATGTCAAAAAAGCTTCGATCAACTGAAAACTCATTTGACTGAAGCTCCAATTTTGGTGCAACCCGAATCAGGCAAAGAGTTTGTCATTTATAGTGACGCATCCCTACTCGGGTTGGGTTGCGTATTGATGCAAGAAGGTCGAGTTGTGGCCTATGCGTCGAGACAATTGAAGCCACACGAGAGAAATTATCCAACTCATGATCTCGAGCTAGCCGCCATCGTATTTGCTTTGAAAATATGGCGACATTATTTGTTTGGTGAAAAGTGCCATGTATTTTCGGATCACAAAAGTCTCAAATATTTGATGACTCAAAGAGACTTAAATCTGCGACAAAGACGTTGGCTTGAGTTGTTGAAAGATTACGAGCTTGTCATTGATTACCACCCGGGAAAGGCTAATGTGGTTGCGGACGCCTTAAGCCGGAAATCGCTGTTTGCTTTACGAGCGATGAATGTGCGCTTGTCTGTTCTACCCGACAATGTGTTAGTAGCTGAATTAAAGGCAAACCATCATTGATTCATCAAATTCGTGAAGCTCAGAAAGTCGACGATGAATTGGTTGCAAAACGGGCTGAATGTATTCCGAATATGGAATCCGAATTTCAAATTGATGATGACGATTGTTTGAGGTTCAGAAGTCGGTTGTGTGTTCCAAGAAATTCAGAACTCATTTGATGATTCTGAACGAAGCTCATTGTAGCCGAATGTCAATTCACCCAGGGAGTACGAAAATGTACAACGATTTGAAACGTCGGTTTTGGTGGCATGGTATGAAATGGGACATCTCCGACTTTGTTTCGAGATGTTTAATATGTCAACAAGTGAAAGCAGAACATCAAGTGCCTTCAGGATTACTTCAGCCGATCATGATACCCGAGTGGAAATGGGATCGAGTCACAATGGACTTTGTGTCCGGACTGCCATTGTCAGCAAGTAAGAAGGATGCGATTTGGGTTGTTGTTGATAGACTGACTAAGTCGGCTCACTTTATCCCCGTGCGTACGGATTTTCATTGGATAAACTAGCCGAATTGTATGTTTCTCAGATTGTGAGATTACATGGAGTACCTATTTCTATCGTGTCGGATAGAGATCCGAGATTCACCTCGCGATTTTGGAAGAAATTGCAAGAAGCTTTGGGTACCAAGCTGCATTTTAGCACCGCTTTTCATCCACAAACCGATGGTCAATCCGAGCGGATAATTCAGATACTTGAGGATATGTTGAGATGTTGCATCCTCGAGTTTAATGGTTCATGGGAACGGTATTTACCTTTGATTGAATTCGCTTACAACAATAGTTTTCAATCAAGTATTAAGATGGCACCTTACGAGGCTTTGTACGGTCGTAAATGCCGTACCCCAATATTTTGGACTGAACTTAGTGAAAGTAAGATCCTTGGGGTTGATTTGATTAAGGATGCCGAACAGAAAGTTCGAGTAATTCGCGAAAGTTTGAAAACCGCTTCGGATCGTCAAAAGTCGTATGCGGATTTGAAAAGAAAAGACATTGAATATCAGGTTGGAGACAAAGTATTTCTCAAAGTTTCACCCTGGAAGAAGGTGCTTAGATTTGGTCGTAAGGGCAAATTGAGTCCGAGGTTCATCGGTCCGTACGAAGTATCCGAACGAGTTGGACCCGTTGCATACCGATTAATTTTGCCCCCTGAGCTCGAAAAGATTCACAACGTTTTTCATGTCTCGATGCTTCGACGATATAGGTCCGATCCATCGCACGTAATTCCTCCATCGGAGATCGAGATTCAATCTAATTTAAGTTACGAAGAAGAACCAGTTCGTATTTTAGCACAAGAAGTAAAAGAACTACGAAACAGGAAAATCTCATTAGTGAAAGTACTGTGGCATAAACACGGAATTGAAGAAGCCACTTGGGAACTTGAGGACTCTATGAAGGATCGATATCCAAAATTATTTACCGGTAAGATTTTCGGGGACGAAAATTTCTTATGTGGGGGAAAGTTGTAACAACCCAAATTAGACCCTGGTCGGAATGTGGTTTCGAGACCACATTACCGAGCCAAAAATTTATTTTTGTGTTTTAATTGCATAAATTTTGTGTGACAGTGAATATATGAGAAATTAAATGCTTAATATTAGCTTTAGGATTGTGAATTAATTCAAAAAGGACCTAGTTGACGAAGTTAGAAAAGATGATAGATGAATTATAAGGAGTAAGTAATAATAGGGTGAGGAAGCATGGCTTTGCATGTCAAATTGCCCATAAAATACATGGTGGCCGGCCAAGGAGTGATGATGCTCCACTCATTCTAATTTAATATGTTTTCTTTTGGTTAACAAATGATGGGGATAATAATAGGAAAGTGAACAAAAAAAATGGGTGTCATACTTGCCATCTCCTAGCCGAAAAACCAAGAAAAAGAAGGGGAGAAAAACTTGGAAAGAGTTCGGCCATTGCTTGTATCTAGGAGGAGTGTTTGATGTTGTGGCATGAAAATGAGGGAGTTTGAATGCTTAATAAGGAGGGAAGAAGGAGTGTTCATGTTTTCTTTCTTTTGCAATTGTCGTAACTAGAGGAAGAAGAGGAAGCAAGATTCGGCCAAGGTGGTCCTTTAGATCAAGGTATGTTCAATGATATTTTTGGAAGTTTACACAGCCTTTGGGTGATGAGTCTAAATTCTATCTATCCCATGGTTGGATTTGGGGTTGTTGGAGAGTTAGGATTCGGCTAAGGAGCTTAAAAAATTTTAGTTGATACCTTGATGCTATTAGCATGCTAGTTATATGGATGTGTTAAGTTGCTTGTTATGTTAGCATGAAAGTTGAAATTGTTAAGCTATTTTGTTGGAGGTGCCGAATTTAGGACTAGGAAGAGAATGAGTATTCGGCTAACATAGTGGAAAGGTGGGTGTTGCCGATTGCTAGATTTAGACTATGGGAGTGGCTATAATGGGCATTAAGATGTGGAACTTAAGAAATGTAATTATATGTGGATTTACATGATGTTATAGTTGACATTGTACATGTATACATACATTCGGCCATCTAATTGAGTATGAAGGTGGTGTTAAATCTAATTGTGATGCCCATTCCGAAGTATATATATATACATATATATGTATATATACACAAGTATGCCCATTCGGGATGTTACCTTTAATTATGTGTATAATCGACTAAATGGGTAATTAGTGAGGATGGTTGCCGAATATACAAACATACATATGCATGTGTAATTGAATTATGAATTTTTAGCAAGATGGCTAAACTAGTTGATTTATTGATTAAGCTCAAGGAGTTAAAGGAGGAGAATCAAGCAAAGGCAAAGAAAAGATCATCGAGTAGCCGAATTGGAACCGTCTTACCCAACACCAAGTAAGTCATTAAGCATATAGTTGGTATTAATTCAAATGGTCATAACGTTTATGTAATGATGCTGAATGGAATGAATAAATATATATATGCATGTACGTATGTGATGATGAAAGTGTTGAATGAAAAGAAAAGAGGTGAGATGTATTGAGTTGTTGATCTCGGCACTAAATGTGCGGGTATAAACATTTATGACCATGAGATTGGCGCTAAGTGTGCGGGTTTAAATTGTGCAGCACTAAGTGTGCGAATTGACTATGTAGCACTAAGTGTGCGAGTTTGACTATGTAGCACTAAGTGTGCGAGTTTGACTATGTAGCACTAAGTGTGCGAGCTTGATTATGTAGCACTAAGTGTGCGAGTTTGATTATATAGCACTAAGTGTGCGAGTTGATTATATAGCACTGAGTGTGCGGACTTATTATATATTTTTGAAACATTATGGACACTAAGTGTGCGACGTTATTGAGTCGATCACGGACAGCGGATCGGGTAAGTACCTTGAGTTCATGGCTAATAGGTGCTATGTCTATATTTGGAGTTGAGCTTGGTAAGTTTGAACCTATGTGACAAATATACTTGAAGTCACGTACATAAGATTTATCGTGGAATAGGTGAAAGGCCGTTTAGTTGTATGATTGTAACGAAAATAAAATGATGTATGAAAATGCCTCAAATATCCTATTGATGAGTATACGGAATGTGAATGCATGATTTGGTATGAGATTGAACCGATAGGTCTGAGGAACCATGGCATGGTTCGGTATGGATGGAGTAACTAGCCTCGTTCCATTTTATTTCCTATTGTGATAATGTTATTAATGGATGGTAGTGCATTGCTTATGACTTACTGAGTTATAAACTCACTCGGTGTTTCCTTGTCACCTATTCTAGGTTTCTTGGACTCGTCTCTTTTTGCGTGGTCGGGCCGTCATCGAAGTCATCACACCGGATAGCAAGTTTTGGTACTTTCTTCTTAGTTGGCTTAGGAGAACATTTCGGCATGTATAGGCTATTATGTTGTGTTTGAACTTTGGTATGTAATCTTTTAGCCATGCGAAAGTGGCATAAATGTTCGGTTGGGTTTGGATTCATAACGTTAGGTCGCAAATCTTGATAATTCGACCTTTTTATGCCATACGTCATGGTTGATTATTTTGGTGTTAAAATTCATGATATGGCAATAGTGTAGTAGGGGGAAGTTTGACAATGATTAGCCTTTGGCATGGCTAGTCAGGATCATAATTGGTGATATGTATGATGAATTACTAGTTAGATCAAGGAGAAATCACGAAATAGGCATAGTTGCTTTCGTAACAGATGCTGGCAGCAGCAGTGACGTGAGATCGAAAAATCACTAAAAATATTAGGAGTGAAATTAATTGATGAATAAATTATGTATTCGAAGCTCGATGAGTCTATTTTCATATAAAAGTAACGAAAAGATCATATGGACAGTATGTTAAGAGATATTCAGGTTCTCGTGAGACAGGGCCAGAACGGTTTCTGGATTCCCTGTTCCGACTTTGGAGATTTATTATAAATTAACCAGGGATAATTAGGAGTCATGCCATATATGTACAGATTCCTCTCTGAGTCTAGTTTCTATAGAAACAAACGAAATCAGTATTGAAGCTCTGTGCAGGGAGATATCCAATTCGTAATGCGCAAGGGTCAGTGTAGTCGATCCCTGTAACATGGGAGACTTTGACTAATAAACTGTACTAATTGGCCCAACCAAAAATTCTAGAAAAAATTATGGAGATGGGCATATGAGTCTAGTTTCAGGGAAAAATCACGAAACTGATTTTCGAGTTGTGAAACTCAAGATATGATTTTTAAAGCGACTAGTACGCAGATCGGCAGCTTGTCTGGGAAATGTCGAATAAGTGGTTTGAAGTCTGTTAACACCTCGTGTTCGACTCCGGCGACGGTATCGGGTTCGGGGTGTTACATGCTAGTTAATCAGTAAGTTTACTTTCCAGTTATTCAGGCTTACTAAGCATGTAAATGCTTACCCCTTTCTTTTCCCTATCTTACAGAGCTCGTAGACTCGCGAAGATTGAGAGACAGTTGGAAAATCAACACACTATCATCTTGTCTAGCTTTGGTATATAGATACTCTTATTTCGTTCAATGGCATGTACAGGGCTTTTGTTATTTTGTTATATGTTTCATTTGATTAGCCAATATGATGGCTTATAAAGGTATAAATATTCACTTGTATATGGTCAGGGGAATTGGCTTATTTTGGTGTAGGTTATGACTACCGAATTGTGCATGTTATGTTCCAATGTTCTTGTGATGATTAAATATGGTGTGTTACAATTAGTCATATATAATATGACCAAATCACATGGGATGGTTAGGCCACAATTTGGCAATGAGTTAAGATAATAAGCCACGCTCAATTGAATTACAAGTCATAGAAATCCTTAATATAAAGGGGATAACCTAGCATGTATGAAAATCGATGAGATGAGGTTTACATACAATGAGGTGTATTAAGGTCATTTAAGAGTATAATTAGACAATGTCAAGTGTTATTGAAAACTATAACTGGATATGCATATTAGAGGGTGACCAAAGGCTTGGAAAATAGCCCAACGAGGTTCACACAGGTAGACACACGGGCGTGTGTCTAGGCCGTATGTGACACACGGATCGCCCCATGGGAGTGTGATATGGCCGTGTGTCCCCTGCACCTAAAAATTTTAAGTCAGAGTGCATGGTAGTAAACACACGGGTAGAGACACGGCCGTGTGCCTCAACCGTGTAGAGGGCATGGCCTAGCACACGGGCGTGTGTCTTGGCCGTATGCCCCTAAATGCATGCTGATGTCATAAACAGAATGCTTGAGTTTTTGGACACGGGCGACCACACGGGCGTGTCAAGGCCGTGTGAAGGACACGGGCCAGAGACACGGGCGTGTGCTTGGCCATGTGAAAACCTCTGTAGGTTCGAAATGAGAAATAAATTCAATAAATTCCACACGAGTGGGGGACACAGGCGTGTGCATTGCCTCCACACGGGCGTGTGAGACTTAACCTAGCAATTTTTTTAGGAACTTTCTCAAGTTCTCGGTTTGATTCTGGACCATTCTCAATATATGTTTTAGGCCTCGTAGGCTCTTAATAGGGACACTAAGATGTTGTTTGATTGGGTTCGAATTGGAATGAACTTTTATAAATCGTATTTCCTAAAAAAATCTGAGTATGTGCCTGGTAATGCCTCATGCCTGGTCCCGGTCTCGGGAATGGGTAAGGGGTGTTGCAGTGAAATTGTGGTATGTTTTGGTTGGCCAAAAGAAATGGTCAATGTTGAGAAGTTTTGGTAAGTTTTAAGTATTTGATTGAATGATATATTGATCATATGTTTAGGTATGATATTAGTTTAAGGTTTGGTATGAATTGATTGATGAATTGAGATTTGAAATGATTGATAATGTTATAGCATAAATTATGTATGGTTTGGTATAGATATTGACTGAAATGGTTGTGCATATATGTTTGGTTTGGTGCTTGTAGGTTGACCCAAATTGGGGTGGCAAATTGGCTATTCAAATGGCCTATTTTTGTCCACACGGGTAGAGACACAGGCGTGTGTCTCAACCGTGTGCGACACACAGCTATGTGGCACAGTCGTGTGTCCTGATAAACCGTAAGTTATACATATTTTTACCCCAAGTTTAATACATTTTATAGATGATTTCTCAATAGAATTGGTGAATTCGATGCTCCTAATGCTTTAATTTCATGTTTTGTACTCATGAGAGCACCAAGAGTCAAAATGAGCCAAAAACGAGCCAAAAAGGGACAAAACGGACCAAATTGAGTAGATGACATGGCTTAAGCCTTGCCACACAGGCAACTCACACGCCCGTGTCTTTCGAGGGTGTCGACCAAGGCTTTCACGATTCACACAGCTTGGGCATTGACCCATACGGCCATGTGCAATTTAACGGATCAAACACGGCCTGGCAATCACGCCACACGAGCGTGTCCCTGCTGAGCCCAAGTTAAGTCCAATTTGGAAAAGGCCACTTTGAAGGGTTTCTAGGCATTCCGAAGCCGATTAATCCATCTCAAAAGTCGAATTCATCATCAAGACTGAAGATCTCTCCTCAATTTCCCTTCAGGAGTTTTGGGTTTTCTTTATATTTTGTATTTTTTATTCTTCTAAGATGTTTTCTTATTTAGTTATGAACTAAATCCCCTAAATACCTAAGGGGAATGAAACCTAAGATGAATCTTGTTATTATTTTCTGAATTGTATGATAAATATTTAACTTGTTCTTAATTATGTGTTCTTAATTCTTGTTTTGATATCCTAGGATACTGATTCAAGACACGCTCTTATTCAGAGGGGGAATAGACCCTACCTAAGAGTACATTTGCCATAATTAAGCGGAGTTGATTGCGCGCCTAGAAATAGGGTGACAAGATTTTTCCGGATTAGGATGAAACCTAATAAGGGGATCCATAGATCAAGTTAATGCAACCCTAGAGTGTTAATTAGAGAAAAGTCTCGGTTATTCAATCTAGGGATTAGATGTTATTAGTCTTGAATAGGGATAATAACATAACTTAGGGATCTCTACGGAACAAGTTGAATGAATAAATCGACCGATTCAGAGCCAGAATAACAAGTAAAGTCTAGGTGGATTTTTCCTTAGGTATTGTCTCAAGTCAATCGATTTTCCCAAAAGCAATTCCCTAACTCTTTTCTCTGTGTGTTCTTAGTTTAAATAATTAGTTAATTAAAACAAACCCTTTTATTCTTAGGCTAGATAATAAAAAGATAGTTATTACTAGTACTTTTGGTTCACTTAGGTACGATATCTCGGTCTTGTCGTTACTGTACTATTGTTCGATAGGTGCGCTTGCCTTTTTGTCATGATAATAGTTAGTCTAGGTTTGATCTTCTTTATAAATATTTATTACTTATTACGAATCACGCAATCATGTCCCCTGGGGTACTCTACAATTTTAAGTCAAACTCGAGCAAGGCCAAGGCACACGGGCGTGTGGCTAGCCGTGTGGCCCAAGTCAGTCTCGACCACAGTCAAGGCACACAAGCGTGTCTTGTGGCCGTGTGAGCAAGTCAATATGTATGCCCTATTTTGGCACGGCCTAGACACACGGGCGTGTCTAATGTTGTGTAAGGCACACGGCCTCTTTACGTGGGCGTGTGACCTGTATTTGTTTGAAAAATATTTAAGCTTTGGAAAAAAAATTTATGTCTTCAGTTTAGTCTCGACTCTTTTCTGACGCATGTTTAAGGTCTCGATGACCTATATAAGGGACTCTATATTGATATTTCATCTCTGATGCTTTAATGATTATGAAATGAATGTTCCGATTCGTCTAGTAATGCCTTTAATATCGACAAATATGGGTTAGGGGTGTTACATAATTATTTTATTATTATTTTAATATCTACAATATGATAGTATGTTTTTGTGAACTTTTCGTTAAGAAATTTTATCGTTTGAGTGTTTAATTTGACAAAAAGGACTAAATTGCGTAAAGTGCAAAATTGGTGTTCTATTAGCTAAAGGTGTCTAATAGCTATGGAATCTCAAAGTTAAGGTCCTTAAGTGGTAAATATACCATTGTTTATATGAGTGGACATTCTTGGACATCTTTTAAGTGTTTTTGAATGTATATAATTAAGGGTAAATAAGTAAATTGGTTAATAAATCATCATCTTCTTCATCTAATTGATTTTTACAAGGAAAAGAGCCATTTTTAAAGTTCTTCATCTATGTTTTTGAGATCGTTGCAGCTTAATCTAACTAGCCTAGAGACTATTTTTCAAAACTGTTAAAGGCTTAGGGTTTTTCCATTAATGAATCTATGTGTGTTTTGAAGTTTGATGATAGAAAATGCATGTTTTTTGTTATATAAACAACATTTGTTAAGTGATTTTTAGTAAAATGTCCAATTAGGGATTAATTTGTGAAATGTTGAAATTTGGTGGTTAAATTGTGAAATAAATGGAAAATATGGGCTGCTAAGGACCTAACTGAAATTCGGCTAGCATGGGTTTTGGTTGAATTGCATGAATTTGTGATTTTATGAAATAAGGACTAAATTGTAAAAATGTGAAATATTAGAGGCAAATATGTAAAGCGGCTTGAAAGTGTATTTGGATTAAATTGAATAGATAGATTATTAAATAAGCTAAATTTGAAATTATATAGATCAAAAAAAGTGAAATACGGGATTAGATCAGGGAAAGAACAAAATTTTGGATTAATCGACTCGTTTCACTGTTTTTGCATCCGAGGTAAGTTCGTATGTAATGGGCTTCGTTTTAATTGTATTTTAAATGCTTTAATATTGCATAAATTGTGAATACGACATTACGAACCTATTTGACAAAAATTCAGGATTGGAAATCTCGGTTGAACCTTAGGAATAGATTAGGATACGAATGACATGTCATTAGGGGTTATTATTGTTTTGGGTGCTGGTCCGTACGTCCTACCGATGGCTGAGTTATCCAGCACGTGTTGCGGATTCTCGTCAGCTTGTGTGAGCAACATCGTGTAGCTACGTCATGATTGTCAGCTTGTGTGAGCAAACCCGTTGATAGTTCGTGAGTGAGCATTATTGAGATATGATATTGAGATAGCTTCGGCTATATATTATTGGCACTTGGCTGCGAGATTCCCAAGTATCTTGTATTTTTCCAAATGGTTCAACGTGTATATTGAGGATATGAAATGGTGAAAGTTGATACGTATCAGTACAGGTATGTACGGAAATGTATATATATCGAACATATGAAATAATTGAGCTATTGGTTATATAGATGATTGAATACATATTAACATTATGATTACTTAATTGTGGTATGTTGTATACATATTTTGAATGTTTAATTTTTATTATCTTCATACGAGCTGTAACAGCTCGATTTTGGGCCTAGTCGAAACAGTGGTTTCGGGACCACGAATCTGACGTAGAAAAATTTGTTTTTATTACATTTTCATGATCTACAGTTTTATGGAATGATTTCGTGAAAATTTCGTTCGAAAATTTTGACATTTGAGCAGTCAATTTAGCAAAAAGGACTAAATTGTAAAAGTGAAAAAGTTAAGTTCTACATGCTTGAGGTGTCTAATCGTTATGAGATTTTAAACTGAAGGTCCTTAGATGGTAATTAGATCATTTGTTAAGTTAGTGGACAAAAATAGACGTGAGGTAAGAGAATTTTAGTGATTTGGGAAAAAGGGCATTTTGGTCATTTGGGAAATAAAAGAATAAAAAGGGAAAATAAAGCCAAAATTTTCTCATATTTCTTCAACCTTGGCCTAAACTTGGAAGAACACCATATCTAGGGTTTTTTTCTCTTTCAAGCTTGATTGTAAGTACATCCTAGCCCCGTTTTTAATGCTCTTTATGTTTTTGAAGTCATATTCACCCAATCTTTCTATTTCTACAATTGTTTGAAGTAAGGTTCATGTTTAAAATTTTACCCATGTATGACATGCATGTGTTTTGATGTTTTATGGTAGAAAATAAAAGTTTGATGTGTAATAAACAACTTTTACTAAGTGATATTTGATGGAAATACATAAAAGGACCTATTTGTAAAAAGTTATAAAATGTGTAGTAAAGAGGTGATTTGATGAAAAATGTGGGCTAATATGAGCATGTATATGGTTCGGCTAGGCTTGGGTAACAAAGAAATTGAATACATTTCAATTTATGAACCTAGGACCAAAATGTAAATATTTCAAAGTTTAGGGGTAAAAATATTTTCCACAATGTAATTTTTGAACTGAATTGAGTAATTTGATTAATAAATTAGTTAAATTTTCTATTATAGATCAAGAGAAATGAGGTTCGGACTTAAATCAGGGAAAAAAAACAAAGTATTTGACGATTAGGTCTATTTCCTACTATTTTTGAATCGAGGTAAGTTCTTATGTAAATAATGCATTGTCTTAATTATGTTTTAAAAACTTTACTATTGTATGAATTACGATTGACCATTGAGCGTGTTCGACAAAGTTACGACAATCGTGAAATCCCGATTGAACCTTAGAAATAGATAGGATACAAATGTCCCGACATTAGGGTTATCAAGACTATGTGTAAGACCATTCCTGGGATATGGCATCATTATGAGACTTCATGTAAGTATCTGGGATATGGCGTCGATATAAGATTTCATGTAAGACCATAACTGGGATATTGGCATCGAAACGAGACCCCATGTAAGACCATATCTGGGATATGGCATTGGTTTAGTACTATGTGTGCGAGATACCTAAGTATTCTTTAGTATTCCAAGTGGTTCAACGGGAAATGAAACGAGAATGTCAAAGTTGTGAAAGACTATAGTAAGTTGTAAATTGGTACATGTATGTACATGAAACTCATACTTAATGAGCTTGATATGTGATGAACCCCTCGGTAAAGTTGTGATTGAGTAAGTTGGATTGTGGGATTTATAATGACATTTATGTTAATTTACTTCAAGTCAATTGTATGTTAAATGTGAGTTTATAATGCTTATTATTTGCATGGGAACTTACTAAGCTTTAAAGCTTACTCATTTTCTTTTCCCTTGTATTATAGTGTTATCAAGCCAGCTCGAGGATCGGAGATTGTCGGAGATCCAATCACACTATCAACTTATTATTTTGGGTACCAATGATTTCAATATTTTAAGTTATGGCATGCATAGGAACTTGGTCATTTTGTTATGTGTCATAATTGATTTGGCCTAATGTGTTGGCCTATACTGGTTGATATTTCATTTTGTAAATGGTCATTGAAATTGGCTAATATTGATTTAAGTATATATGCATATGATGATGTCTTTCATGGATGTGGGAAATTGCATGATTTGAGTTGAGATATATTTGATGTTTGTGTATGATCAATGATAACATGTGAATAAGGTATTGTTGCCTTGATTGTGGCAGAAATGGTTGAATGTAATTGCTTGGAGTTGTGTTATATGTTGTTGTGTAGGTTTGTGCATGGAAGGGTGACAAAATGGCTAGGTAAATAGCCTTATTTTTGTCCACACGGGTGTGTGTCTAAGCCATGTGTGACACACGGTCAGCCCCATAGGTGTGTGTTCCGGCCGTGTGTCCTATGTACCTTAATTGTTGCAAAACAGAACGCTCAGAATTGAGAACACGAGCAGACACACGGGCATGTGTCTCAACCGTATGGATGACACGACCTCAGGCATGGGCGTATGCCCTGGGCATGTGAAGCCTGCATATTTTTTATGAATTATGAAAATTAAACTGACACACAGCTTAAGCACGCAAGCATGTGTGTAACCCCCTGAAATTGGGCCTAGAAGTATTGGGCCTTGAGCATGGGAGCGGTTAGGAGACTGCTTATAAATATTCTAGTTAAGCAAGAAAGTAACGCAAATTCCATGTTTGTTTTATTGGCTAAGTGATTTGGGTGTGTTTAGGAGTGTTTGAGAAGCCTGGGTTCAAGTCTTGGCTTTTGCAAAATTTTTAGTTTTGCTCTTAAATGAATCTGGACACCGTTGTATAAGCCTTATAAATACTAGTGTTTGTTTCATGTCACAAGAGAGCGTGTGGTCTATTGGCAAGGCGGCGTGTTGCTTCTGCTGGGGGACTTGAGTTCGAGTCCTGGGTTGCGTAATAGAGTAATTATTTTACTGTTTGAAGGATGTAGGTGGTGGAGTTGAACTGAGACTTTGTGGTTGAATTGGTCATGAAAGTTTGAATAGAGTTTGAATGGGATGTTGGAGTGATTTGTGAAGAGAATCATGGAGAGATATTAAGAGAAAATCAAGGAATTTGGGTTGGGGAGAAGAGTTGTGCCATATGAGGGCTTTGTGCATTCATACATTCAGTTATCAGGGGTTCTTTTCTACGTTTTGGTAGCCGTTTGTTGCTGGGGACCTTGGCTTCGATTTTTCCTTGCTTTGGTATATTTTTTCTCTATAAAGCCGAAATTAGCTTTTGGTTTTAAGGTGTTTTACTATGAGGTTGTTTTGGTTTTACAGTCTTCTTTACTCTGATTGGTGGAATCTCTGCTTTTTCCTTCTCTTCCTATACTGGCCTCATACATCCCTCAAACACTATCGAGATTACTCTCATTCTATTCTCCATTTCCTTCATTTTTCCCCCTCTTGTTATTTCCACTGCATCTTGGCCGATTTTTCTAGGCTGCTCTCTCTCCCTCCTCGCGATTCTATTCTTTATTTTCAGTTTTTCTTCAATAGTCGATTGTCCCCTTGCCTTTCTCTATTTTTCTCGGTTTTCTCTACTATTGGGTATTCTTGGTCGATTATTATTGAACCCTATGGTGAGGGTTGATTAACTCAATTTCTACAAGAGTTCTTGACAAAAGGTATGTGTTGTATTGTCTTCTGTTGGTTCAGCCTGTTTTCTCTCATTTTGTTTCTTAAAGCTGAATACCCCCTTTCTCCTTGTGCTTTGGCGACTGATTGTTGGTTTCTTATGTGGATCATTTTGTTTCTAGGTTCTTA
This sequence comes from Gossypium hirsutum, assembly GCF_007990345.1. Lineage (NCBI taxonomy): Eukaryota > Viridiplantae > Streptophyta > Magnoliopsida > Malvales > Malvaceae > Gossypium > Gossypium hirsutum. Next base: position 13,716,831 of record NC_053430.1, read on the forward strand.
CGAGAAGTGGTGGAGTGCAAGTATTTTGGAGGCGATCAAAACCTTTTTCCTCACTATTCTATAAAGGTAATACGATACCTTGTTTTGGAGTTGATGATCATGGAGTTAGGCCACACCTATGAGCCATTCTATTTAATAAGATCTATGGTTTATGCAATTATCCGGCGAGAAGCGTGTGATCGTTTTAGTCATCAATCTCTGTGTATTTAGCCATACTACTTTCAGTCAAGGTAAGTGGGAGTACTGATTTGGGAACGTAGTGTTTATGAACACTAACAAATGAAAGATTGACTGTATGTAGAATTGAATGTAGGTTGGGCGCTCGAGGAACTTGGAACGGTTGCATAAACAGGTGTGTAACCACACCCTTCCTTACTGTATATCGGCAAAAGCCAAAACACCGAAGTGCCGAAACTTCGGCATTTGAGGCCTCACGAGCGTGCATTCGCTCGTGGGGTGAACTGAGCCCACAAACCATGGGCAATAGACTATAAAGGCCACCATGAGTGATTCCGTGGACTTGAACCATTATGGGCCAAGTTGGGCCGAAATGGGCCGTGTAGGCCCAATGAGCTCGTTGGCCCCACACAGATTAAATCCACAGTAAGTGATAAATATTGGGCCGGGCTATGAAAGTCACATAGCCGTAACTGAATTAGGTCTAAATGGGCCACACGAGCGTGTAGGCCCACTTGGGCTAAGTAATAGGCCTTGGGCCCATTTACGCCGTTATGATCATTTAGGTTATCTGTGTCGCTCGAGGCCACTGTAGATCTTCAAAGAGGTCGTTATCTTGGCTGATGTAACAGCCCGTTTTTGGGTCAGATCAGAACAGTTGCTTCGAAACCACAAATTCAAAGTCAAAATATTGATTTTATTATTTTAATAAGGTTTACAGTATGATTGAATGTTCGTGTGAAAATTTTGTAAAGAAATTTTACCGTTTGAGTGGTTAATTCGATAAAAAGGACTAAATTGCGTAAAGCATAAAAGTTGAATTCTATAAGTTAAAGGTATTAAATGGATATGGAATTAAATAGAGAAGGTCCTTATGTGGTAAATAGCCCATTTGTGAGATAGTGGAGGTTAGTGGAGTGGCATTTGGTGTATTTGTTAATATTTTGAAAGGGTAAAAAGGTAAATAGGTAATTAAAGTTAATAATAAATAAAATAAAAGCCAAAATCATGTTATATTTCTTCATCTTCCACCAAATATAGAGAAAAGAAACAACCATGGTTGTGTTTTAGAGTTTGGCATCTTCATGGCTCAATTTGTAAGTGTTTTGAGCTCGGTTTTTTATGATTTTTATGTTTTTGTGATCGTTGCTTTGTGCTCTAGCTAGCCCGTACCCTAATTTCTGAATTTTTTGATGAATTTTTGAGTTTCCATTGATGATAGCTTGATGTTTTTGAGTGTTGATGATGGAAAATAAATCATTGTTGTTAGATTAACAAGTTTTATAAAGTGATTTTGAGTAAAAATGTCAATTTTGGACCAAATTATATAATGTGGAAATTTAGTGGTTAAAATGTGAAATAAATTGAAAATATGGGCTGATAGTAATATATGAAAAAATCGGCTACCTTGGTTTGTGTTTAATTTCATGAAATTATGATTTTAAGTGATAAGGACTAAATTGCAAAAATGTGAAATAATAGGGGCAAAAATGTAATTTTTCCAAAATGTGTAAATTGTGTTAAATTGAATGAAATGTTGATTAAATAAGTAAAATTTGATATTATATAGATTGAGATAATCGAGAATTGGATCTAGAACGAGGAAAAAACAAAGTACCGGACTAATCGATCCGTTCCGTCTTTTTAACGATCGAGGTAAGTTTATATGTAATAAGCATTGTTAAATTTTTTCTTTTAATGCTTTGATATTATATAAATTGTATATACGTGACTATTGTTATGTTTAACGACATATCGGCTAAAAAAAATGGCACTTAATGCGTTGTTCGAAATAGCTTCGGCTAAATGTGGCACTTGGTGTGCCATTGGAGATAGCTTCGGCTATATATGTATATGGCACTTAGTGTGCAAAATATTAAGAATGGCGCTTGGTGTGCGAGATATTGAGTATGGAACTTAGTGTGCGAGACATCAAAGATGCAATGACATTACGTGTATGTATGAAATGGTAAGGATCGGTACAGGTATGTACATGAGTTATGATGCATCTTTGTAACGAAGTAAATAAGTAAGTCATGTTTATGAGAACTATTTTTTGATGACCTTTGGTTATGGGACCATGCTTATGTTGTATAAATTTTATTTATACCATGATGGTTGAAATGATTGGTGAAGGTTTGATGAGCTTAGTTATCATCATTTTTGTACTAAAACTATTTTGGACAGTAGTTGTAGTCCAAATTTGAAAATTCACCAAAAATTTTGGAAATCGATTTAGAAGATGAATAAAATATAAAATTATATCTTATTGAGTCTATTTTTACATAGAAGAAACGGTGTAAGAAAAAGAATTTCATATTATGAGATATTTGAATTTTCATGAGACAAGGTCAAAATGATCTCGAAATCCCCTGTTCTGATTTTGGAAAATCATTAAAAATTGTACAAAACTAATTAGGGGTTATAGTTTATATTATTAGAATATTTAATGAGTCTATTTCTAAATAAAAAAATAGGAACATCATTCAAATTTTTTATGAGGATATAATTATTTTTTAGTGAAGAGGGGTCGGAACTATTGGACAGCAAAAAGGGGTAATTTTGAAGAATAAACTGTACTTATTGGCTAAACCAAAAATTCTGAAACATTTATGGTAAGAATATATCTAAGTCTAGTTTCAGGAAAAATTAACGGATCTTAATTTGGAACTCCATAGCTCTAGAAATAAATAATTTAGCAACTATGACTCGAGTAGATAGCTTGACTAGAATTTGAACAAATAGTGGAATAATATGCAATTATAATTGTGATACCTTGAGAACATGTTGTAAGAATTTGGCAAAAGCATATTAATAAATTGCTAATTATTTTCATATGAACTTACTAAATTTTATAGCTTACCCCCTCCATTTTCATCTCTTATAGGTTTATATAGCTAGCTCTGGTTGGAGATCGTCGGAGATTCAATCACACTATCAAGCTATCATTTGGGGTATAACTATTCAAATACTTAAGTCTATGGCATTTATAGGAGCTCTATCTTTGTAATTATGTCAATGCTAATGTGGCGAAATGTGTTGGCCTATAATGGTTATAGTCCAATTTGTATATAGCCATGAATGATGGCTTATGCTGATCATATGATTATTCATGTGTATTTGCCAATATTTTATAGTGTGATCATGTTGTTTGATATGGATGAATGTGTGCATACGACTTAAGTACTCGATGATTGATTTTGGCATAATTGGCATATGGATAGATTAAAGCATAAGTGTGAAATTTGAAAATGTATTAATGATAATCTCGGTATGAAAGTTGTTATGATTAATCTTGATAAAGTATGATGCCTTTCGTATACGTAAGTTGTTATGAGAATGTCATGCATAAGTCATATTTACGATTATTAAGTGTTCATTTATGCCATGTTGGATGCCATTAAGATATGTGAGTGTGCATGTGTTGTGAGGGTGGCAAAATGGCTTGGAAAATAGCCTTGCATTTGTCCACACGGGCGTGTGTCTAGGCCGTGTGTGACACACGGCCTGCCCCATGGGCGTGTACTTTGGTCTGTGCCCCTACTTTGGTGATGACGTCATAAACAGAGAGGTACACGGGCTGAGGACATGGGCGTGTGTGACCACATGGCCTACCCACACGGGCGTGTGACCTTGTTTCATGATGAAATTTTCTAAGTTTTTCCAAAAGTTTTCAAAGTTTTCGATTTAGTCCCGAATCATCTTCGATGCGTGTTTAGGGCCTCGTAAGCCCGTTTAAGGGACGTTATACATATGTATGAATGTTTTTTATTTGAATGAAGTTTTATGGTCCAATTTTATGTGATTGTGTATGTTTAAGTCTAGTAATGCCTCGTATCCTGTCCCGGCCTCAGACACAGGAAAGGTGTGTTACAGCTGAAACCCCAGAATAGGTAAAATAACCTAATACCCCTGTAGGGTAAAATGACCGTAATACCCCTGTAGGGTAAAATAACCGTAATACCCCTGTAGGGTAAAATGACTGTAATACCCTCATAGGGAAAAATGACCGTAATGCCCCTGTAAGGTAAAATGACCGTGATACCCTTGCATGGCAAAATGACTAGCCCTTAGGTTCCATATGACTGATGTGATTATGTTTTACACATATATGATTGTATTGAGTATGACTTTGCATACACGTAATATTTATGACATGACATGCTGCATGGGGTTGGGATTTTGATATGGAGGAAGTATTGTACTGGTGACTATGCCATATTCACTGTTACTGGTGGCTATGCCACAATTAGTGATACTGGTGGCTTTGCCACATTTACTGTTTTTGGCAGCTATGCTGCATTATTATTACTGGCAGCTTTGCTGCGATATTGGTGTGCTAGCTGGGTGGGTTGATTTATATCCTCACATGGTGTGTTGGTTGGTATGGGTGGTATGCTGGCTGGATTTGGGTGGGATACATAATTGCATTACACTGTACTGTTACTAAATAGGGCTCAGGCCCAGACTGTTACTGCATGCACTGTTTACTGTTTAACTGATAGGGGGATACACACTGAGTTTTCGTAAACTCACCCTTTTTTTTTAACTGTACAGGTAATCCCCAGCCTTAGGCGATTTGGTGCTGCAAGGGACTTGGAGGTGGCCACACGACTGTTGTGTCTTACAATTGACTTAATTTAATTTAAATTATACTTTTTGGTTTTTAATTATGTAATAAGGCCATTTGTGGGTTTTAATTTTTAATTGGGCTTGGACTATATACTTTAAACTGCTAGTCTAGGTAAAGATGAGTTTTTAAAACAATTACTATTTTCTAAAACACGCGTTTTAAATTTCGTCAGCTTAAAAAAGCTTTCACGTTTTTAAATCAATTTAATATAAGACTGATGGTTAATAGGGTAAACGTTTTGACGAGAAATTTTGTTAGATAATAATAAAAGGATTTAAATTCAGTAACAGATTTTTAACTAAAAGATCAATTTTCGAAAAACACTTCGATGTGACACGCCAGATTCGGCCATAACGTCCAGGCCAAGTTTCGAGTGTTACAGTGTGCCTTGGCCGTGTAACTTCAATTTTTTCATGAATGACAAACAGAGGGTTACACAGGTTAGGGACACGGGCGTGTGTGACCACACGGCCTTTCCACATGAGCGTGTCCCAAGCCACACAGGCGTGTGGCTCTTAAAACATGAAAAATTTTCTAAGTGTTGAGAAATTTTCCAAAGTTCTCAGTTTAGTCCCGAACAGCTTCCAATGCATGTTTTGGGCCTCGGAGGCTTGTTTTAGGAATGATGTGGATGTAAATGAAAAGTTTTAAATTTGGATGGAAATTTATGTCTCAGTTTTGTATGTTTTCTTATGTTTAAGTCCAATAATGCCTCGTACCCTGTTCCGGCGTCGAATACAGGTAAAGGGTGTTACACGAGCTTACAAAGCTATATAGCTTACTTTGTTTATCTTTCGTGTTTTTTAGTGAAATCAAAGCTAGCTCGGATTTGGGATTGTCGGAGACTTCATCACACAATCCTACTATCACTTTGGTACTTTTGAACTTAAGTATTTTAAGTATATGGTATGTATAGGAGTTTGGTCATTTTGGTATATATGTTGTTAATGGATTTAGTCATTTGAAATGGCTTGTAAATATTGAGAGTTTGGTTTTGTATATAGCCATGAAAATTGGCTTAACTTGGTTGGTTTTATTGTGTATATAATTGTGAATATGGTTATATGATGTTTGTTGATAATAGGTATTATGGATAGAAAATGGTTGAGATTTAAGTTTATTATGTATGTGAAATTAGGTAAAATAATGCATGTTTAGAAAATGACCATATTAATGATTTGATAAAGTGAAATTTGGCATGAAATTGAATGGCACATTGTGAGATTGTATATCTTGGATTAGTTGGTGTTGGAAATGGTATGAAATATGCTTGATTGAGGTTGATTGAATGCCTATTATATGCTATGTTTTGTGTCATTTGAGTATGGTGTAGGTACATGCAAATTGGGTGGCAAAATGGCTTGGTAAATAGCCTATTTTTAGCCATACGGGCAGAGACACGGGCGTGTGTCTCAGCCGTGTGTGACACATGGTCAGGTTACACAGCTGTGTGTCCCCTGGTGTTGAAATTGAAATCAAGTTAGTATGCTCCACGCGGCTTAGCATACGGGCATGAATTGAAATCGTCATTAATTAAAAGTTTAAGGGTAAAATGGTAATTTTACCTAAGATGTGAATTAGACTGAATTTAATATGAATTGTATTAAATTGAGTTAAATTTACTCATATAGATTCGGATAGACCTAGTACGGAGTTGGATCGAGGAAAACAAAAAGTATTGGATTAGTAGATACTCGTGTACGAACAAGTGTCGAGGTAAGTTCGCGTAACTAAATTGTGTATATTACATGTTTGAGTGAAATGTTGTATATGTGAATGTTGAATTATGAATTTGGTATGTTTAGGAAATAAATTCATAAATCTGATAATGCCCAGTAAATATTAAATCCCGTTTGAATTCATGAAATTCGATTGGATATTGGGCTCATGTATTGTTGTGGTCTTGCATATGTTGCAGACACACCATAGCTCAAAAAAGCGTCTTGTTATTATCTCTCCTGAGCTTCTTGTATGATGATTCTTGTGAGCTTCCCGTTATAGCTCTTCAGTGTGTCCCGATAGGTTGTGATCCTACTTGTGTTGTGGACACACCTTAGCTCTATTAAGCTTTCCGATTATGGCTCTTTGTGAGCTTCCCGATTAAAGGCTCTCTGTGAGCTTCCTGATTAATGGCTCTCCGGAGCTTCCCGATATGGCTCGCTTGAACTTCCCGATATATGGCTATTTGGAGCTACCCGTTATAAGCTCGCACAAGTTTCCTGAATATTGCTCTTATGAGCTTCCTATTTTAGCCCGGATAAGCTTCTTGTTTATGTGCTTTTATAAGAACTCCTGAATATGAGTTGATGGATTTATCGTATCGTACACTTCATGTGTATTGCCCATGTATCCATCGATATTTTAAATGATTCAACGGGTAAAGTTCTGATATGAGATAATATGAATTTCAAGATGAATTACTATGAGAAATACTTGAAATATAATGATATAATATGTACATGGTTATTGTATACTTATATGATAAATACATGTATGTGGAAATTGAATAAGGATGAGCTCATTCTTGTCTCTTGAAACTTATGTGAATTACATAACTAAAATGTTTGATGAGGATGTATGTGTATTTAGATATTGATTTAACTGATTTGGATGCACTTGTATGATTATTTTACAAGCGAATAAATGGTAAGTTTATTTCCGGTTATACGAACTTACTAAGCTTAAAAGCTTACTTTGTTTTATTCCCTCTATTTTATAGTGCTCAGAAGCTCATAAAGGTTGCAATCGGTCGAAGCATCGTTACACTATCCTTCAATTCATTTTAGTATAAATAGCAAACTTATTTTAGTATAATGGCATGTATAGCTTAAGTTGGCCAATGACGACATATATATGGTTGGTTGTAACTAGCCATTGGAATGGCTAGTAATGGCTTGTTTGATGTCAATTTATGAGGGTATAATATGATTAATATAAATATGTGCTTGGTATGTTTAGATTGAATTTTGGTAAATTTCTGTGTTTATACAAATAGGTAAGTTTGAATACATGAATACATGTGATGATATATCATGCATAAGATTGGTTGTTGTAACACCCCTATCTCGTAACCGTCACCGGAATAGGTAAAGGGCATTACCAGCCAGACAAAACATCACAGATCAATACAGAATCATGGATATCACATAATATTAATGCATAAGAAATTCAACAATTCATCCCTTATGGAGGTCTCCAAGACCGAAGACATACTTTTAAAAAAGGTAGGGACTAAACCGAACACATTTAGAATTTTCAAAACTTAGAAAAAATTTTCAATTCAGTTGAGGTCACACGCCCGTGTAATTAGGTTGTGTGCCTTACACGGGCACCAAACATGCCCATGTGATCCAGCCGTGCCAAAACAGAGTATATATACTGACTTTTACACACGGCCAACAGGTACGGTCGTGTGCCATGGCCGTGTGATACTAAACTGGCTAGTAACTTAAGCCCACAGCCATATGACACGCTCGTACTCCCTGACCGTGTGGCACAATGCAGGCTTGGTTTAAGCCAGCTTGCCACCCCTTTTTGGGTCATTCCTACAAGCAATATTAAACAACATTTATACCAAAATTTTCAGCCAATTCCATGCTCAAAACATGCTTCATTATAACTAAATCATCATCATTCAATAACCTATTCAAATTCATACCAAAACACATAAAAAATCTTTTTACAACAACATGCCAAAATGCTCATTTCATAGCTCATTTATGGCACCTTCTAACTCATGCTTAAACTTAACATTTCTTCAACTTGGCATATTTCAAAATGACCACCACATACAAGGCCATATAACCATTACAAGCATACACAATTTGGCATTACAAACCATTTACCAAAACTAAGCACAAACATACCATTTGCTAGCCAACTCTCATGGCATAACATATATACATATCAAAGCTTAAATACATAGACATTCTAGCCTATACATGTCATACTTCAAAATTTTACACTTTCAAAAGTACCATAATGAGTTCGATAGTGTGGTGACAATCCTCGACTATCCCCGAGCCTTCAGTAGCTACAATAATTGTAAAACAGACAGAAATCACACAGAGTAAGCTACAAAGAGCTTAGTAAGCCAAGTACAATTGATCTAACTATTAAATCATATAAAGTACAAATCAACAACAAGAATTCATAGCCATTTCACAGAATAGCACATGAGCCTAACCATGCTCATTTGCTTGTATACATGTCATGTTTCATTTCCATGATTTCATACATACTTCGCATTCATTATTTCACAGAAACAGAGTCTTTCATATTCAGAAATTTAATACAATACAAAAGTACCTGTATAGATTATACATTTCATATATTCATCCCCATATCTCGTACTCTATCATCAGACAGTTCAGAAACGATACAAATACTCATAAACAGTACAATGTTGACGTCTCGGATGTGGTCTTACATGTAATTCAGTATCGATGCCTCTATCCCAGATAGGGTCTTACACGAAATCAGATACGATGCCGATGTCCCATACATGGTTTTACACGTAAATCTCAAATCGAGGCCTATGTCCCAGACACGGTCTTATACGATATCTCAAATCGATATCAACGTTCCTTTGAAAACATACAAAGCTTTTCAGATACTAGCATATTTCAGAATTTACTCGGAATTCATTCATCAGGCTCTCACAGCCGTCCAATACAGATTATAACTAGTATATACAACATTCAATCAATTTAACAAGTAATTGTATTTTGACTTACCTCGTACGAATTTCGAACGGAAACGAGTCAACTATTCAACTATTTTGGACTTCCCTCGATCTAAGTCTGATTTTCTTTGTTCTTGATCTAATACAATTCAAATTCAACCATTCAATCATTCATTTCATTCATTTCATTCAAAATAATCCATGAACACATATTTAGGGCACTTTGCATTTTAGCCCTTACATTTTCACACTTTAACAATTTAGTCTATTTTTCACAAAATCACAAATATGCAAAATTCACCAAGACTATAGCTTGGCTTGAATATACATAGCTACCATACAAGCCCAAATAATATATTTAATTCACAATTTAGTCCTTCAAAACCTCATTTTCACAAATTAGCCCAAATAGCTCTATTCCATTAAAAATTCAAGAACAAAACATGATAATCTCACATATATCTTTCATAATCCATATAAAAACATTACAAAGCTCATATAATCATCAATGGCACATTTCATAATCTTCAACAGAAATAGAAATTCAGACATGGGTTTTGAAGAACACGAAGCAACGATCACAGAAATGTAGAAATTATCAAAAACGGACCAAAGTACATACCTTAATCAAGGATTACAAATGTCGAATATCAAAACCCCATTTTAGCTCTTTTCCTTGCTTCATTCGGCCATGAAAATGATAAAATGGCCATTATTTTATGTTATATTTTATTTAACATATGTTTAATATGCTAATGACCATAATATCCTTTAGTTATAAATTATTAAAATTTACCTAACATGTCTATAATTGTCCACCATTAACATAAATGGTAAATTTGACATGCAAGGACCCTCACTTAAATAGGCCAAATCAAATTGGTACTTTTAACTTTTAGCACACAGCTTTTACACTTTACGCTATTAGGTTCTTTTGGCAAATTAATCACAGAAATAGACAAACTAAATCACAGAAACTTCGTAGATATAAATTCACATATCACAGACACAGAAAATAATATTAAAATATTTTTCAGAATCGGTTACGTGGTTTCGAAACCACTGTTCTGACTAGGGTTTAAATCGAACTGTTACAGTTGGGGCTTGGTTTTAATCTCTTGAATTAGTTGGTGAATGCATTCAAGTGATGTTGTAGGTTAAAGGAAAATTTGGGTGAGAATAGGGGCCTTGAAAATGGCCTATTTTCGTCCACATGAGCAAACACACGGGCATGTGTCTCAGCCATGTGTGACACACGGCCATGCACACGAGCATGTGGTTTGGCCATGTATCCCCTACGTCTTTAAAATTGAGAAACAGAATGCCTAGGTATTTTCAAACAAGTAGAGACACAGGCATGTGTCTCAGCCGTGTGTGACACACGGCCTAGCACATGGGCATGTGGCTTGGCTGTATGACCGCTGCACCTAATTAATGTAAAATAAATTGTTCACACGGCCTAGCACACGGGCGTGTGGCTTAGCCGTGTGACCTAAGCCAGTAGATACCCTAATTTGAACACGGGCTGGGACACAGTCGTGTGCCTCACATCGAATGCCCACACAATCTGAGACACTAGCGCGTCACATGGCCGTGTGAACTACACGGCCTGACCATACGGGCGTGTGTCCCCTGCTCCTAAGAAAAATTTTAATATTTCACAAAAACTTCTTCGAGTTCCCGGTTTAGTCCCTATTTGATCTAAATGCATATTTTAAGCCTCAATCGCCCATTTAAGGAACAATACGATTGATTTCAGATATGAATAGTAAATGATATGAATTTTTCTGTAATTGATCTGTAAACTCCGGTCATGCTCTATGACCCTACTCTGGCGACGAATTGTGACAGCCCTAATTTGACCCTAGTCGGAATGTGGTTTTGGGACCACAAAACCGAGTCATAAAAATTTATTTAAAATTTATTTGCATAACTTCTATGTGTGATAGTGCATGTGTGAAAATTTGATGTTTTAATTTAGTCTTATGAATGGGAATTTTACTTGAAAGGACTTGGTTGAAAAACCTTGAAAATGGGATAGGCAAATGTGTAGTAGCCAAACATTTTATGTTTTAGTATTATGGGGGACTTGCATGTCAAATAGACCTATTTTAAATGTAAATGGCCGGCCAACATGCATGTAATCATGGGTTCTATTGTTTTTATTTTAATTGGTGGGAATTATATATATAATTAATATAGAAATAAGCATTTTATGATAAAATGATTTTTATATTGTGAAATAATGAATTTATAATAGTAAATGGTGATAAAAACAAAGTTCCATGATCCTTTCTTTCATTTTGCCGAATCTAAAGAAAGAAAAAAAATGGAGCAAGACATTTGGCCATTTGAATCATAAGGAAGGTTAGTAAATTGTGTTAGGTTTTTTTTTTAATTCTAGCTTGTTTTAGGTTAATCATCATGTTTCTTACTTAGGCCATGTTAAAATTTTGGATTTGGGTGGTGAATGGAGCATTCGGCCATGGTTGTTAATGAAGAGATTGGATTATTTTCTTTATGTTTTGATGAATAAATGTTGATGAGAGAAGTTTGAACTAGTTAAAAGTTTAATTTGATAGTATTTATATGTGTAATAGCCGAACTTGGACTTGTTTAGTTACTTGAATAAATGTTTTGAAGTTAAATGCTAAAATATGAGTATTGCCGTTTAGATGATTTGAAAAGAAAAAGGTAGATGTTTGAATGTCTAAAGGTTCAGTATTGTACATGAATTCTAATGGTATGATTTTGTAAATTGCCGAATGAGCTATAGGAGTTCGAAAATGGTTTAATTTTCATGTTTAAATTTGGTTATATCCAATCATGGTTGGAGTTATTTTGATATGCATAGTATAAGGTATGTATGTTTTGTGTTTTGGTTGCATAACTATACATGTTTAAATGATATGAATGCAAAGAGTTGTGAAATAGTAAATTGTAGTAAATCTACTTGAGACAGCAGCTGTAATGTGATTTTGGAAAATCACCATAAATTGTGGGAGTGGAGTTAGAAGCTGAATAAACTATGTAATTAAAGCTTAATGAGTATAGTTTCAAATGAAATCAACGAGAACATATTTTGACTTCTGTAAAATTAGAAATTTGATTCGAAGTAAAGGGTGGTCAGATTAGTCGAACAGTGAAACAGGGGAAACTTTAAGAAAAATATGGTATTGATTGGCCAAGCTAAAAATTCTGAAAATTTTATGGATAAAATATATATGAGTCTATTTTCAGGGAAATTTTACGGCAATTGATTTGGAATTTCGTATCTCCAATTATAAATAATTTAGTGACTGTTGCTCAGGAAGACAGCTTATTGTGAATTTGTGATTATGTGGTAAATATTGATAAAAATTTGTTAACGAGTTGCTTAATGTTTTCTTATAAACTTACTATGATCTATATGTGTGAAAGTAATATATATATATATATTATATTCTGAAAGTAATGCTTGAATAGTCAAATAATGACTAGTTTAAAATTGTTGAATTTAAGCTCAAGAGGATAGAGAACCAAGGTTGGACAAGGGAAAAGAGAAAGTAGTTGAATAGTCGATCCGAGACTGTTCGAAAATATTTGAGGTAAGTTCTGAGTAGTCACCTTTAGTATACAATTGATGATGCCTTGATATGTGATATTTATGTATGGCTTTCAAATCGAAATGTAAATGATGGTATTCATATGGAGCTTATATCCGAACGTAGCAAATGACTACTAATGTGATATGTTGAATAAGTTGTGTTAATATATGATTAAATATGCATGATATTTGATGTGTATCCGGGCTTAAAGACCCGCAGGCTATATGCTGGAATTATACCCGGACTTAAGGTCCGCAGGCTATGTGCTGGAATTATAACCGGACTTAAGGTCCGCAGGCTACGTGCTGGAAATATGTCCGGGCAAAAGTCCCGTAGGCTTCGAGCTGGTATTATATTGGGTTTAAATTCCAGCAGGCTTGTGCTGGTAATTGGTTTCAAGTTCTAAGACCTGACAGGCTTAATGCCAGTAATTAAGTAAGACTACGATATTGAATGTTCGCAGTAAACCATCGTTGAGTAAGTACTATACATTTAAGATGTTCAGGTACGTATTACTTACACATCGGTGATTTGATTTCGAAGTGAATCATAGCATCAAAGAAGAATATATATATACATTTATATATATATAAGTGTAATTGATGGTTAGAATTGCGAATATGAGAATGATTTAATCGGTCATGGTATATTTGTATATGAATTATATATTAAAATTTCTTTATGTACTCATGTACATTCAGTCAATGATTTGTGAATTATTAGTATTAAAGAATGATACTTAAGTGTGAATGATTGTTATTTCTACGAGTAAAGCAATGACCTATTCAGTCAAATGTTGTTAATATATGAGATTATTTATTTTAAATGCATCGTATGAACTATTAGTAAAAGAAAAATATGTGCTGAGAATCTATGTTTATGTTTATGTGTATTTGGCCGTGAAACAATTTGAATTGAGAATAAGTCTGTTTAAATGAATGTTTTGATTTTCGATAAGTTTTAATTATTTGTGATGCTTAAAACTTACTAAGCTTTGAAAGCTTACTTTGTTTGTTACGTTCTCTGTTTTATAGATTGTTGATTCCACTTATCTGCTCGGAAAGGGAATCGACAACTACTCGTCACACTATCTGTCATTTTGGGGTACTAATATATTTTGAAGCTAGTATGGCATGTATGGAATAGACTTAAGAGAATGATATTTTCAGATGTACTTATATATAAGCCATGTGAATATGGCTACTTTTGAATGTCTATACAAGTTTGAATTTCGATCTTTAACTGAGTTTGGCGATGTATATTTTTATTTTATTTTTTTATTGTGTATGTTTTTAAAATATTAAATCTTTAACTGAGTTTGGCAATGTAAGGTTGGGATAAAAATGGGTAGGTATGGTTAAAATTAATACATACCTACAAGGTCGAAAAGTATACAATAAAGTGCTGCAAAGATGAGGAAAGGTATGGACGCAAACACTGCTCCAAATTTTTCTCCACAAAATATCATATATGTTAAGATTAAATCACTATTTGGATCTAATTTAATGACCTTTTTACATTGGAGGCTGAACTTTTTGCCAAAGATAGGATCTGAGCCTAGTAAATTGTTCTCGCATTGAGACCTAAATTAGGTAATCATTCCCAATTTGGGGCTATAAATTATTTTTTGTCCAAGTTAGTCCTCGAACTTGGCAATTTTTCCAATATTGGGGCCTAAACTCTAGGGTTTTTAAGGACTAACTTGAACAACGAGGCCAACAAGGCCTTAAGCTAGACTTTCATAATGTTTGAGTTTAATGTAAAAAGGATTTTCTTCGGCTATACGATGGTTTTTGGGTAACTCGTTCTCGATTTTTCCTCGAGAAGGGCTTGTTTGATTGATAGTTATGTTAAACTATCTTACCTTTTAACCTATGCCACGGCTTAGTACATAAGCCAGAGGAGAAGTCACGAATTCATTGCAATGACGGTTTGTTTATTATATAGGCTATTGGGATCACATAAGCATAAAAACCTCCAATAACTGCTGGCAACCTTGTTCCAAAAAGTTCTTGGAGAATCATGTTATCATTTAAAAATTTGGCTGTTAGATTTATTTTTTTAATCCACTTTGCCACTTGAATTTGACAAATAAATTCCTTTTGGTCTTTGATTTTAAGGTATTATCATTTAAAATTTAAAAATTTTATATAAATTTTCAAGCGATGATTACATTCAGTGTCAATAATTGAGCAAGTGGTTGAACAGGTTAAACCATCGATTTTTTATTCAACCACTTTGAAGGATTCCATCGCCAAACATTTTATACAAATTTGAAAGCTTTTAATATTGACATAATAGTAATTTTAGCTCTCATCGTTTATACATTGTGTCAATTTGATCTCGATTCTAAAAAATTCAACTCCCTAACATTTATATAGTCCAATTTTGTATTTTTTACAGTTTTGCTTTTGTTTCTGACATACGAGGTTAAATTTAAAACAATAAGAAAAGGTAAAATTATTATATTAAATTTGTAACAACCCTTACCCAAGACCGTTGCCGGAGTCGAGCACGAGGCATTACCAGACTTATCTTACTTGTTTGGGGCATAAAAAAAATTTACTTCGCTCACTTTCATCTAATAAATCCCTAAAAAGGGCCCTCGAGGCCCTAAAACGTGCAATTGGAACTGTTCGGGACCAAACCGGGAACATTAAAAGTTTTCCGATTACTTACACAAATCAAAACAATTTATTTTACTATTCATAATAAAACTATCCATCTGCGTAACAGTCACTAAATTAATTATAATTTAAGTTACAAAACTTTAAATTTAAATCTGTAAATTTTCCATGAAACTAGACTCATATATATTCTTACCATAATTTTTTTAGAATTTTTTGCTTGGCCAATTGATATAGTTTATTCATTAAATATTCCCCTATTTCGCAGTTCAGCGGACCTGACCTCTCTTCACTAAAAATTGATTATATCATTATACAGAAATCGGATAATGTTTATCTTTGTTTCTAATGAAAATAAACTCACTAAGAAATCTATAAATATAAACTTTGACTTATAATTATTTTTGTAAAATTTCCAGTGATTTTCCAAAGTTGGAACAGGGGATCACGAAGTCACTCTGAACCAGTCTTACAGAAATTTAAATATCTTAGAATATAGAATTCATTTGCTTGCTTTGTTTCTTTTTTATGAAAACAGACTCAATAAGATTTAATTATATATCTCATTCACCATTTAATTTCATTTCTACAATTTTTAGTGATTTTTCAAAACCACGTCACTGCTGCTGTTTCCTAACTGTTCTATGGCCAACTCTTACTCTTTCATAGTTTCTTTGCATCAAACCTCATTTAGGCATACATAATACCAAAACATGTTCTTATTTAGCTATATCATAAGCTAATCATTACCAAGTATTCACATGCCATTCTTTAATCATATCAGAAGGACATACACACAAAATAGCCAAGTCCCTATACATGCCATAACTTAAAGTATTTCTAGTCACAAAATACCGAGATAACTCGTTGATAGTGTGAGGTGATCTCTGACATCCTTACAATTTTCTAAGTTGGCTTTGCGATACTATAAAAAAGAGAGAAAAGAAAGGGAGTAAGTATAAAGCTTAGTAAGTTTGCATGTAAATAAATAACAACATTCTAAATGAATTATCAAGATAACCTGAACCTTTCAAACATGGACTTATCTTACCTTCCCTTTGGTACACTCTTTGAATTTTCCGTTGAACCATTTGGAATACTAAGGATACATGGGTACCTTTCTTTTTTAAACTTACCATTGCCATATCTTGACATGGTCTTACGTGGTATCCCTGCCTTATGAACTCACCGTTGCCATGCCTTGGCATGGTCTTACATGGGATCTTTGCCTTATAGTAGTTTATCAATGCCATGTTTTGACATGGTCTTACATGGTTTCCTTGCCTTGTGAAACTTAACAATGTCATGCCTTGGCATTGTCTTACTTGGTATCCTTAAACCCTAATGTCATGACATTTGTATCCTACACATTCCTAAGGTTCAACCGAGACTTTTAAGTCTCATTTCTCCGTCAATTCTTTCTTGAATCATCAAGGAATAAATTTTCAAAATAAATATATAGATGCTGAAAAATAACATCATTAGTTATAAATAACAAAACATTGCATTTATTTACCGCACACTTACCTCGATACAAAATACGATCAAATATTTTGATTTAGTCCTCAACCTTTTTCTTTCCTCGATCTAACCCCGAATTTCGTTCTTCTTGATCTATAATAGCAAATTGAACTTATTTAATATTTACATTTATCAAAACAGTCCTTAACTCTAACTTTGGCAAAATTATGATTTTGCCCCTAAACTTTTGCATATTTGCACTTTTCCCCAAGGCTCGGAAATGAAACTTTATCCCTAATTCTTATGTTTTATGACATGCTGATTCATTTATTTACCTATGGCGACATCAAATTCCCACTCTAACATGTACTTATGACCATTAGGTATTTTTACCGATTATGTCATTTTACTCGTTTTTGCTTAAAATTGCTTAGCTCAAGTCGTTTAACATAATTTCAAGCTTCATATTCTACCATAAAACATCAAAATAAACACATTTCACCTATGTATATTTTTCCAAATATGAACTCTAGGTTAAATTATTGCTAGAATATGTTAAATCAAGTTACCGGGACTTCAAAAACGTAAACAACATTAGAAACAGGGCTTGGAATCACTTACTATGAAGCTTGGAAGCTTGAAAAAGCCCTAGCTATGAAGAACCCTTGAAATTTTGGCCTAATGAAGAAGATGGGCACATTCTGCCATCTTTTTCCCTTTTTTAATCTTTTAATTACCAAATGAGTAAAATACCCTTCATTAAAACTTTACTTATTTTTATCTATGTATGTCCATTTTTGTCCATGAAAACCTAATGGTCTAATTACCATTTAAGGACCTCTACTTCAATTATACTCTTCAATTTAATCCTTTAGCATCTAAAACTCATATTTATCAACTTTTGCAATTAAGTCCTAGTTGGCAAATTAAGCATGCTATCTATAAAATTTTCCATCGATACTCTAACACGTGCATCTAATCACTCGGTAAATTATAAAAATTAATTGGAATAAACTTTTCTATCTCGAATTCGCGGTTTCGCAACCACTGTTCCGTTTAGGCCCTATTTTGGGATGTTACAAAATTTTTAGATTTTTAATTTTAATATATTTTGGATCAAATTTGTAACACCCCTAACCGTATCCGTCATCGGAACAAGGTTACGGAGCATTACCAAATTTTTTTAGAACATTTATAGTTAATTCATAACATTTACTTTTCATATTCAAAACCATACATGATCAATCATATTATCCCTCAAATGAATCCTCAAGGCCTAAATTATGCATTAGAAACAAATCGGGACTAAACCTAGAACTTAGAGAATTTTTCACAAAATTTCAAAATTTTTCTCATGTACAGGGGTCACACACCCGTGTAGGTAGGTCGTGTGGTTCACACGGCCAAGTGACACAAAACACACAGTCGTGTCTCCAACCCATGTAACTCTCTGACTTGTAAAACATTAAGCTGTAGTTTTCACACCGCCAAGACACACGCCCGTGTCTCTGATCGTGTGCTCAATCCTGAGCATTCTGTTTCTCAATTTTAAGGTGCAAGGGACACACGGCCAAACCACATGCTTATGTGTCAGGCCGTGTGTCACACACGGTCAAGACACACGCTCGTGTGTCTACCTGCGTAAACGAAAATAGGTCACTTCAAGGCCACTTTTCTCTCCCTTTTCAAAATTTACCTGCACAAAACACTTTCATATACCAATATACTCCAATCCAACAACCAATACAAAATAACATACTTATTTTCTTCAAAATAAGCCATCATAAAACTTGATTTTCCAAACTTACTAACATAATCTCATTCATTATTCTACCATAATATTTACATATACATCATTCACACTCTTAGTTTAAATTTAACCTTTTCCCATTCAATCCTATACATGTCATATAAACCATAAGTCATAATACAAAAATCTATCGATGATAATCTAGATAGTGTGCCCTGATGTGTTGATTCGATCCACCAAATTCACATAAATCTACATAGAACATTAAACACACAGAAGTAAGCTTATGAAAGCTCAATAAGTTCATAAGCTTTTAAATAAATCTTATCGAATAGATAATAACAAAATATTAAACAAATCATGTCAATAATATTCTCTATCAATCACAATCTCAAACGTTGAATATATTTGATTGAGTTTAATATTACAACTGATTAAATTCTTTCACTTTCATTTATATAACACTTACCAACACTTGTCAAATTATAAAATGTCTTACGAATTTGAGTACATCGTTTGCTCATTACCATAGTCCAACTATGGTCTTTCACTACTAATGTCATGGCCCTGCCATATTCTTTCACTCATGATGCCATAACCCAGTTATGGTCTTATACATGTACACTTTCTGCCATGGTTCACCCATGTTTTATGTATACTGTGTCATAATTCAATTATGAACTTTTCACTAAAATGTCATAGCATAGCTATAGTCTTATTCCACACTTTACCACGGTTATACTATATTTTTTATCCGTCAATTCATCACTTATCACTTCACTTGTCACTGAACGATTGTATTCAATCTAGCGTTCTACTCAATTTGAACATTCAAATCACTTTTCATATACTTTCAATAGTCATAATTCAATGACAAACACATAAATAATACATTTTATCATTTATAAATGAACAATAATCATAAAATTTTAATCATATGAACTTACTTGGGCCAATTCGTAAAAGTTGTAAAAATTTAGGGACTATTCTGCTACTCTTTCTTTTCCTCGTTTATCTTCGCTTTCTTGATCCATAATATAAAATTTTCCATTCATTAGCATTTAATGCGATTCTAATTCACTTTACAATTTATTCCCTTTAATTTTCAAAATTACACTTTTACCCCAAAGTTTTTACAATTTTTACAATTTAGTCCAAATCAATTAACCCATAAATTGAACTAAATTTTCTTAATAAACACTTTATTCCATCATTATAAAATATTACACAACCTTTGGCATTCAAAATTTTAGCACAAAACCCTAATTCTTAACTTTTTCACAATTAGGTCTTAAAAAATCAATTTCTATTAAAATCACTTAATAAAATCATCACATAACAAAATTAAAGCTTCAAATCCATGTTTATTCATCATAATATTCCAGAACTTATCCATGAAAATTTTCAAAATCACCCATAGAATCACAAACTAATAAATTCAATAGGTGGACCTAATTGTAAAAGTAACAAAACATAAAAATTTCAAAGAAAAACTAAGAATTGAACTAACATGGTGCAACAATATGAAAAACCAACTTAGGAGGTCTGCTATGGCATTTTTAGTAGAAGAAAAATGATGAAATCTCTAGATTTTCAATTAAATCCTTTTTAACTAACAAATTTTAGGTTATTTCCAATTTTGCCCCTTGTTCACATTGTTTTCTTACTCATTTCATGCCCCAAACCGTCCAGTCCATTAATTTAGGTCTAATTTCATTTTAAAGCCTTCTTTATTAGACATTTAAGCTATTTAATTACTTTAACAAGTTCTGCAACTTTTACAATTCAGTCATTTTTAATTAATTAACTGTAGAAACGTTCAAATTTCCTAACAAAACTTTAATACTAACTCAATAACACTCCATAAATATTTCTAAAAATATCTATGACTCAATTTATGAATTCGAGGTCTCGGTACCTCGTTTTTAACTCAGTTTACCTAATAATTTCTTTTAAATTACAACATTCTCTAATTCAAGAATACTTTTAAACTCATACATGACTTATAAATATTAATTTACTAAATTTCTGAACTCATTCATCGGATTTAGTGATCTCGAATCACTATTTTTGACACCACTAAAAATTAGGCTGTTACAAATTTAATTGATAAATTTATTTTTTTATCTTTTAAGGTGAAAGAGTCATAAAAAAATAAAACTATAAAAAAAATCAAATTATACAATGTGTAAAAGTTAAAAATGTTACTTTTAGAATCAAAACTAAATTGATACAATGTATAAATATTGAGGATTAAAATTTTTATTATGCCAAATTTATAAATAAAAAGAACAACAAATTTAGATAAATAAAAAGTAAAATAATTAAATAGTATCTTGTTCAGTAGTATTTTAATAATAATTATATAGTAAGCCTAAAAGCATAAAATGTTATCACATTGCAATATTTTTTGTTGAAGTGTATTTTTAAAAATAATTAACTTTAAGGAAAATATTCATAATAGCATGGAATGTAAAACAAAACAAAATTTGTTTGCAAAATAACAATGGTTCTAGCAGTTACAACCTCATCAAAAAATTTATACCTATGCTATTGATTAAGCGATTGGGGTAGGTTTTGTTGTGATAGGAGCGGAACATGCAGCTGGATTTTGTTTGCCACTAACTTTAGGCTTCACATTTGAACATTTTGATATTGTAGGTTCAATCGGTCAACTGTTCCTATTTCAATGTAACGCCTCGAAATTTTTAGTTTTCTTTTACTTGGGAAAATCTGCAGTAATTAATTTCTGTATCTCTAGTTCTGTGTTCTGCTCATGTGTTTAAAGTCTGGGGTTCGAATTGCATTGTCAAAGTTTTTTCATTTTTAAAACAACCTACAAGCATGCATTGCTGCTTAAGTTCAATTCGTTACAATATTGTAACAAAAAATGAGCCTATTGGTTCACTGGTTAGGCATTAGTCTATATTTTGTCTGGTTTCGAGTTCGAATCTTCTCGTATGTGTTAGAAAAATTTTGCTAAATGTCAGAAAAGCTAAGTGGAAGTTAGATAATTAAGAGACGATAGATTTTCTTTCTTCGTTCTTTTAACTCCCATTCTTTTTGTTTCTTTCTTCTTCACATTTTTTTTTGATAATTTACAGTTAAGAAGGGTACGAAATTAGTAAGTGTTGTTGCTAAACGCTAGTCAGAGGGTCGTTGAGTAAGTATTTGCTAACATGAGCGTTGCATGTTTGCTTTTCGTTTCTAAATTGTTGTAAATCGAATAAACTATGAGTTGTATGAATCAATAATAAATGATTGTTGTTTTCCCTATAGACGGGAATACTTCCGACAAAGAACAATGACAGGTTGATATTCGTGATCGTTATTGAAATTCGGGTCTAGTTAGTCTTTGTAACAGTTTCCAACAAGGAGAAATCAGGTGCATAACAATTTTTGCAAGTTTTGCAGGTTTTTAGTTGACGAAAGTAGTGGCTGTCGACGCCACACAGCCAGACACACGGGCTTGTGGCTAGGCCGTGTGAGCCACACGGGCATGTGAGAGGTAGTGCAACCGGCCGTGTAACTCACTGTTTATCGAATTAGGGCAACACGGGCTAGCACATGGGTATGTGTTCAGGCCGTGTGTGACTAAGTTGGTACGGGGTTCACACAGGTACAAGACACAGCCGTGTGTCTAGGCCGTATAACTCACTGTTATTGATTAAGGACCACACAGGCCATCACACGAACGTGTGCTTAGGCCTTGTGAGTCACATGGGCAAGGACACGGTCGTGTGTCCAAGCCGTGTAACTCTCTATTTCTTGACTGGTAGCACACGGGTACCCAACACGGGCGTGTGGTCAGGCCGCGTGGACCATACGAGCAAGGATACAGTTGTGTGTCCAGGCTGTGTGGTAGCCAACTGGGATTTCGAAAGCTCTTTTTATGACCAAAATAATTACTTTGACTGATATTGACTATCTTGATATGATTGTTATGAAATGAGATACAATGAGAAATTACGGTTAACATGTAATTGAGATCTGACAGATAATCTGTAAGTAATACGTAAGTTCTTGTATTCTGAATGTGATCGATTAGAAATATGCAGAAAAGGAAAAAATCCGTTCTGAACAGTGGTTTGCCCACTTTCTGATTAAATCTGAAATTAGCGTTTAACGCTAACTATGCTAGCATTGATGATGCGATTCTATACGTGTCAAATCAACACACTGCGGTGTGTAGGGATGGATGGACACTGAATGTCCTTAATTGTGTCTTGGGTGCCGGAGATGGTGTGTAGCAGATGGAAACTAGGAATCTCTATTATGAATCTATTCCTATATCTGATTAAGCATGTTAATAAACTACTACCATCCGTATGTGTTAACTGGTATAATTGATCTGTTTATATCGATATTGTGAACATTGAGAACTATCTGGTACTCCAAATAAGATCACCTCGTGATCATACGAAAGCTGTACAATATATTTTTCTGTTATGCATTGAGTTTACCACTCACTCTATTATGTTTGGCTTTCAGGTGAACCATTACACTGAACGGGATCGATGTCGCGGCGGCTCGGTCAACCTTATCTTTACTAGGCTTAATATGAGATTATTCACTATTATATTGTGGATTTATGACGTTTGTGAACTAAAGTCACTCTAATGGATATCTGGATTTAGATATTTTAAATTATCTATCTTATGAATTTGTTAAATTATTAACATGATGTTTGTAATTTTCTGAACTCAGTCTGGACGGCTAGGCTGGGGTTAGGGTGTTACATTTAATGGTATCAGAGCCAGGTTCATCAGCACTCAGACTGTGTTTGGGCTCCTAATACATGAAAAAAATAGCTAGTAATGATTAGTAATTGAATTGATGCGAAAATATTGAAACTGTATTTAGTAACTGAGCTTCCGACGCCGATCTTATAAGTATGATTTTATTGTTATACTATTATAAAGACTATGATTCTGAAACTGAGATGTGTGATGTGGATTGGTGGAATAGAGATATTGGATGTTTGAGCTAATCTGTGAATTCTACAATTGTAGTCTGATTAATATGATGAGTTCGTGCAGTAGTCATGGGCGTGGTATGAGAAGGCGTTGAGGACGCCAAGGAGGATGAGCTCGATCCGAGTCTTCCTCAATAGGTAGCATGCCCAATTTGGAGACCAGCAAGATAGTTGGTACTCCCACTGCTAAGATAGAGTGCCAGACTCCAACGACTGGGGATGACGCACTGTCCCAAGCTATGGTTCGGGCACTTGAGAGGGTTGCTGAAACCCATTCAGGATCAGGAAGTCGAGGGTTGATCACTGAACGACTTCATTCGAATGGTGTTGAATTGTTTAAGGGCGTCATTGGAGTTGCTCCTACTGTTTCAAAGTACTGGCTCGAGGCTACCAAGCAAATTATAATTGATCTCGACTGTATTCCTGCTCAGAAATTACGGGGTGATGTCTCTTTATTGCGAGATGAAGCCTACCACTGGTGGTTGACTTTTGAGCAAGGTGCTCAGCCGGGATAGGTGAATTGAGACTACTTTAAAAATACCTTCCAGGGTAAGTATGTGGGGGCAAGTTATGTTGAGGCTCGTCGACACGAGTTCATAAGTTTAGTTCAAGGCGATAAGTCGGTCGCTGAGTATGAGGCTGAGTTTTTACTACTAAGTAGGTATGCCCGAGCCTTAGTAGCATCTGATTATGATTAGTGTATACGGTTTGAAGAAGGTTTGAGGTTCGATCTGCGTGTTCTGATAGCTCCTCAGAAGGAGCGAGTATTTGCCGCTTTAGTTGATAAGGCAAAGATTGTGGAAGAGGTAAAGCACCTCGAGCGCGAACACCGTGACCGTCAGAGAGGTCAGCTTAAGGGTAAGAAGGGTTCAAGTCCCTCTGGTTCTGTTCAGCACCCTAAGAAACGGGCAAGGTTTGAGCTACCTCCGAGGGCCGAAACATCCTCAATAGCGACCAAGTTTCAGTTGTGCAGTGAGTGCGGGAAGCGCCACCCAGGCGAATGCTGGAGAAAGTTGGGGGCGTGTCTCCATTGTGGTTCGATGGGGCACGAGTTAGGGATTGTCCTTGACGATTAGATTCAGTGCCAGTTGGGGCACAAACTCAGACTCCTAACCGTACTAAACCACCGAGAGAAACTCAACAACCTTTTCATGGTCGTGGTACTGGTAGAGGTGGTAACAGATTCAGGAGAGGTTAGAGGGCACCGGCTAGAGGTACTAATCAAACTAAGGTTTGTCAGCCAGCACTAGCTTATACGGCTAAGCGCCATAATGAGAGCGATGATGCTGATGTCATTGTAGGTACTTTTATTATTTATTCTATTTCGTATTTTGCTCTTATTGATATCGGTTCTACGCACTCGTACATAGCTACTGCTGTTTCTGTATCTTTGGGTCTATCTGCTGAAAATACGACTAGAGCTATTTCTGTGATTAGCCTATTGGGTCAGTCAATTCGAGTAGATAAGATATATCAACGGGTACCGTTAGAGCTTGAGGGAATGGTGTTTCCAGCTAATTTAATGGAGTTACCCTTCAATGAATTTGATTTGATTTTGGGGATGGATTGGCTAGTTGAGTATCGGATCAGTCTAAACTGTGTAATAAAAAAGGTTACCTTGAGACCGACTGAAACTGAGGAGGTGATCATGATTGGTGAACAACGAGAATACCTTTCTAATGTAGTCTCTGCTCTTGTAGCTAAAAAGATAATTCAAAAAGGATGTGGGGCGTTTGTCACTTACATATCAGATTTTGCTCCCAAAAAGTTGTCTATAAGAGATATCTGTCTAGTTAAGGAGTGCTCGGATGTATTTCCTGAGGAATTGCCTGGATAGAGAAGCGGAGTTTGGAATTGACCTACTCCCTGATACAGGTACTGTGCCTATTGCGCCATATCACATGGCACCAAAGGAGTTGACCAAACTGAAAGCCCAAATTCAAAAACTTCTAGATCGAGGATTTATTCGGTCGAGCGTGTCTCTCTAGGGGCACCCGTATTATTTGTTAAGAAGAAAGACGGATCATTGTGAATGTGTATCGATTATAGACAGTTGAATAAACTGACAAACAAGAACAAGAATCCATTACCGAGGATTGATGATCTATTCGACCATTTTTGAGGAGCGTCCATCTTTTCTAAGATTGACTTGCACTCTGGATATCACCAACTTAAGGTCAAAAAGGAAAATGTGTACAAAACTACTTTCTGAACTCGATATGGCCATTATGAGTTCTTGGTTATGCCTTTTGGGTTAACAAATGTCCCAGCGGCATTTATGGATCAGATGAATCAGGTATTCCAGTCGTATTTAGATTAGTTTGTGGTAGTCTTCATCAGCGACATTTTAATCTACTCAAAGACCGAGATAGAGCATGATGATCATCTTTATATAGTACTTCAAACACTTCGAGAAAAATAGTTATACGTTAAGTTCAATAAATACAAATTTTGGTTATAGGAAGTCACCTTTTTGGGCCATGTAGTGATGACTGAGGGGATCCGAATTGACCCCAATAAAATCGAAATGGTTTTCGAGTGGAAACAGTCAAAAAAATGTGTCTGAACTCCATAGTTTCTTAGGCTTAGCTGGATAATCAGAGGTTTGTCGAAGGATTTTCTCTGGTTGCATCACCTTTGACAAAGCTGTACGTGAGAAGATTTCGCTTGTGTGGTCTGAGGCTCAGCAATCTAGTTTCGATAAATTGAAGTCTGTTCTGAAGCAGGCCCCGATTTTAACACAACCCGAATTGGGCTAAGAATTTGTGATATACAGTGATGCCTTGCACGTTGGTTTGGGTTGTGTATTAATGCAAAATGAAAAGGTGATTGCTTATGCATCATGACAACTTAAAACGCACGAAGGTAACTACCCGACACACGATCTAGAGTTCACCGCAGTGGTGTTTGCTTTGAAAATATGAAGGCACTACTTGTACAGTAAAAAGTGTACTATTTACACCGATCATAAGAGTCTCAAATATTTGTTGACTCAGAAGGAGCTAAATCTTCGGCAGTGATGCCAGGTTGAATTACTTAAGGATTATGAATGCACAATTGAGTATCACCAGGGAAAAACTAATGTGGTGGCTGAGCTCTTAGCCGTAAAGCTATGGTTGATCTGAGAGCGATGTTTACTCGATTAAGTTTAACGGAAGATGGAGTATTATTGGCTGAGCTTCAAGTTAAACTAGATTGGATAGAGCAGATTCAGACTAAATAGTTGAACGATAAATTTTTAACTCAACGTATGTAGCTTGTTGGCTCGATTGAGAATTCTAATTATAGTTTGAACAGTGACAATGTATTGTGTTTCAGAAGTCAAGTTTGCACTCCTAATGATAAAGAATTAAGGCATTTGATCTTGTGGAAGGCTCGTTGTAGTCCTTATGCTATGCACCCAGGACAAAATAAAATGTATCAAGATCTACAAAAACTTTATTGGTGGCCTGGACTAAAACAAGAAGTAGTTGTTGTCGTTTCACATTGTTTAACATGTCAAAAAGTTAAAGCCAAACATCAGTTACCTTCTAGTTTGCTACAACCAGTTAAAATTCCACAGTGGAAATGGGAGCAGATAACTATGGATTTTGTAAAGGGTTTGCCATTAATCTCTACTAATGAAGATTCGATTTGGGTCATCGTTAATTGATTGACCAAGTTAGCTCATTTCATTCCGATCAGAATGGATTATTCCTTATAGAAATTGGCAAAGCTGTACATCGCTGAGATTGTTAGACTGTTTGAAATTCCAATATCGATTATTTTAGATAGAGATCCACGATTTACCTCCCAATTCTGGATGAAACTCCATGAAGCATTGGGTACTCAACTCAATTTCAATACTGCTTATCACCCTCAGACTGACGGCCCGTCGAAAAGAGTTATTAAAATTCTCAAGGATATGCTTTGAGGTTGTGTGATAGATTTCAGAGATAGCTGGGAAGAGTACTTACCGTTAGCAGAATTTGCATACAATAATAGCTTTTAGGCCAATATTCAGATGGCACCGTACGACGCCTTATATGGTCGTAAGTGTCGTACCCTGTTGTGTTGGACAGAGTTGACTGAACACCGAGTTAGGCCTTGAGCTGGTGTCTGAGACTAAGAATACTGTGAAAATGATCTATGACAAATTGAAAGCTACTTCCGACTGAAAAGAGTCTTATGCGAATTTGAAAACGAAGCAGATTAAGTATTCTGTTGGTGAACAGGTTTTCTTGAGGGTGTCACCATGGAAGAAGGTCCTCAGATTTTGATGTAAGGGTAAGTTAAATCGAGATATATTGGACCTTACCGTATTCTAAAATGGGTCAGACCTATTGCTTATCAACTGGAATTGCCACCAGAGTTAGATAGAATTCATAACGTATTCCATGTCTTGATGTTGAGATATTATCAGTAAGATCCGTCGCATGTTGTTACTGTTGACAAAATTAAACTGCGACCTAATTTAACCTTCGAAGAAGAACCTGTACAAATAGTAGACCCAGATGCCAAGGTCTTGAGGAAGAAAGTCATTCCTCTAGTTAAAGTCTTATGGTGGAACCATGGTACCGAGGAAGCCACGTGGGAACCAGAAGAATCTGTTCGATAATAGTATCCGTATTTATTCGATTCAGGTTTCGAGGCCAAAATTTCTTTTAGGGGGAGAGAGTTGTAACACCCCGAAATTTTTAGTTTTCTTTTACTAGGGAAAATCTACAGTAATTAATTTCTATATCTCTGGTTCTGTGTTCTGCTCCTGTGTTTAAAGTCTGGGGTTTGCATTGCATTGTCAAAGTTTTATCATTTTTAAAACAACCTATAAGCAAGCATTGCCGCTTAAGTTCAATTCATTACGATATTGTGACAAGAATGAGCCTACTAGTTCACTGGTTAGGCATTAGTTTATATTCTGTCTAGTTCCAAGTTCGAATCTCCTCGTATGCATTAGAAAAATTTTGCTAAATGTCGGAAAAGCTAAGTGGAAGTTAGATAATTAAGAGACGATAGATTTTCTTTCTTTGTTCTTTTAACTCCCATTTTTTTGTTTCTTTCTTCTTCGCATTCTTTAGTTTTTTTTTTGATAATTTACGGTCACGAAGGGTACAGAATCAGTAAGTGTTGTTGCTAAACGCTAGCCAGAGGGCCGTTGAGTAAGTATTTGCTAACGTGAGCGTTGCATGTTTGTTTTTCATTTCTAAATTATTGTAAATTGACTAAACTGAGAGTTATATGAATTGATAATAAACGATCGTTGTTTTCCCTATAGACGAGAATACTTCCGACAAGAAACAACGACATGTTGATATCCGTGATCGTTGCAGAAATTCGGGTCTGGTTAGTCTCTATAATAGTTTCGAACAAGGAGAAATCAGGTGCGTAACAATTTTTGCAAGTTTTGCAGGTTTCGAGTCGACAAAAATAGTGGCTGTCGACGCTACACAACCAGACACACGGGCATGTGGCTAGGCAGTGTGAGCCACACGGGCATGTGAAAGGCCGTGCGACCGGTCGTGTAACTCACTGTTTCTCAAATTAGGGCCAGACGGGCTAGCACTATAACACCCCGTACCCGAGACCGTTGCCGGAGTCGGACACGAGGTGTTAACGGACTTAATTCACTTATTTATACAGTTCATTTTACCATTTCCAGACAAGCTAGTTAACTGCATCACAGTCACTTTAAAAATCATATCTCGAGTTCCGAAGCTCGAAAACCAATTCTATAAATTTTTCCTGAAACTAGACTCATATATCTATCTACAAATTTATTTCTAGAATTTTTGGTTGGGTCAATTAGTACAGTTTATTAGTTAAAATCTCCCCTGTTTCAGGGTTTGGCTACTCTGACCTTCATGCATTACAACTTAGATATCTCCCTGTACAAGGCTTCAATACTTATTTCATTTGTTTATAATGAAACTAGACTCTAAGAGGAATCTGTACATATAGAACATGACTTCTAATTATCTCTGGTTAATTTATAGTGAATTTCCAAAGTCAGATCAGGGGATCCAGAAATTGCTCTGGCCCTATTTCACAAAAACTTAAACATCTCTTAAATTACGACTCATATGATCGTTTTGTTTCTTCCATATGAAACTAGACTCATCAAGGTTCAATTACATAATTTATTCACTATTTAATTCCGTTCCTACTATTTTTAGTGATTTTTCAAATTCACATCACTGCTGCTGTCAGCATCTGTTTTTAAGGTAGACTTTACCTATTTCATAATTTCCATGATTCAACTAGCCCTTTAACATACATAGCACAAAAATATGATCGTGATTAACCATTCCAATGGCTAATCATTGCCAAGCATTTCCACACCTCTCAATAACCATATATATATACAAAATGATTATAACACTATGCTCAAGATATATAAGCCATTTCCGCATGGCTATCCAAATATATACAATACCAAAGTACTTGACTAACAACAAAAGGGCAGCCCTATACATGCCATTATCAGAGTTCAACTAAAAGAGTACCAAAAGGGCTTTGATAGTGTGGGCGACTTCGACTTTGACACTCCCGAGTCCGATAGCTGACGAACCAAAATCTAGAAAACAGAGAATCAAAGAAACGGAATAAGCATTTAATGCTTAGTAAGTTTTGAGCAATGAAATTAGGCACAACTGAAGTATAGCGTTCATATGGCTAAACGGATAATTTCATATACACATATTCTCAAAATCATACCTACTTCACATTTCCAACCCTTATATTCATACATAAGGGATCAACTTAACCAAAGGCCGGAAGCTTATTAGTCGACTGAGCGAATACTATTTAAAAGGAATCAACTAATCCAATGCATATACGAAACATACCTCATCGTTGGGATTTTATGAGCGTATTAATTGAAATTATTACAGCAAGATCGCTCATTCCCAAACCAAGTACCTTCGGGATTTAGCCGGATATAGCTACTCGCTCAACTACCTTCGGGACTTAGCCCGGATATAGTAACTCGCACAAATGCCTTCGGGACTTAGCCCGGATATAGTAACTCGCACAAATGCCTTCGGGACTTAGCCCGGATATAGTAACTCGCACAAATGCCTTCGGGACTTAGCCCGGTTATCATCCGAATATTCATGCACATATATCAATAAATCATATCACATCTATATTTCATTTTCATCACTAGAACTCAAACACAAGACACTTATCAATCATTCCCATTTTCGGTTCAATAGCCACATACAAAGAGCATAAATTGATTTGCTTTATGACATGATCTCTATGCACATTCGGCTACCCGTCATAGGTATAAACTAATTATCTCGACATATAATTCAAGTAAAATCATTATATCACTGTTTATTTGTTATGCTTATACGTCATAACTTAATCAAATCATAAACTAAGTTCCATTACTCAAAGACTTACCTCGGATGTTGTCGAACGATTTCGACGGCTATTCGATCACTTTTTCCTTCCCCTTATCCAACTTTGATCCTCTAGGCTCTTGAGCTAAATCCAACAATTTACTTCCCAAATCAAACATAGTCATACGACATCCATATACATTTTATACTAGCTGAAATGTACCATCAAGATATACTTTACTCAAATAATTTACTTTGGCCGAACATGTATAATGTTTTGTAGCTTAATAAATTTAACATACACCATGTATTTATAATATTTTTGCAGCCAACTATCCATAGTCATGCACACACAATCAAAAATAAATACCCAAAATTTTCATATCCTTATGCCCTAAGCCGAATACACTTGTCATGTTCACCTACATTTTTTTTCAAGTACAACATTCTCATATTCGGCATTAGTATCAAGCATAATAGCCAATTCTTCCCACTTTGAATCTATGCATCCATTTAATCATAGTTTGTTCAAGCACTCATACAACAAGACACATCCATATGACTAAAAATTCTAAGTTTAAACACAATACAACATTTTAGCACCATGGCCGAATACTTCATGAAGTTGTTAAGACCCATCCTTTTCAAATTCTCACACACACTCACATTCAATCCTTTTTATTAAGCACTCACATTCAATCATCTTCATGCCTCATCACCATAACATCAAACACCAACCAAGAAGACAACACCCATGGCCGAGTATCATCTCCATCACATAGCAACGATTTAAACCATGGGCTAGGTAGAACTCAAGCTAACAACTAAAATTATGCATGAATCTCATAGAACAACATCAAACATACCTTAACCTAGTTACAAGCATGGCCAAACCTCTTCAACCTTTCTTCTTTTCTTTCCTTTGATTTTTCGGTCAAGAAGAACAAAATG
Organism: Gossypium hirsutum; assembly: GCF_007990345.1. Lineage (NCBI taxonomy): Eukaryota > Viridiplantae > Streptophyta > Magnoliopsida > Malvales > Malvaceae > Gossypium > Gossypium hirsutum. The sequence continues at coordinate 13,749,001 of NC_053430.1, forward strand.
AGAACTTTTTTTTCTTTTTTTTTTCATCACCCCCCCAATTTCCATTATTTTATTACTAACCCTTTTTATTTTATTATTTCTAACATAAAGCATTAACACAACATGTTTATAATAGGTTTTAACCCATAGCATGGCCGGCCACTAGTTTAAATTTTTGGTAATTTGACATGCAAACCCATCATCTTTATAACATGCATTAATAGGCCACTTACATTTGCCTAGCACATTTCTAAATTTTCTCACATAAGTCCTATTAACTAAATTCACATGCAATCGACTAAATCGAAGCTTAAAACTTTCACACATTCATATTCACATATTCTAGACAATAAATATCACATTCAAATACTTTGGTGACTCGGTTTAGCGGTCCCGAAACCACTTCCCGTCTAGGGTCAATTTAGGGCTGTCACAAGCACACGGGCGTGTGTTCAAACCATGTGTGACCAAGTTGGTACTGGGTTCACACGGGCACAAGGCACGGTCGTATGTCTAGGTTGTGTAACTCACTTTTATTGACTAAGGACCACACGGGCCATCACAGGGGCGTGTTCTTAGGCCGTGTGAGTCACATGGGCAAGGACACGACCGTGTGTCCAAGCCGTGCAACTTTCTATTTCTTGACTGGTAGCACACAGGCACCTAACACGAGCGTGTGGTCAGGCCATGTGGACCACACGAGCAAACGGCTGTGTGTCCAAGCCGTGTGGTAGCCAACTAGGATTCCGAAAGATAATTTTGTGACCGAAATAATTACTTTAACTAATATTGACTATCTACAATATGACTGTTATGAAATGAGATACATTGAGAAATTATAGTTAACATATAATTAAGATCTGACAAATAAACTATAAGTAATATGTAAGTTTTTATATTCTGAATGTGATCGATTGGAAATGTGCGGAGAAAGAAGAAATATGTTCTGAATAATGGTTTTCCCACTTTCTGATTAAATCTGAAATTAGCATTTAACGCTAACTGTGCTAGCATCGATGATGCGATTTTGTACATGTCAAATCGACACACTGCGGTGTGTAGGGATGGATGGACACTGAATTTCCTTAATGGTGTGTTGGGTTGGTCAGAGATGATGTGTAGCGGATGGAAACTAGGAAACTCTATTATGAATCTGTTCTGATATCTGATTAAGCATGTTAATAAACTGCTACAGTCTGTATGTGTTAACTGGTATAATTGATCTGTTTATATCGATATTGTGAACATTGAGAACTATCTGGTACTTCGAATAAGAGTACCTCGTGATCGTACGAAAGTTGTATAGTATATTTTTCTGTTACGCATTGATTTTACCACTCACTCTATTATGTTTGGCTTTCAGGTGAACCATCACACTGAATGGGATCGATGTCGCAGCGGCTCGGTCAACCGTATCTTTACTAGGCTTAATATGAGATTATGTCACTATTATATTATGGATTTATGACGTTTGTGAACTAAAGTCAGTCTGAAGGATATTTGGATTTAGATATTTTAAATTATCTATCTTATGAATTTGTTAAATTATTAAGATGATGTTTGTAATTCTCTAAACTTGGTCTAGATGACTAGGCCGGGGTTAGGGTGTTACATTCAATGTCGGCAGGTTCCACATTTTCACACAGCAAAGTAACATTGTAAATAATCTTGACAGCTTCTGGAAGCGCAGAAGTGCCATGAATGTTTATAAAACTAATGGTTCTTAGTTTAACTTTTGATTCTTCCTGCATCAACAAAATAATTATTCAATGACCGATTAACTCTTTGTGCTCTCTTACGATTTTGATAAATATGTACACATATTTATTTTGCATTTGTTCCATGGGAAATATTTCTGATCAATTATAATAGGAGAACTGAAATTAGTCATAGTAATATCCTCAAAATGAATGTTTGAACAAGTGCCAGGTTTAGCACCTAGCCAACTTTTGATTCTAACACCATTTGAAGTATTAGTCAAGGTACAGTTGTAACAGCCCGTTTTTAGTCGAATTGGAACAGTGGTTTTGGGACCATAAATTCGAAGTAAAAATAATTTTTTTATTATTATTTTAATGTCTACAGCATGATAGTATGATTGTGTGAAAATTTTGTTAAGAAATTTTATCATTTAAATGCTCAATTTGATAAAAAAAAAGGGACTAAATCGTGTAAAGTATAAAACTTATGTTTTATTAGCTAAAGGTGTCTAATAGCTATGGAAATTTAAAGTGGAGGTCCTTAATATTATTAGTGGACAAAGATGGACATCTTTTAAGTGATTTTAATGGTTAATTAAAAAGGTTAAATTGATAATTTAGTTAATAAAGACAAATTAAATAAAAATAACATGGCTATCATCTTTCTCGATCTTCTTCCATCGATTTTACAAAGAAAGAAAAGCCATAAAACCTTGTTAAGTTTGGCCATGGTAGCTTGGAGTGCATGGTATGTATTTTGACTCGGTTTTTAATAATTTCTATGTTTTTGTGATCATTGCAACTTAATCTAGCTAGCCCAAGGACTAATTTGCAAAATTGTTAAAGGTTTAGGGTTTTCCAATTGATGAACATAGGTGTATTTTTATGTTTGATTATAGAAAATGTATGCTTGTTGTTAGATAAAAAAAACACTTGTAAAGTGATTTTTGGTAAAATTGCCAATTAGGGATTAAATTGTGAAATGTGTAAATTTTATGGTTAAATTTTGAAATAAATGAAAATTTTGGGCTGCTAGGGATTTAATTGATATTCGGCTGTAATGGGTTGAAATTGAATTTCATGAATTTGTATTTTTATAAATAAAGACTAAATTGTAAAGAAATTAAAATATAGGGGCAAAAGTGTAAAGTTGCCATAATATTATTTTTGGGCTTAAATTTAATAGAATGATAATTAAATAACCTAAATTTGATTACATATAGATTAAGAAAAGTGAAGTTCGGATCTAGATTAGGGAAAGAATAAAGTATTGGACTAGTCGATCTATTCCGACGTTTTTGCGATCAAGGTAAGTTCGTATGTTAATAAATATTATTGTAATTGTGTTTTAAATGCTTTATATTTGAATTATTGATGAATATGATTGTACAAAAATGTTCAACTAAGATTCGGCTATGAGAAATCCCGGTTGAACCTTAGGAATAGATTAGGATACGAATGACATGTCATTAGGGGTTATGCGATTTGGGTGCTGGTTCGTACATCCTACCAGTGACTGAGTTATCCAGCATGTGTTGTAGATTCTCGTCAGCTTGTGTGAGCAACACTGTGTAGCTATGTCATGACTGTCAACTTGTGTGAGTAGACCTGTTGATAGCTCGAGAGTGAGCATTATATGTGACATAAGATTGAGATAGCTTCGGCTATGTATTGGCACTTAGGGTGCGAGATTCCCGAGTATTCGATAGTATTCCTGTAACACCCTAACCTGTATCCATCACCGGAGTAGGGTTACAAGGTATTGCTGATCAATTCATAACATTTAACATACATAACTCATACATAAAGCATTCATTCTCATAAATCATTCAACACAATAACATTGTCCCTTATAAGGGCCTATGAGGCCTTAAACATGCTTTAGAAGTGGTTCGGGACTAACCCCATAACATATGAAAATTTTGGAAACTTAGAAAAAATTTCAACCATACAAGGGTCACACGTTCGTGTGAATAGGCCGTGTGCCTCACACGGCTCCAGACAAGCCTGTGTCTCAGGCCGTGTGGAAATAGGGCATACATACTGACTTGTATCACACGGCCAAGGACACGCCCATGTGCTAGGCCATGTGAAAACTGGAAGGTATACTAACTTATGCAACACGGCCAATTAAGGGGTATACTGACTTGTACCACACGGCCAGTCACAAGCCCGTGTGTGAGACCGTGTGGAGCATACTGACTTCAATTCAATTTCAACACCATGGGACACACGGCCATGTAACATGACCATGTGTCACACACAACTGAGACACATGCCCGTATCTCTGCCCGTGTGGACAAAAATAGGCCATTTGCAAGGCCAATTTGCCACCCTAACTTCAAAGTACGTGCACAAGGCAAAATGGTACCATTTCATTGTTCAATTAGGTAGCCAAAATCATCAACCAAAAGCACAATTCATACCATTATATTTTCACCTATACCAATTCTCAAATCACTACCATTTACTTAGCCAAATACATACCAAAACAATATCAAAATAAGCCATCACTCATGGCTATATTTATACAAACCAAAACATATACATTTACAATCCACTTCTAATAGCCAAACACACACCAATATTAACATCATTTACAAGCCAAATCTCATGGCTATAATCACAACCAAAATACCACATCTAGCCTATACATGCCATATACCATAAATATATAATCCAAAAGTACCAACTTAGATGTTTGATAGTGCGATGATGTTCCCGAGGACTCCAGGATCCGAGCTAGCCTTGCTTTACTATAAAACATAGAAAAATAACACGAAGTAAGCTTCATAGCTTAGTAAGCTCGTAGGTAAATAACTTAATTCATTGAATCAATGCAAATCAACCAATTACATATGACAAACCATATACACATTAACTAAAAACCTTTCTCATGTCTCAAAACATGATCAAATACCATCTCATCAAAGTTTCACTATTTAATACTCGAATAGGTTCTGTACATACCTATATCGCCTCATACTAACCTCTTTCCTCAACCATATCGTTCGTTCACCAGTTGAACCATTCGGAATAGAAATCAGATACTCAGGAGTCTCGTACGATAAGTACCTATACCATGGCCCGTAGCCAAATCAAGGTAACTTATCCGAAAAACTATTATCATGGCACGAAGCCAAATCATCCGATATGCATGGCCCGAAGCCAAATCAGTAAAATACGCCCTCGAAGTGCTAATATCATGGCTCGAAGCCAACTTAATGCATCACTTACTAACATGTCAATAGTATCCAAAACTATTCTTACAGTTCAACCAGGCTTTCACACTTTTCGTTTCTATCATCGAATACGCTCGCAGAGTCATTTCCACACTTCATACATTATCCATAATCCCGTTTTAACAATTAATGCAATATTAAAGCATTTTAACATACATTTATAATGTAATCATCACATACAAACTTACCTCGTATTCGGAATTGACGAATCGGGTTGACTACTTGATAATCTTGCTTTTCCCCTGATCTAAATTCGAATTCTTTCTTTCTTGATCTATATGAATTCAAAATTAACTTATTTATTCATCTACTCATTCAATTAATCCAAAAATAAGCATTTGGACATTTTTACACATTAGGCCTTACACTTTCGCATTTAATCAATTTAGTCTCTATTTCACAAATACACAAAAATTCACACAATTCAACAAAACCCATGCTTGGCCGAATTATATACAGGTCCCTAGCAGCCCAAAACTTTCATTTATTTCACATTTCGACCACACAATTTGCACATTTCACAATTTAATCCCTATTAAGCATTTTCATCAAAAATCATTTTACAAAACATGAAAATCTATCATCAAAAATTCATATTTCATCTTCAAGAACCAAAGAACACATAGATTCAACAATGGAAACTCTCAAAATCTTTAACAATTTTGAAATTAAAGGTACGGGCTAGCTACATTGAGCTGCAACGATTATAAAAATATAGAAATCATCAAAAATCGAGCTAAAAATCACTTACATGCTCAAAGTACCATGGCCGAACCTTCAATACACAAAAATGGTGTCTTTTTATTCTTTAAAATTGGGTGGATGAAGATGGAAGCCTTAAAATTATGTTTTTATTTTTTTATTATACTTAAATAACCAAACTACAATATTAACCTTTAATATAAACCATTAAAATTCATTTATGCATGTCCATCTTTGTCCACTCATAATTAAAATGGTCTAATTACAATTTAAAGACCTTAACTTTAAGGTTCTATAGCTATTAGACACCTTTAGTTATTAGAACTCAAGTTTTACGCTTTAAGCGATTTAGTCCTTTTTTTCTCAAATTAACCAACCAATCGATAAAATTAGCTCACGAAATTTTCACACATATCAAATAACATGCTTTAAATTCCAAGAAAAATATTAAAATTATTTTTTAACATTGGATATGTGGTTTTGAAACCACTGTTTCGATTTAGCTAAAACGGGTTGTTACAATTCCAAATGGTTCAACGAGTATATTGAAGATATGAAACGGAAAGAAATAGATATGTACAGTACAGGTATGTACGGAAACTATATGAGCATTGAACCTATGAAAGTTATGATTTTATGATTACTTATGTGATTGAATATATGTTAACCTTATGATTTAATGATTTTGTAGTATATTATGTTCATACTACTTGAATTGTGATTGAATGGTGAGCTTTACTTATTAACTATATGAGCTTACTAAGCTTTATAGCTTACTTTGTTTGCTTTTCCATGTTTTATAGTGATTATTGAAGCTAGCTAGGATTGGGATTTGCCGGAGATTGCATCACACTATCGAGCTTCCACTTTAGTACTTTTGAGCTTATGTATTTGGTTATATGGCATGTATAGGAGTTATGGTCATTTTGGTATAAGTTAGTAATGGATTTAGCCATTTGAGTTGGCTTGTAAATGATTAAAGGTTTATTATGTGTATAGCCATGTGATTTGGCTTATTTTGGGCATGTTTGGTAATGTATGTATATATGTGGGAAAAGCCTTTTGATATGTTACGCATTTGGTAGTTGCTATGTAAATGCTTGTGGTGAATGGTTGTTAATGAATTGGTAAATTGAGTATCAAATAGTTGATAATTGAGAATTGGTATGCTTGTGATTTTAGGTAAATTGGTGCATAAATAAAAGTGACCATTTAGGTGATTGGAGAATGTGAACTTGGTATGAAATTGAATTGCATATTGTGGTACTTGTGTGCTTTGTAGTTGTTGGTATTGAATTGGCATGAATTAGGTTTAATTGAGATTGGTTAGATTATCTATTGATGCTATTTATATGCCAATTAATGTGTTTAGATGGATGCAAGTTTGGGTGAGAAAAATGGCTTGGTAAATAGCCTATTTTTGTCCACACGAGTAAAGACACGGATGTGTGTCTCAGTCGTGCGTGACACATTGTAAGATGACACGGTCGTGTGTCCCCTGGTGTTTAATTAGAAATCAAGTCAGTATGCTCCACACGGCCAAGCGTACGGGTGTGTGACTTGGCCGTGTGGCATAAGTTAGTATAACCTACAGGTTTGGCACGGCCTGGCACACAGGCGTGTGAGGCCATTTCGAAGGGCACACGGGCTGGTCACACAGGCGTGTGGTTGGCCGTGTGACCCAAGTTAAAGAGTTACACGGGTTGGAATAGGGCCATGTGATCCCATTTCGAATGTCCACATGGCCTGTGACACGGGGGTGTCTTTGGCCATGTGAGACACACGGTCAGGCCACACGAGCATGTGTCCCCTGTATTTTGAAAAATTTTCTAAGTTTTCTGAAAATTTTGTGAGTTACTTGTTAGTCCCGAACCACTCCTAAAGCATGTTTTGAGCCTCGCAGGCTCGTATTAGGGACGATATGAATGACTGTGAATGATTTATTTTTGGAATGGAAAAATGTATGAGAAACGTATGTTTGTTTGCGTAATAAGTCTAATAATGCTATGTAACCCTATTCCGGCATTGAAACGGGTGAGGGGTGTTACAGCAGTTTTTTGCTGTAACTCCATCAACAGGTTCTTTATTTTTAAACAATTTGAGACTGCCAATACCGATACCATGTCCTGGTCCACAAGTTACTCCATTGATAACCAAATTTTTGGAACCATCCCCAATTGAAACACAATCATCATCGATTTTTATCTCCGTGTTAAGAACATTGACCCCATCTGATCTCCTGATGTGAATCCCATCTGTGTTTGGCCTTTCTCCAAGTGCAGATACAGTGAAATGTTCGAAAAATATTTTTCCATCCTAGAACATTAACGTGGAACTGCTTGCTGTCTTTGGTAGTTATACCTTGTATCATTGCGTTGGTTAAAAAATCAAGCCTTAAGTTCTGTTTAATTTCATAATGAAACAAAAAAATAATTATTACTTAATTCTATTCATAAAAAAAAGTCATAACTTTTCAATAAGAAAAGAACTTACAATAGGAAGTGAATCACAATAATCATGCTTTTCGCAACCTTTCCTTTTATATGCAATGGCTCCTTGGCCATCAAAAACTCCTCCTCCAGAAAATTTAAAATTTTCAATTCTATTGAAGGCAATCCATTTAGGCTCCTTGAAAGCACCAGGGTCTGCCGAAGCCTTCACAGTGCCTTCAACTTGAAGCTCAATAGGAGCCTTGCAAGGACCATCTAAGGTAGTTGTACTTAAAAAATATATCCCTCTAGGAATCACAATTTTTGCCGGAGATGTCGAGGAACATGCTTCATTCCAAGCATCCAACAATGGCTAAAACCAAAAAAAAAAAAAGGATACATATAAAGATAAGAGACTTGAAAAGTAGTTATGCATATGCATGCTTTTATCTGCTAACTATAAAGTTATATGATATTTTGCTTACCTTACTTAAATCTGTTTTGTAACACCCTCAACCCGTATCCCTTGCCGGAATCGGGTTACGGAGTATTACCGAGGTTTACCAATCAAACAGACATAAATTTTAAACATTTCGTATCATATAATATTCATATGTATATACCAAACTAATATTAAACTTATAACCTCATTTACAATTAATCAACAAAATGTTTAATATTTAGACACCCTAGGTACATGATGACACAAAAGGAAAAACATCACCACGTTTGAGATCGGGACCATTGTTGGATGCTGAATCGGCGATCAAAATTTAGCATCTAACCTGCGCATGGAAAACAAAAACGTGCACTGAGTATAAATTAGTGGTATTTCTATTATTCGAATAATTAAAAATAAAACAATATAATATGCACAATTAAAATTAAGCACAGTTGAACATTTAAAACCATATTTATTTATATAATAACACAATCTATACAATACTCAAATCTTGAATACATTATTTTATACAATATTCAATTTCCATCACTTGCTATATAATAGCTTTTCTCACTTTGATCCACATATCAATTAACAATAATATTATCCTTTTCATGAATACATAATTCATGCATTTCATTTGTATATTTCAATTCACTATCCCATTTCAATTCACATATAATACCTGTAACAGCCTAATTTTCAATGGTGTCGGAACAGTGATTCGAGATCACTAAATCCAAAAAATGAGTAGGAAATATTATTAATTTAGTGAGTATAAGTTAAATGTGAAGTTAGGAAAAATTTTGAAATAGTGAATAGTGTACTAAAAATATATATATTAAAATAATTAGAATCGAAAACGAGGTATCGAGACCTCGAGAATTTTAAATCGAGCCATAAATATTTTTATAAATATTTATGGAGTGTTAATAAGTTAGTATTAAAGTTTCGTCAAGAAATTTTAAAGTACTGATAGCTAATTGAACAAAAAGGACTAAATTGTATCAAATGCAAAATTGTAGGAAATGATTAAATAGCTTAAATGATAAAAGAAAGAGGGTTTAAAAGGTAAATAGACGCAAGGTCTATTTGGGCTGGACGGCAAGGGCACGAAATCAGCAAGAAAATAAGGGGAATTAAGGGAAAAATTGGAAAATTGCAAAATTTACTTAATAAAGCTAGGACTAAAGTGGAAGTATCCAGGTTTCTCTTTATTTTTCTGCATTCTCATCAGCAAAAACACCATGGAAGAGTTCCCTTAAGCTGGTTTTTCAAATTTTTACTGCAATTAAGTTCAATTCTTGATTATTTCTTGAAATTTTTGTGTTTTTGTGACTTTTACAACTAGGTCCACTTGTTGAATTCATTAGTTCTTGAGTCTATGAAAGAAATTGAAAGTTTCTATGAATATGTGCTGGAAGTATATGATGATTTGGCATGGAATTAGAGTTTTAAATTGTTTATATGCTAATTTTATTGAAAGAATTGAATAGAAAGTGAATGTTTGGGACCTAAATTGTAAAAGAGTTTGAAGTTAGAGTTTTATGTGGAAATTCTGAATTCCAATAGTTATGAAATAACTTATAATGTCTAGGAAAAGTATTAATTGAGAAAATTAGCTTAATTGAGGGGTTAATTAAGTAAGGACTGAATTGTATGAACTGTGAAATTTGGGGCAAAATGAAAATTAACATTTTGCACTAAAACAATTTTGGACAGCAGCAATAGTCTAACTTTGAAAAATCACCAAAAATTGTAGAAATAGAATTAGAGGATGAATAAAATATTAAATTAAATATTATTAAGTCTAGTTTCTTATAGAAGAAATGGTGTAAGCAATGGAATTGTAAATCATGAGATATAATAAGTTTTGTGAGACAATATCAGAATGATTTAGGGTTCCCCTGTTCTGACTTTGAAAAATCATCAAAAATTGGACAAAAATAATTAAGGAATTAAATTTATATGTTTAAAATCATTAAAGAGTCTATTTTCAATATAAATAAAGCAGGAACATCATCCGAATCTCGTACGATGAGATAATTAATTCTTAGTGAAGAAGGGTTGGAACTGTCAGACAGCAGAACAGGGGTAACTTTAAAGAATAAACTGTACTTATTGGCTAAACCAAAAATTCTGAAAATTTTATGGTAATAATATATGTAAGTCTAGTTTCAGAGAAAATTAGTGGATCTTAATTTTTAGTTGTTTAGCTTAAGATATAAATAATTTAGTGACTATGACGCAAATGGACAGTTTTGAATATACATATATATAAATAGTGAAATTATTGATAATGTTACTTGTTGCATGTTATATAAATTAAGGATGTGGAATGGAGAGGAGGAGGAGGAAAATATGTATGAATATTCAGCTAGCATGGCTAATTTGCATGTTTTAGGCTCATGGACTAAATTGAATAAAAGTAAAATTTTATGGGCAATTTTGTAAAAAAAATGTTAGAAATGACCAATTTGCATGAAATGGATTATTTTATTATTTAAAATTACAAAATTGAATGAAATTATTAATTTAGCTCAAGCTCAGGGAAAAACATGTTTTAAGGATTAAATTGAAAAGTGTTGAAATTATGGAAAATTCTAATATTTTATAGAATTCATGGGTTGTTATCAATTTGTTTGAGAATAATGGCTGGAAATAAGGATTAAATTGTAAGAATTTTATTTTATTTTAACCTAAGGATGAAATCGTCATTAATTAAAAGTTTAGGGGTAAAATGGTAATTTTGTTTAGAGCATTAGTTGAATGTATTACAACATGAAATAAATGAAAACGACGATCAAATTTCTTTATAAAGATCCGGATGACTCGAATACGAGACTTGAACTTGGAAAAGAAAAGATATCGGATTAATGAAATATCTGATAAATAAATCGGTAACTCCGATAATGCTCCGTAACTCTATTCCGGTGACGGATTCAGGTTAGGGGCGTTACAATACCATCCAATATTAATCATAGTGTCGTTTCATTTAATCACCCCTATTAACATGACTCGGACTCGGACGGATACACGGATCTAACCAAAACACACCAATTTGGCACCCAGTGCCTCATCGGATAATTTGAAGTAATAATTTGACACCCAATGTCTCATCGGTTAAACCGAAGTAAATTGGCACCCAGTGTTTCATCGACTCGAAGTCGAAGAAATCCTTAAACTCTTCCAATCCTATGGCATGCCATCTATATCTGACTCAGCCTGATACAGTTAATAGGGTTTCAATTCACTTTTCAAATACAACCAATATTCATTTCAATTCAAATAATCAATATATTCAATATATATATCAATTCAATTAATATAAATTCAATAAATTCATCACATGCTAAATCAATCCATTTCAATTGCAAAACACAATAATTCTTACCTCAACACTTACCATATACATTAAATTAAAATACAATAATTAATAACTAAGTTCGGATTATAGAAATACAAACTGGAAATTCCGAGCTATTCCTCGTCGACTTAATTTTTTTTCCCTTTTTAGTCGAGGATTCCAGTAAGATGTTAGCTACGGAATTAAAACAATTAAAAATCATCAATACAACACAATTCAATTTCATATTAAATATTTCAATTTTTACTCAAATATTACCTAATTTCCAATTTAGTCCCTAAAACGAGACTAATTTATATTTTTCACATTTAATTCTTTATTTTCATGCAAATTCCACTTTAGACTAAATTTAACTCCCTATTTTCACATAAATTCCTAAATTTCAAATTTTTCACAATTTAGTCCCTATTACACAAAATTTACAATTTATTCTACAATTCAATCCTTTTTTTATTTCTAACTTGAAAATCTATCAATTTAGTCCCTAATACTCTAATTATTCAACATAGACAACATTTAAAAACTCGATAATTTCTAAAATTTTGACATAGGTCGAATAGTATTTAATACCGAAATTCAAAAATATAAAAATTACAAGAAAAAAGAACTAAATTAACTGACCAATTAAACTTGGAAACTTTAAAATCGTTGGTCATGGCTTCCTTCTTTCTCCTTTTTCTTTTTGTTTCTATTTCGTTTAACCTTCCCTGTTCTTTCTTTCTTTCTTTTTCTTTTATTTCTTTCTTTTATTATTATATAATATATTATATATATAATATATTTACTTAAACATTAAGAATATATATAATACTATATATAATAAACTTATAAATATTTATATTATGCCTTTTAAGCAATGGCACAATTGCTTCTTTGGTCCCTTTAATTTTTCTTTAATCTATAATTCAACTTTTACTTTATATACAATTTAATCCTTATACCTAATTACTTTTAATTCAAGCAAATTCACTTAATCGAAACCTAATTAACTAGACAACTAGCTTCATAAATATTTATTAAAAACATTTACGAGTCCGAATTACGGGAATGGAGTCTCAGGAATGCACTTTTTTTTTACTTTGGTCCTTTTTAATTAATTAACTATCGAAACGTTAAAATTTCTTAACGAAACTTTAATACCGCCTTAATGACACTCTGTAAATATTTATAAAAATATTTACGACTCGGTTTATAAAAATAAGGTCCCGATACCTTATTTTCTAAAACCACTTGAACTTAATAAATCACTTATATAACATAAATTATCAAATCAAAAACTTTTTTAAAAAAATTACATTTGACTCATAAATATTAAATAATAACATTTATGAACTTCCTCGTCGAATTTGATGACTCCAAAACCACTTTTTTCGACACCATTGGAAAACGAATAGTTACAGTTTTCTCGTCTGCCTTTGCACCAAACTTTGCAACAACATCAATAACACCAGCACCTCCTCCTCCTTAACCTTCAGCGGATGATATGGATAAAAGTAATAGTATTAACATGGATGAAACAAAATTAAATTGAATAGCCATACTTTATTTTTATTTACTTCAAAGAGAGAATAATTTCTGTCTTTTGTTTTGTTTCAAACCATCTTATATAGAGTAAAGCCAAATTACAACCAACTAAACATTCTCTATTTTAATTAGCGTGGGTAAATAATATGACCAAGTTTTACTTACTATAATTAGCGCTTTTTTTTTCTTCTTGGAAGGGAATTTGCTTGTTAATTTGCCAACAAACTTGATATAGTAAAAAGTGTCACGTGACTTAATATAACTATTTAAGGTTTCTATATATAAATTAAAATGATGAATAAAATTGTCGACTTAGGTCGATTGGCATCAACATTGTTGCACATGCAAGAGACCATGGGTTCGAGCATGCTGGAGGGCATTAATGCTCTCCTATATGAAGGGTTGGCGACGAGTTATGAGTAGTTCTAGGTAGTGTATAAAAAACGATGAATAAATTATCCATTATTAATTTATTTTTTATATTATATTAATAATTTATAATATGGTTAGATATAGATAAGTAAATTTGTATGTTTGATAATATTGAAAATTATAATATTTTATTAATTTTAAATATTTTTAAAAATAAAAATTTATTAATAATATAAAAAATTGAGCTTGACTTAAGTTAATTTTTATATAAAAATAAAATCACCCATAAAGGGTAAGTCATTCTAGAGGAAAAAATGGCTTATTTTTCGTTGACTTATAAGTTATTTCCCATTGACCAAATTGTTTTGCAAGAAACAAACACAGGAAAATGTAGAAAATATTTTTTCGCAAACCATTTTCAATGAAACAAATAGAGCCTGCCTTAACTGAGTTGGTGTCACAAGCCAAGAGGCAGGTAGATTACTTGAATATAAGGTCTCATTGTAATTTCATATAATTATTTCATGTATCAACAATAGTCTACAAGCGTAGTTATAATGCTACTAACTATCTTTGTTTTTCGTTTTTTAAAGAATAAACATAATATGCAAATACGGATTTTTTTTATTTCAATTCAATGGTAAGTTTTTTTTTCTTTTTTAGAATAATATCCATTCAAACGAAAAAATTTACAAGTGAGGATCAATCTCGGATAAATGTACAAAAGAAAATGTAAATAAAAAAATGAATTACAAAATAAAATCATACTCTGTTAGAATCAATTTGAAAACTCTATCATGGGCTGAGAAGGTTAGACCTTGATTGTAACAGCCAAATTTTTCAGTGGTGTCGGAAACAGTGATTCGAGATCACTAAATCCGATGAGTAAGTTTAGAAATTTTAAAAAATAATAATTATAGGCCAAGCGCGAACTTAAAAGAATTATTTTTAATTAGTGAATTTTGCGATTTTAAAAGAATTAATCAGGTAAATTTGGTTGAAAACGAGGTATCGAGACCTCGGATTTATAAACCAAGCCATAAATATTTTTATAAATATTTATGGAGTGTTATTAAGTTAGAATTAAAATTTCGTTAGAAAATTTTAACGTTTGGTTAGTCAATTAATTAAAAAGGACTAAATTGAAAATAGTGCGAAATTTATTAAATTGTGATTAACTAGTTTAAGTGATTAAAAAGGAGGGATTTAAAAGGAAATTGGACCCAAATTGTATGGGCTGGACGGTTGGGCAAGAAAATCAGCAAAAAAGACAAGGAGAAACAAGGGCAAAATGGGAAATTTTGCAAATTAAACATATAAAACAAGACAAATTTGAAAAATCTAGAGATATCATCATTTTTCTTCAGAAAAAACGCCATGGGAGGTCTGAAAGCTGCTGGTTTTTCATAGTTTGACATATGTGAGTTCAATTCTTGCCCTTTTCTTTGAGATTTTTATGTTTTGTGACTTTTACTATTAGGTCCAAGTGTTTAATTCATTAGTTTTTGATTTTATGAACAAAATTAAAAGCTATCATTGATAAGTGTTAGCTGTTTATGATGAAATAAAATGAATTTGAAGCTTTGATTTTGTTGTTTGATGATTTTATCAAGTAATTTCAATAGAAATTGATTTTAGGACCTAATTGTGAAAAAGTTGTGAATTAAGGTTTAGTGTTAAAATTATGATTTTCAAAGGTTGTGTAATAGTTTAGAATGATGGAATAAAATTTTAATTGAGAAAAATTAGCTTAATAGATGGGCTAATTGAGCAAGGACTGAATTGTATGACCTGTGAAATTTAGAGGAAAAATGGTAATAAACATCTTGAACTAAAACAATACTGGATAGCAGCAGTAGACTAACTTTGAAAAATTACCATAAATTGTAGAAATCGAATTAGAAGATGAATAAAATATTAAATTAAAGCTTATTGAGTCTAGTTTTTCATAGAAGAAATGGTGTAAGAAATGGATTTGTAAATTATGAGATATAATGAATTTTGTGAGACAAGGTTAGAATGAATTCGGGTTCTCCTATTTTGACTTTGGAAAATCACTAAAAATTGGAGAAAATTAATTAGAGTCTCAAATTTATATGCTTAGAATTCTTAATGAGTCTATTTTCAATAGAAATCAATGGGAACATTATCCGAGTTTTGTACTGTGATATAATTAATTTTTAGTGAAGAGAGGTTAGAACTGTGGATAGTGAAACAGGGGAAACTTAAATTAATAAACTGTACTAATTGGCTAAATCAAAAATTCTGAAAATTTTATGGTGGAATGATATGTGAGTCTAGTTTCAGGGAAAATTTATGGATCTTAATTTTGAGCTCTGTACCTCGAATTATAAATAATTGAGTGACTATGACTCGTGTGAATAGCTTGATGTGAGCATTAATAAGTAAATTATGAAATCGTACTTACAAGAATGTTATATACATTAAGGATGTGGAATGGAGAGGAGGAGGATGAAAAATATATACGAATATTCAGTTAGCATGGCTAATTTGCATGTTTTAAGCTCATGGACTAAATTGAATAAAAGTAAAACTTTAGGGGGTAATTTTGTAAAAATGTCAAAAATGACTAAATTGAAGGGAATAAATTGTTTTATTATCTAAATTAATAAATTGAATGAAATTATCAATTTAAGATTGGGTGAAATTTGGGAAAATGGTAAATTACCAATATGCCCCTAAATCTTGGTATTTCTGCAATTTAGTCAGGTAGGTTCGGATACCCTGAATGAGCATGTAAATATAACAATTTAAGTATTGTATCGTATTTTAATGATATTTTGAATTGAATATATGAAAAGGATGTTACATGAAACATGAAACATGAATACTAAATAATATAAATTAATTGAAATTATTCTAAAAATTTCGGTAATGCCTCGTATCCTATCCCGGTCTCAGGTACGGGTATGGGGTATTACATTTAATGGTATCAGAGCTAAGGTTTAGTCGGTTCTCGGACCGAACGTAGCATATGTGAAGTCTAGAAATACATGCCATTATATAACTTGTGATAAGATAATGTAATATCTTTCAACTCTGATGAGATTTATTTTACTTAAAGATAGAGATACTTTCCCAACCAAGCTAATTACGATAATGTTGAAAGCGATACTCAAATATATGAGCAAAAGTAGATTATGATGAGTCGGAACTTATAAAGGTATGAATAAATGTTATATTTAAATTTATGTGTATAGTAAGTAAAATTTTAATGTAAGTATTAATATTGAATTGAATTTGTATGGATATATGTGATTGATGTGGAAATAGAATTTTGGATATATGTTATATTTAAAAATTTTATTGATTGGGAATGTGATGAAATTGATATGAATATGTGATTAATTGAAATGTGTATTGATTGGAAACTGGAAAGTGAATTGAATACCCTAGTAACTGTACCGGACTGAGTCGGATATAGTTGGCATGCCATAGGATTTTGAGAAGGGATTTGGAGATGAGATTTGGATATGCTGATGTTTATATCCTTCGGATTTATCCGAAGAGGCACTTTGTGCTATTCTGGTGTGTTTTGGATGGATTATATTATTCTGGTTTGTTTGGAAGGATTATATGATACTGGTGTGTTTTGGAGGATTATACTGGTGTGTTTTGGTTGGACATTTTGGTGTGTTTGGATGGAATCCGTGTATCCGCCAAAATCCGAGTCTTGTTAATAGGGGTAAATATGAATATTAAGTGAAATTGAAATGAGAATTGAATTCCCTATTAACTTGTCGGACTAGTCGGATATAATTGGCATGCCATAGGAACTGGAAGTGTACGGGATTTTTCGGCTATACTGATCAGGAACTTTATGTGTCGTATTTTAGGCACCTTGTGTGTCGTATCAGGCACCTCGTGTATCGTTCCAGGCACTTATGTGTCGTATACTGATCAGGTACTACGTACCGTTTTAGGCACAATGTGCCGTACTGGTGTGTTTGGTTGGATCCGTGTATCCGTCTGAGTCCGAGTTATGTTAATAGGGTTGAGTAAATGAAATGAGAAAATCGAATGAATTTGATCGAATAAACTATTGAAAGTGTGAAAAAGTGGAATTATGAAAAGAAATGTGAATTGTGAATTGAAATAGAGATATGAGATTGAAAGCTTGAACCAAAGGTTCATGAATTGATTAAAGATAATATAGATGATATATAATGCCATTTGATGAAAGACTATTGCCGAGATATGAAATTAAAGCATAATTAACACATATGACTTATATTGTTACATGTTTTATGTCTATTATTTATTATAGTATTTATAATTTGAATTATGGTAATACCACTGAGTACAAACATACTCAACATACGATTATATTATTATAATTCAAATTATTTATTATTATTAAGTGTTAAATCCCTATCACTCCATATGAGATTCAATTCTATTATGTTTGGAAAAAGAAGTCGATGGTGAAACTTACATGAGACTATTCTTCTGTCTCTTCCGGTTTTCTCTGAGAAATCATTTGGATATTTATTATTATTTTCGTATGAGTTATGTTCTCGGATTTCTGGTATGGTATCGTATTTTGGAGTTCTTTATCTCGGTTTTCCTATCACTCTTATTTCGTAAATTATCGATCATGATTTATCCTTAATGTATGTTCTTTGGTTTATAATGACTATGTCTATTATGATAAGACTATCCGTGTCTGTTTGGCATGTCTACGATGTTATGTGCCCAACATGTTTGATTAAGTAAATTTTATTCAAAACTGAATAAGTGTGTGTTTATGTACACTTGGTTGAATAAGTATGATTAGTAAGTTCATATGGCTAAATTTAATGTTGTGATATGAAAATTTCATGAATGATATAGTATATTATTGCATATGAATGTCATTAAACTGTGATAGTTGTAAAATGATATTTGAATAAAAGTACAAATTAAGTGGAACAACGGATTTGAGTACTTTCGTTCAGTGGCTAAGACGAATTGACGGAAAAGACCATGGTTGGACCATGGCATCAATATGATATGTGATCTGTGTAAGACCATAGCTGGGCTATGGCATCAGAGATATGTGATTACGTGCTTCCGTATAAGACCATATCTGGGATATGGCATCAGTGTGATATGTGATTCGTGTAAGACCATGGCTGGGCTATGGCTACGGTGTGTGATATGTGACTATGTACAAGACCATAGTTTTACTATGGCATGATGAAACGAAGTACTCAATTCCAAAATGGTTCCCTAAATTGATTAAGAAAGGTAAGTGATAAATGGACTTAAAAGATTGAAATTGATTAATTGTTGATATTGAGCTAAACTAAGTGAATTCATTGTTTGAAATTGTCGATGGCAGAAAATATTGATAGACTATATAAGTGTATAAATTTTCTTGAAGTGAATTATGTGAAAACGATGATGTTATGTATGAATGTCAAGTCATATGTGTGTAGTTATGAGAGTTAAGTTAGAGGCTTTACGACCTCACCCCCTTACCAGAGTTGTAATTATGAGGGAATAAGTGAGATTTTGATGATATGCTCCGACACTGTATGCTACAGTCTAAAAGTTATTGGGAAGAGATGTTTGAGATTAATTCGGTTGTGATTCTGAGAAATTTTGTGGAAGTTTTTCATTAGAATTGAAAGCAACTTTTTCTGGTAAGATTTTCGGGGACAAAAATCCCTAAAGGGGGGGAGAGTTGTAACAGCCAAATTTTTCAGTGGTGTCGGAAACAGTGATTCGAGATCACTAAATCCGACGAGTAAGTTTAGAAATTTTAACAAATAATAATTATAGGCCAAGTGCGAACTTAAAAGAATTGTTTTTAATTAGTGAATTTTGCGATTTTAAAAGAATTAATCAGGTAAATTTGGTTGAAAACGAGCTATCGAGACCTCGGATTTATAAACCGAGCCATAAATATTTTTATAAATATTTATGGAGTGTTATTAAGTTAGTATTAAAGTTTCGTTAGAAAATTTTAACGTTTGGTTAGTCAATTAATTAAAAAGGACTAAATTGAAAATAGTGCGAAATTTATTAAATTGTGATTAACTAGTTTAAGTGATTAAAAAGGAGGGATTTAAAAGGAAATTGGACCCAAATTGTATGGGCTGGACGGTTGGGCAAGAAAATCAGCGAAAAAGACAAGGAGAAACAAGGGCAAAATGGGAAATTTTGCAAATTAAACATATAAAACAAGACAAATTTGAAAAATCTAGAGATATCATCATTTTTCTTCAGAAAAAACGCCATGGGAGGTCTGAAAGCTGCTGGTTTTTCATACTTTGACATATGTGAGTTCAATTCTTGCCTTTTTCTTTGAGATTTTTATGTTTTTGTGACTTTTACAATTAGGTCCAAGTGTTTAATTCATTAGTTTTTGATTTTATGAACAAAATTAAAAGCTATCATTGATAAGTGTTAGCTGTTTATGATGAAATAAAATGAATTTGAAGCTTTGATTTTGTTGTTTGATGATTTTATCAAGTAATTTCAATAGAAATTGATTTTAGGACCTAATTGTGAAAAAGTTGTGAATTAAGGTTTAGTGTTAAAATTATGATTTTCAAAGGTTGTGTAATAGTTTAGAATGATGGAATAAAATGTTAATTGAGAAAAATTAGCTTAATAGATGGGCTAATTGAGCAAGGACTGAATTGTATGACCTGTGAAATTTAGAGGAAAAATGGTAATAAACATCTTGAACTAAAACAATATTGGACAGCAGCAGTAGACTAACTTTGAAAAATCACCATATGTTGTAGAAATAGAATTAGAATATGAATAAAATATTAAATTAAAGCTTATTGAGTCTAGTTTTTCAAAAAAGAAACGGTGTAAGCAATGGATTTGTAAATTATGAGATATAATGAATTTTGTGAGACAAGGTTAGAATGAATTCGGGTTCTCCTGTTTTGACTTTAGAAAATCACTAAAAATTGGAGAAAATTAATTAGAGTCTTAAATTTATATGCTTAGAATTCTTAATGAGTCTATTTTCAATAGAAATCAATGGGAACATTATCCGAGTTTTGTACTGTGATATAATTAATTTTTAGTGAAGAGAGGTCAGAACTGTGGATAGTGAAACAGGGGAAACTTAAATGAATAAACTGTACTAATTGGCTAAACCAAAAATTCTAAAAATTTTATGGTGGAATGATATGTGAGTCTAGTTTCAGGGAAAATTTACGGATCTTAATTTTGAGCTCTGTACCTCGAATTATAAATAATTGAGTGACTATGACTCGTGTGAACAGCTTGATGTGAGCATTAATAAGTAAATTGTGAAATCGTACTTACAAGAATGTTATATACATTAAGGATGTAGAATGGAGAGGAGGAGGAGGAAAATATATATATGAATATTCAGTTAGCATGGTTAATTTGCATGTTTTAAGCTCATGGACTAAATTGAATAAAAGTAAAACTTTAGGGGGTAATTTTGTAAAAATGTTAAAAATGACTAAAGTGAAGGGAATAAATTGTTTTATTATCTAAATTAATAAATTGAATGAAATTATCAATTTAAGATTGGGTGAAATTTGGGAAAATGGTAAATTACCAATATGCCCCTAAATCTTGGTATTTCTGCAATTTAGTCAGGTAGGTTCGGATACCCTGAATGAGCATGTAAATATAACAATTTAAGTATTGTATCGTATTTTATATGATATTTTGAATTGAATATATGAAAAGGATGTTACATGAAACATGAAACATGAATACTAAATAATATAAATTAATTGAAATTATTCTGAAAATTTCGGTAATGCCTCGTATCCTATCCCGGTCTCAGGTACGGGTATGGGGTATTACATTGATGTGTAGAGTTTTGTCATGCCCTCACTGCTATTACAATGGACACACCTCAAGCACCCAATAAATGCAAAAAGCTCGAGCAAAAATAGGCAAACTAAATATGCCCAAGAGCTCCCAAAATGGGAAATCGAACCCTTAGTAGAGGAGCCAAGCAATGCATTATTATGTCGAAAAAGAGGATGCTCATTCGTATCTCATTGGCGTCCACAGGCAGATACTATGCCGGCTAATACAAAATTCAACGAGAAGGAAGATAAATGAGGAAGAGAGGGTTGATTGTCAGCCGTATAATCGTCAACAACTACACTGCCGCCGAAAGGTTAAGGCCTTACTTTAATAGCAATGTTGAGAACTTTAAAAATTAATATTTAAATTACTCTTGCCACTAATACAAAAATATTTATAAAAAATAAAAATTTAAATAATATAAATTAAAAATAATTTAAAAAATATTTTGAAAAATTACATGAATTGTCATCTACTACTACCCATATTTATCAAAGGAAAAACCAGTAAAATATATACAACTACCAAGCCTAATTTTGGGAATTTTAGGTTGGTGGAAAAAACCTATTAAGATTAAAAGGCAAACTATAAAATTCTTCAATCCTATTATCTCCTTTAAATGTTCTAAACTTAACCCACCATGGCATACCTCTATCTTTCTTCGATTTCTCCACTTCTATCATGTTGTCTAAGATGACCGCCACCGTCAATCCCACCATAGCTGGCGATGAGAACACGGCATTCACGAATGCATTGAACTGCAAAAATCATTCACTTTTTTTACCCTTTTTTCATTGAAGAATATGGGATTCGAGTTTTTTTTTAATAAAAACACTTACCCAGGTTGCATTGGTGTGAGCGAGGCCATGATGGGATGGGTTCCAGTTTTGGTTGAATAATTGAGGAATGGAAATCCCTAAGAAGAGTTATAATCCTGTTATGATAAGGTCTCTCATGCAATTCATGTTTCTAAATTGTAGACACAATAATTTAACGGAACCTACAATCAACAAAGCGGCAATATTTTCATTAAGGTTACTAAGATGGGATAAACCAATATTTAGTCCTAAATGAAATAAATTTTTTTTCATCTTGGTCCACATTTGTCTTTGACAAAATTGGAAAATTTTGTCATCAACTTCGATTCGGATGATGTAAAACTTTTAATCAATGACGCCATCACCTAAAATTTTAAAATCTAAAAAAACACAAGAAATATATTAAAATATTAATTTAAAAAAATCAGGTGATGGCATAGCAAAATTTAATAATATCATTTTAGGACACTTTAATGGAATCTAAATTTAAGGATTAAATTGAAAAAAGTTATCAAGTTCTTAAACTACTATGACCTTTTATGGTGCTTGAATTTGGATAATTGAGTAAAGATCTATATGACACCCCAAACTCGGCCAGGACGGTCCGACTTGAATTTCGAGCGACACATTAACCACAAATCACACCAACCATCCATACTCACCATACATATACAGAATATTTCATACAAGCATTTACTCCTAAGAGCATGTTTTTCTAAATCAAACTATAAGTCATATAATAAGCGGAATAAGGCATACATGAATTTCGGCAGGCTCTACTAGCTGCAAAATGTTTCGTTAGTTCATCAAGTGGTATCATACAATTCAAACAGAAAATTCAACCAAACAAGTAAACACAGAGATTAAAAAATCTAAAAAGTTAAAATTACCAAAAAATCCAATTACAACCCTCTAAAAAACTTATTTTTAAATTGTCTAAAAGTATCTAACTCTCATTCCAAGTCTCTAGCCTGGAAATGTCTCATATTGCCTTCTTCGGATTTTATAAGCTCGGCGCACATATTGTAAAAAGAAAGTTTGTGTGATTGATCACCAAACTGCTGCCCTCCTCATTATCCCGCGCACTACTTATCGTGAAGGGAGAAGAAAGTAAAGAGATGAGTTCGGGAATGCTCAGTGAATAAACATGTACACAACATAAGAAAACACATCAATAATTCACATACTAAACAACTCACTTACAGACAGATCAAATATAACAATTCGCACATAAACAGTTCTACATGTGTGTGGTTTGCATGTCATTAATTCACATATAATCAACCTCGTTTAGTTTAGTGATATATTGACAATTCGTGAAAATGAAACATAATTAAATAATATACACATTGGATAAACGGATCTTCTAAAACACACTCTAAGACTCATAGAGTCACTCAAATCACCATATAAGTGTAGCACGAATGCTCACACTCTCCAAAAAACACACCCTTACGATCCACGATGAATGGAGCATTGCTCGACATTCCCTTATTTCTCCATCAAATCATTGGGCCACAATTTCCTATCACATTACATAGGTGAGCACTCACAATTCTATTGCATGCTAATTATATCCAATGGTTCAAAAAATTCACAATAGCAACATAACGCAATAATACTAATTTACAGATCACGTCATTTTAAGCTCACAATTTTTAATAGAGCTCACAGTACCACAACACGCCATTGAATAGCTTGCAAAGCATTAAGCTCGCATATACAGAACATTAAGATAAAACAATAGCAAATGAGACTTAGGGTTCGCACACCGCATATATATACATTTATACATAATAGATAGAACAAAGCTTTTTAATGCAAAGGTATGTATATATATTTTTTATATTAAAACCCACGCATGCATACATATAATACAAAACCCTTTTAATGCAAAGATATGTACATATATTATTTATAATAACCTTTGCGCATGCATTCATTGTATATAACAATTACCTTTTACATCATGTATATATAAAACATAAATTAAAAGCCACAAACTTATCTATAATATATAACAGTACACACAAATTATACTATATAACAAACTTTAGACGCCTATATATATTATATATTTAACCTAACCCTGGACGCATGTATACATTTTACTCAAGGTTTGCATAGCATGTAAAAACACACGCACGTAGATTCATGCTAAGAGTTCGCACAACGCATGGATGAGGTTTGCACAAGACATAAAAGAGGTTCGCACATGCACATGTTCAATTCACAACATGAAGACAGGGCTCGCATGTCTTACTTGCTTTCAGCAGAGCTCGACCTCGTTTTCAAGTGCAGTATATAGTGTACTCACCTTGTTTACCACAATGTCGATTATGTGACCTTTTCCTTGCCTTTGTCTCTACTAGGCGATGCTTCTCTGGTATTTTCAGCTTCGCATGAACAAATACATATGACACATTGTCTAAAACAATTTAATTCATTCTCTACTCAACCACGGCCCACTACTTACGTTATCTCTTGCAGATTTTTATTGTTCTAATACTTACCCCATTTCCTAACTTTCAACCCTCCTAACTCATATATTTGTATATCTAGACTGTTAATTAAATGTTAATCTCACCTAAGTCTTTCCTTTAAGAATCATTCACTGTTCATCATCTTCCTCAAGAACAAAATCATTTTAAACAACATTTCTTAGCTTTGCCAACTTCAATCCACCATTTTCATGAAGCCAGGTCATAAAAAAAACAAAGATTATTTATATTTCCTAACTAAACCGTAGATACTTTAGTCAAAAGCATTTCATGCAGATTTAATATGAAAATAAATTGTTTACTTTCGGTCTTGCTATTCTTCGTGACTCTCGAGTGGTCCGCTCAATAACCGACCCAAAGTTTAAGAAGAAAAAGTTGGTGTTTTACTTGAGAATTTAAAGAAGAAAATGGTGCTTGGTTGCTTAGAAAATGTAATGCGCAAGAAAATTTTGAAGGAAAATTAACTACCATGCAACAGCTTTTGACGTGAAGAAAACGTAAAAAGAAAGAAAATAATTTAAAAAAAGGAAATTAAAACAAGAGAAGCAAATGAGCAGTGATGGCTTATATAGCCAAATTCATTTATAAAGTTGGTTTATTTTCCTATAGGTCCCTCCTAATTCTACCCTTGCTTTAATAAATCCCCCACTAACCATTAGTCCTAATTTATTTATTTAAGTTCTCTACTATCGTTATTATTCCTATTTCGTCCTAATTACTAACGTGATTTCTATTTACTCTATTTTTAATCTATAAGCTAATGTCAATACTATCGGCCTGGTATCCAAGATGTGACAATGTAAGGTTGGGATAAAATGGGTAGGTATGGTTAAAATTAATACATACCTACAAGGTCGAAAAGTATACAATAAAGTGCCCCAAAGATGGGGAAAGGTATGGATGCAAACACTGCTCTAAATTTTCCTGCACAAAATATCATATATGTTAAGATTAAATCACTATTTGGATCTAATTTAATAACTTTTTTACATTGGAGTCTGAATTTTTTGCCAAAGATAGGTTCTGAGCCTAGTAAATTGTTCTCGTATTGAGACTTGTATTAGGTAATTGTTCTCACTTTGGGGCTATAAATTTTTTTTCCAAGTTAGCCCTTGAAATTGTTCCCACATTAGGGCCTGAACTCTAGGGTTTTTAAAGACTAACTTGAACAAAAAAAAATTCAAACCCTAATGTGAGAACAACTGTAAAATTCAAGGTTTAATTTAGATAAAAAATTCAGGCACCAAAATAAAAACAATTGTCAAATTTAAGGTTTAGGGTTCCACAATATGAGAAATTTTGTCAAGTTCACATCTCAAAAAGTAATTTAACCTTTATATTACCTGAATTTTTATTTCTTTTCAACATATATTCAAATATTAATATAAGTATGATTGTTCAAATATATATATATATAAAAGATCGAGCATATCAATGTTGGACATTTACCAAATATAAAGAAAAACATCATGAAGCCAAATGTTATCTGTTCAACTCGGCGACTTCCAACTCGGTTTAATCCTAGGAGTCTGACATTTTCCCTGAAACATAACTATGATATCAACATGGGAGAATAATACAACACTAGCAGCTAGCAACAATGGCTGGTCTGAAAGCATATCTTACACGAAAATCGTAGAACTGGTGACCGTTCCGAACAGTCCATCAAGCATTATCCCAATCCCTTCCAAATTATTACAAAAATCAACCACCTAGGAAACATATATATATGTATAAATGCATTCATTCGATGGATTGCCAATGAGGGATTGGTCCTTATTGTAAAACCAATGAGGACTTAAGTTGGAGTTTCATAATGTTTGAGTTTAATGTAGGGAGGATTTTCTTCGGTTATACGATGGTTTTTGGGTAACTTGTTCTCGGTTTTTCCTCGAGAAGTGCTTGTTTGATTGATAGTTATGTTAAACTGTACTACTTGCCAACCAATGCCACAGCTTAGTACATAAGCCGGAGGAGGAGTCACGAATTCGTTGCAATGACGAGTCGTTTATTATATAAGCTATTGGGATAACATAAGCATAAGAACCTCCAATAACTGCTGGCATCCTTGTTCCAAAAAGTGCTTGGAGAATCGTGTTATCATTTAAAAATTTGGCTGTTAGATTTTTTTTTAATCCACTTTGTCACTTAAATTTGACAAATAAATTTCTTTTGGTCTTTGAATTGAAGGTATTATCGTTTAAAATTTAAAAATTTTATATAAATTTTCAAGCGATGATTACATTCAGTGTCAATAATTGAACAAGTGATTGAACAGGTTAAACCATCGATTTTTTATTTAACCAATTTGATGGATTCCATCGCCAAAGATTTTATATAGCTTTGAAAGCTTTTAATATTGACATAATAGTAATTTTAGCTCTCATCGTTTATTCACTGTATCAATTTGATCTTGATTCTAAAAAATTTAACTCTCTAACATTTATATAGTGCAATTTTGTATTTTTACAGTTTTGTTTTTGTTTGTAACATACAAGGTTAAATTTAAAACAATAAGAAAAGATAAAATTATTATATTAAATTTTTAGATTTTTAATTTTAATATATTTTGGATAAATTTTAATTGATAAATTTATTTTTTTAGCTTTTAAGGTGAAAGAGTCATAAAAAAAACAAAACTATAAAAAAAATCAAATTATACAATGTGTAAAGGTTAAAGGTTATTTTTAGAATCAAAACTAAATTGATACAATGTATAAATATTGAGGATTAAAATTTTTATTATGCCAATTTTATAAATAAAAAAACAACAAATTTAGATAAATAAAAAACAAAATAATTAAATAGTATCTCGTTCAGTAGTATTTTAATAATAATTATATCCTAAGCCTATAAGCATAAAATGTTATCACATTGCAAGTTTTTTTTTGTTGAAGTGTATTTTCAAAAATAATTAAGTTTAAGAAAAATATTCTTAATAACATGGAATGTAAAACAAAACAAAATTTGTTTGCAAAATAAAAATAATTATAGCAGTTACAACCTCATCAAAAAAATTTATACCTATGCTATTGATTAAGAGGTCGGGGTAGGTTTTGCTACGATAGGGGCGGAACATGCAGCTGGATTTTGTTTGCTGCTAATTTTAGGCTTCACATTCGAACATTGTGATACTGAAGGTCCAGTCAGTCCACTGTGCGTAATTTCAATGTCGGCAAGTTCCACATTTTCACACGGCAAAGTAGCGCTACAAATAATCTTGACAGCTTCTGGAAGAGTAGAAGTGCCGTGAATGTTTTTGAAACTAATGTTGCTTAGTTTAACTTTTGATTCTTCCTGCATCAACAAAATAATGATTCAATGACCGATTAAATCTTTTTTCTCTCTTACGATTTTGATAAATATGTACATATATTTATTTTGCATTTGTTCCATGGGCAATATTTCTGATCAATTATAATAGGAGAACTGCATTGGTCATGGTAATATCCTCAAAGTGAATGTTCGAACAAGTGCCAGGTTCAGCATCTGGCCAACTTTTGATTCTAACACCATTTGATGTATTAATGAAGGTGCAGTTTTTTACTATAACTCCATCAACAGGTTCTTCATTTTTAAACAATCCGAGACTGCCAATACTGATACCATGTCCTGGTCCACAAGTTACTCCATTGATAACCAAATTTTTGGAACCATCCCCAATTGAAACACAATCATCACCAGTTTTTATCTCTGTGTTAAGAACATTGACCCCATCTGATCTCTCGATGTGAATCCCGTCTGTGTTTGGGCTTTATCCCGGTGCAGATACGGTGAAATGTTCGAAAGTAATGTTTTTGCATCCTAGAACATTAACGTGGAACTGCTTGGTAGTTATACCTTGTATCATTGCGTTGGTTAAAAAATCAAACCTTAGGTTCTGTTTAATTTCAAAATGAAACAAAAAATAATTATTACTTAATTCTATTTATAAAAAAAAGTCATAACTTCTCAATTAAAAAAGAACCTACAATAGGAAGTGAATCACAATAATCATGCTTTTCGCAACCTTCCCTTTTATAAGCAGTGGTTCCCTGGCCGTTGAAAACTCTTCTGCCAGACAATTTGAAATTTTCAATTCTGCTGAAGGCAATCCATTTAGGCTCCTTGAAAGCACCAAGGTCTACCGGAGCCTTCACAGTACCTTCAACTTGAAGCTCAATAGGAGCCTTGCAAGGACCATCTAATGTAGTTGTACTTAAAAAATATATCCTTTTAGGAATCACAATTTTTTTCGGAGATGTCGAGGCACATGCTTCTTTCCAAGCATCCAACAATGGCTAAAACCAAAAAAGAAAAAAAAATACATATAAAGATAAGAGATATGAAAAATAGTTATGCATGCTTTTATTTGCTAACTATAAAGTTATATGATATTTTGCTTACCTTACTCAAATTTGTTTTCTCGTCTGCCTTTGCACATAACACCACCACTTCCTCCTCCTTGACCTGCAGCGGATGATATGGATAAAAGTAATAGTATTAACATGGATGAAACAAAATTAAATTGAATAGCCATACTTTCTTTTTATTTATTTCAAAGAGAGAATGATTTCTGTCTTTTGTTTTGTTTCAACCCATCTTATATAGAGAGAGTAAAGCCAAATTACAACCAACTAAACATTTTCTATTTTAATTAGCATGGGTAAATAATATGACAAAGTTTTACTTACTATAATTAGCACCTTTTTTTTCTTTTTGGAAGGGAATTTCCTTGTTAATTGGCCAACAAACTTGATATAGGAAAAAGAGTCACGTGATTTAATATAATTATTTAAGGTTTCTATATATAAAAATGAAAATAATGAATAAAATTGTCGACTTAGCTCGGTTGGCATTGACATTGTTGCATATGCAGGAGACCGTGGGTTTGAGCATGCTGAAGGGCATTAATGCTCTCCTATATT
Organism: Gossypium hirsutum; assembly: GCF_007990345.1. Classification (NCBI taxonomy): domain Eukaryota; kingdom Viridiplantae; phylum Streptophyta; class Magnoliopsida; order Malvales; family Malvaceae; genus Gossypium; species Gossypium hirsutum. The sequence continues at coordinate 13,778,805 of NC_053430.1, forward strand.
AAGGGTTGGAGAGGAGTTATGAGAAGTTCTAGGTATTGTTTTATAAAAAAAACAATGAATTAAATTATCCGTTATTAATTTATTTTCTATATTATATTAATAATTTATTATATGGTTAGGTATAGATAATTAAATATGTATCTTTAATAATATTGAAAATTATACTATTTTATTAATTTTAAATATTTTTAAAAATAAAAATTTATTAATAATATAATAATATTAAGCTTGACTTAAGCTAATTTTTATATAAAAATAAAATCACCCATAAAGGGTAAGTCATTCTAGAGGAAAAATTGGCTTATTTTTTGTGGACTTTTAAGTTATTTTCCATTGACTAAACCATTTTCAATTAAACAAACAGAGCCTGCCGTGACTGAATTAGTATCACAAGCCAAGAGGCACCGACTCTGTTGGATAGATTACTTGAATTCAAAGTCTCATTGCAATTTCATATAATTATTTCATGTATCAGCAATGGTCCACAAGTGTAGTCAGTAAGTATCTTTCTTTTTCGTTTTTCAAAGAATAAGCATAATATGCAAAAACACTTTTATTTTATTTCAATTCAATGGTAAGGTTTTTTTTTTTCTTTTTTAGAATAATATCCATTCAACGAAAGTGAGGATCAAAATCTCGGATAAATGTACAAAATAAAATGTAAATAAAAAATAAATTACAAAAGAAAATCATACTCTATTTGAATCAAATTGAAAACTCTATCCTATGTTGGTGTTTAGCCATTGGGGCTTAGAAGGTTAGACCTTGATATGTAGAGTTTTGTCATGCCCTCACTGCTGTTACAATGGACACACCTCAAGTACTCAATAAATGCGAAAAGCTCGAGCAAAAATAGGCAAACTAAAGATACACGAGAGCTCCCAAAATGGGAAATCGAACCCTTAACAGAGGAGCCAAGCAATGCATCATTATGTCAGAAAAGAGGATGCCCATTCGCAACTCATTGGCATCCAAAGGCCGGTACCATGCCAGCTAATACAAAAGTCAATAGGGGGAAGAGAGGCTTGATTGTCGACTAGATAATCGTCAACAACCACACTGCCAGCCGAAAGGTTAAGGCCTTACTTTAATAGCAACATTGACAACTTTAAAATTTCATATTTAAATTACTCTTACCACTAATACAAAAAATATTTATAAAAAAAATCAAATTTTAAATAATATAAATTAATAAATAATTCATAAAATATTTTGAAAAATTACACGAATTGCCTCTAGTACTACCCATATTTATCAAAGGAAAAACCGGTAAAATATATGCAATTACCATGCCTAATTTTGAGAAATTTAAGTTGGTGGAAAAAACCTATTAAGATTAAAAGGCAAAGTGTAAAATTCTTCATTCCTATTATCTCCTCTAAATGTTCTAAACTTAACCCACCATGGCATCCCTCTATCTTTCTTCGATTTCTCCACTTCTATCGTGTTGTCTAAGATCACCGCCACTGTCAGTCCCACCATCGCCGGCGATGAAAACACGGTGTTCACGAATGCATTGAACTGCAAAAATCATTCACTATTTTTTACCCTCTTTTATCATTGAAGAATATGGTATTGGAGTTTTTTTTTTTTTAATAAAAAAACTTACCCAGGCGGCATTGGTGTGAGCGAGACCACGATGGGATGGGTTCCAATATTGGTTGAAGAATTGAGGGATGGAAATCCCTAAGAAAAGTGATAATCCTGTTATGATGAGGTTTCTCATGCAATTCATGTTTGTGAATTGTAGAAACGATAATCCGACGGAACCTGCAACCAACAAAGCAGCAATATTTTCTCTAAGGTTACTAAAAGGGATAAATCAATATTTAGTCCTAAATGAAATAACTTTGTTTCAACTTGGTCCACGTTTGTCTTTGACAAAATTGGGAACCCAATTTTGTCATGAACTTGGATTCGGATGATGTAACACTTTTAAACTACCATGCCATCACCAAAAATTTTAAAATCTAAAAAATACAAGAAATATATTAAAATATTAGTTTAAAAAATTAGGTGATTGACATAACACAATTTGATGTCATTTTATTATACTTTAATGGAGTTTAAATTTAAGAATTAAATTAAGAAAAATTATCAAGTTCTTAAACTAATATGGCATTTTATGGTAAAAAGAAAATTTAAACCGGACTCGAATTTGGATTAATTGAGTAAAGATCTATGGTTGGGATAAAAATGGGTGGGTATGGTTAAAATTAATACATACCAACAAGGCCGAAAAGTACACAATAAAGTGCTGCAAAGATGGGGAAAGGTATGGATGCAAACACTGCTCCAAATTTTCCTGCACAAAATATCAAATATGTTATGATTAAATCACCATTTGGATCTAAATTTAGTAACTTTCTTTTCCCCAAGTTAGGTTTTCAACTTAGTAAATTGTTCTCACATTTAGGTAATGGTTCCCACTCCGGGGCTTAAATTTTTTTTTTTTTTTGTCTAAAGTTAGTTATTGAACTTGATACTTGTTCCCATATTGGGGTCTAAACTTGTCAATTGGGACCTGAACTCTAGGGTTTTTAAGGACTAACTTGAACCAAAAAAAAAATCAAGCCCCTAAGTACAATTGCCAAATTCAAGGTTTAATTTAGATAAAAGAAATTCAGGCCTCAAAATAGGAACAATTATCAAATTTAGGTTTTAGGGTTCAACAATATGGAAAAAGTTGTAAGTTCAGACTCAAAAAAGTAATTTAACCCTTTACATTACCTGAATTTTTATTTTTGTTTTCAACATATATTCAGATATGAATATAGGTATGATTGTTCAAATATATAAAATAAAATAAAAAAGAAGATCGAGCATATTAATGTTGGACATATACCAAATATAGAGAAAAACATCATGAAGCCAGCAGATATCTGAACAACTCGGCGACTTCCGACTCGGGTTAATCCTAGGAGTCCAACGTTTTCCCTGAAACATAACTATGATATCAACAGGGGAGAATAATAAAACACTGGCAGCTTGCACCAATGGCTGGTCTGAAAGTATATCTTACACGGAAACTGTAGAACCGGTCACCGTTCCGAATAGTCCATCAAGCATGATCCCAATCCCCTGCAAAATTATTACAAAAATCAACCACCTAGAAAACATATATATGTATATATACATTCATTCAATGGATTGCCAATGAGGCATTGGTCCTTATTCTAAGGCAAACGAGGCCTTCAGTTTGAGTTTTATAATGTTTGAGCTTAATCTAGGGAGGATTTTCTTCGGTTATATAAGGGTAACCTGTTCTCGGTTTTCCCTCAGGAAGGGCTTGTTTGATTGATAGTTATGTTAAACCATCCAACCTGCCAGCCAATGCCACGACTTAGTACGTAAGCCGGAGGAGGAGTCGCAATAGCCAATCGAGATGCCGCCTTGTATGCTCCAGTCGACTATAGCATCGTAAGTAACATTAAAAGCAATTTCATTAACCCAGAAATTATTTACGGTTAGAACTTTTTAAGTGGAAGTATACCTCAACCATAGAGACTAAAACTGCAGACATCATAGCAAAGGAATGACTAGCTGAAAATGTAGGAGGACCCCATTGAAGAGGGTAAGGAAACTTGAACCTGAAGCATAAAAACATTAACGTCCAAACCAGTGAAAATGGAACATAAAAATCAAAGTTTATGTTCTGATATATACCATGGAGCAGTTGATATGAGATTTGCTCGGTCGGTACGACAACTAATTTGAGTAGCAATCGGCTTGTTACGATAAGCCCCACCGGCAGTCAGTATAAGGGAATAGATCCATATGATTGTACCGCAGATTAATATGGGAAACCTTTCGAAAATTGGGATATCTCTTAATGGTCTCACATGTTTTAGATACTGTGACACTCCGATCACCAATAACAGCATCGGCAGCCCGATTTCAACACAATTTCCAAGCTGAAACGATATTATTAAGAGAAGTTCCGTGCTTTAGAGTAAACTTAATGGACTCTCTGAGTAATAGGGAAAAAAATGACTGTTCTATTACCAAAGGAAACCCTCTTTGAAACAATCCCAAGCCGACCAATGCGACCACCGGTGACATACTGAGGGGGCTGAAGAACCTGCATGGGAAAATGATGAAGAAAAGTATAATCCAGCGCCAGTCAGCTAGCAACTTCACATTTTTTGTATGTTAATGATGGATGTACCGTGAAAAGAGACCCCAAACTTGGCTGTATCCCAGTATAATTTGTATGCTTGAGGCTATGACAAGAGCTCCTTGAATTGCACGCATCGTTTGTATAAATCTCTGCAAACCAATCACATGGGAAGAGACCTCTTTCAAATTACCCCTAGCAAACGAGAAAGTTCGGTTTTTGAAAAGGGAATCAAAAGACAAGACTCGTAGTGGGATGTAAAAGCTAGCACTGATAGGAACAACATGCAATGTTTCCGTTGCCGATTTTTTTGAACCAATTGATAAGTAGGTGTAACAAGCAACTTACATCATGTCTGTCACTAATCCGTTGCAATGACGGGTCGTTTATTATATAGGCTACTGGGATAACATAAGCATAAGAACCTCCAATAACTGCTGGCAATCTTGTTCCAAAAAGTGCTTGGAGAACCGTGTTAATGCCGGCTACAAAGAGCAATGTTTGTATTACCAATGCTTTGTCCCGCTGATTACAAGCCAAAATATGGATAAAGAAACAAAATACGTGTTAAAGAAGGAAATGCTTGGGAACCGATAAACTTGGCTCAAGGTTACCGGCATAGTTAGATAGTGCCTAGCTACGAGTCATGATATAAACCAAGCATGAATTAAGATGAAAATGAACTAACAAAGTCGAGTATAACGAGCTTACATCGGTTCCACCCATTGCTGGAACAAGCAATGTAGGGATCATTACGCTTGTACCCAACATTAGGATATAGTTCTGAAATGCTAATAGGATGGTCTCAGCTGCAAGAAAATGCACTTGGCATTGTCAAAATGTGATTTATTTGAACTGTGGCAAGATATAATCCTTCAATTCTTTAAGCTGCAATGCATTGTACTTCTATATTTCTCGGTTATATGGAATACACATAGAAGTTATACAAGCCTAGAGAAGCACCAAAACTGGACCTATGATCAAACAGGTTTACTTAAAGCCGGGCAGTTCAATATAGTTTAGTAAACTATAAGCAAGGGGATTCGATATTTCCGATGGTTCACATGGGGAAAAAAGATACCATTGGTGTTCAAAAAAGAAATGCAATGATCAAATCTCTTAACCCTTTTCTTTTTCCTCCTAGAAATGTCGATATTTTGAATCAAAACCATCATCACCCTCACCAATCTCCAAATAATTCATGCATTTGGATCCTACATCTATTTAACAAATCTATAGATCATATCATATCATATTATATCCTAATATGAGCTGCTATAAGCAAATGCACAATGGCATGATCTCTTCCAAGGCGAAACCGATCATCACCGGAGTGAATGTATGTCATTATAAGGTAATTTATATCATTAGAGTATGCCAGTGCCCAGTTTTATGTGCTTGGGATCAATATTGCAGTCATACTAAAACCATGACCCTAAAAATTTGCATTAGTTGAATGCATTTCCAAGTTGATTTAAATAATCGTATCATACAATGCAAATGATACCCCCAGTATTTGCATTCTTCAAGCATGAATGAGACCATTTTTGTAAGCAACCAAAAAAAAGGGAAATTACAAAAATGTCATCTCCCAAAATCAATTGAAAGTTTCAAGGAATTTTCTGTTTGATACCCGGGAAAACCCAAGAAAAGAACACTAAAATCAAGGAACCTAGGTAGAAAAAGAATTAATCTTTTTTCATCATTTATTTTCCATCTAATGGATTCAAGTTCATAATTATGCCATAATGTCACCTATTACTTTCACATAAACACAACAACCATTTTGTTTTCAGCTTATAAAAACTTTAACACAATGAGAACAACAAAGACAAAAAAACAAACACAAAAGAAACATTTTTAAGTTCGAGACCAACAACCCCATTTTTTCTTCTCGTCTAAAACATTTCAAATATACAACAAACACTAGATAAAGAAAGAACATACCCCAAGAAGGGTTAGAGTCTATGCAATACTCAAGGTCTTGAAGCTGGTCCATAGGAGGATGGGTTATTTCCGCCATTGTTACTAAGCTTTAGAATAGATAGAAAACTATTAAGTAAAAGGAAGAAGAAGAAGAAGGTAGGAAACTGAGGTAAAGTAAAGTGGCGTAAAGAAAAGTGGGTTCTAATGAAATAATAATAAAAATAGTACCAAAAAGAGAATAAGATGACAAAGAACAAAGGCAAAAGAAGCAACGGCCTCTCAGTGAAGCCCTCCGACACCTTTATTTTTTTTTTTTGGTACTTGTACTTTGCTCTCTGGTCTAGAAGCTTATTGTTTTTTTAGTTTTTTAATTTTTTTATTTTTTTACTTAGTGTTGATTTTTTTTCATTTAATTAATTACCATGGTTTTTGCAGGGAATGGAACAGTGGGTGTACGGTCTCAACACCCCCACGCACATTGAAATGAAAATCTTAGACATTGTCGTTTTGCATGTCTTTGTCTTCTATATTCTATGTTCTTTATTTTTTATTTTTTTAATCATTAACTATTCCTTTAAGGCTCGATTAAATTTAAAGTTAAGTATGAAATTCAATCCAAAAAACATTGGTAACCTGTTAATACTATGATTAATAAAAGAAACATTTGTTAAAAAATGGAAATTATTTGAAATATATTAATTTTTGAATATCTTTGCTCAATTAAATTATTATAGTAGATTTTTTGTTGTCAAAAATTTGAACTTCAATATATTAAATATTTTAAAAAATCAGGATATCATAATCTTAGGAATATTAATTAAATTTAAAGTGTTTTTATTGATAAAATAAAATTTTAAATCAAATAAAAAAATTCTTATCTCGAATCCTTTCAAATTTAAATTGAGCATGCCAACGATAATGTAAAATTGAGAAGATAAAATTTTGGATTCTTCCATTAATTACTCCTGATTGCTTTCTTTCATCCCCTAATTTTTAGCTAACATAATTAATTTTGAATTATTATAGAAACATTTGATTAAGAAATAAATCTTTTTTAATGGGTATTTTTTATAAATAATTAATAGTTTTGACATTATGGTAAAATATTCAAACTTTTATTGTTAAATTAATAACTAAATGCAATTAGATATGATTTGGACGAAATTAAAAAAGATTAAATAATTAGTAATAAAATAATTCTATTCAAAGACAAATTATTCATTAATAGAAAACAAAATAAAAGATCTGGCTATGATAAGAAATACAATAAAGAATCAAATACATAAATTTCTAATTATAAAAGACAAATAACCATCATTGAGTTTTTTTTAAAATTCCAATTTTAAGTGAAATGAAATTTGATGTCATTAAGTAAATTACCATATGATATTGGTTTCTCCTTTTGCTCTATCATAGTACAGATTCAGAATACTAATAACTCTTCTTTTTAGCAATACCCTATCCAAATTATACAAAAAGAAAAATCTAATGTAAACCTTTATTATAATATTTTTTCTAAAATTTGACCATCAAAATGTGCCATTTAGATTATTAGAAGTAATAGATTAAATCAGGATTAATTGTGTGTCACATGGGATTAATCAACGAGACTTTTTTAAAAGAAAAAATTAATGAGATTTATTATTACTGATAATTAGATGATGGTTTAAATAATTAAATAATCTATAGATGAAGCTTATGGCAAAATGAAATGGTGGAGAATATATATGAAAGAAGGGTGGTCCAATTCCACTGTACTGAGAATCTGAATTAGGAGAATCAAAATGGGTCCCAAATTTGTATCTTGTTGGACCAAATTAAAAAGGAAAACAAATTGCTAATGTTTTCAGGACATTTTAAAAATTGATTAATATATGTATTCAGTGTAGATATTCTTGTATTTTTTTTTTAAATGTATTAGTTATTTTTTAAAAACAAAAAGGAGTTGGCAAAAGGCAATTGGACTTGGGGGTAGGTAGGTTGACATTAATACAAAAATGAAGGATGAGAATAAATGTTCTGTTCTGAAGAAAGCATTTACTAAAGACTATAGTAAGGCATTAAATGATGAATAAGGCCCTTTTTTTTTCTTTTATTTATTTATGGCATTAAGAAATAATAGATATAAAAAAGATTTATTTTATTCATGCAATTACCAATATCATCATTATTTATAATCTTAAAAATGCAATATTTTCTACAAAAGAAAAAGAAAAGAAAATTAAGAAACAAAAACTAAAAATTTTAATGAATATGGAATTTGGTATAACTTAAGTTGGCTTCCTAACACCACGCCGTCCAAGAATAGTTGATGCATCCGATTATATTATTATTTATAAAGCTACAAAACCCTGACACCTCAATGATCAATGCCAATCAATATATATTGTCTTATTTAATTTTACTAGAATGCTTTTTTTTCTCTACCAATGAATCAATGGGCTATTTTACTAAATTGACCCAAAAAATTTAATATTTATAAAAATAACTTAGTTTAAAAAATAATTATCAAAATGACCTGAAATGAATAGTAGTTTGGGGTTTTGGCCTGTCAATGACCAACACCAACTCGTATTTTACACACATGATTGTCTGATGATTGTGTCAGGCTTTAAAAAATTAATTTTTTTAGTTTTGGCCTGTCAATGGCCGGCACCAGGATATTTTTTTTAAATCGTATCATACTAGTATACAAAAATACGAGTTTTTAAAAAATATTTTAATTTAATTTTAACAATGCATATTTTATCCGGATGAAGTATGTATTAGCAGATTCAGTAATATGATTATATATATATACGCATGTATCACATTATAATAATTTTTATTTCCCAAATAATATATTATTTTATAATTTTATTTTTTATTTAATATTTTAATTTAATTTTAATAATGCATATTTTATTCGGATGAAGTACGCATTAGCAGATTCACTAATATGATTATATATATATATACACGCATGTATCACATTACAAAAACAAAATTTTAAATACTTATACCTAATAAAACATGTATCTCATTACAATAATAGTTTTTTTCTAAATAACATATTATTTTATAATTTTATTTCTTATTTAATATTTTAATTTAATTCTAATAATGCATACAAGTATGCATTATTAAAATTAAATTACGATATTTTTTTTAAAAAACTCGTATTTTTGTATACCAGTATGATAATGTTTGAAAAAAATACTCTGGTGCCGGCCATTAACAGGCCAAAACCAAAAAAATTAATTTTTTAAAGCCTGACACAATCATCAGGCAATCATGTGTGCAAAATATGAGTTGGTGCCGACCATTGACAGGCCAAAACCCTAATTTACTATTCACTTCATGTCATTTTGGTGATTGTTTTTGAACCCGGGTCATTTTTGTAAATATCAAATTTTTTTGAGTCAGTTTAGTAAAATAACCCTCCATATGCTTTTTGGGCTAACTCTTCAATCTTCATAAGGAAGTTCTATTCCCCTTTTAGTGTGTAGTAGCAATTACTTAGGATCTAAAAATATGATTTCATATGGGATACTTTTGTAAAAAATCTGTTAAATTTTTTTTCAATTTTGATATTAAATAAATTAGTTCATTTTAGAAAAATCAAAGTAATTTAATTTCTATTAATTTCAAGAGTGAGCAATTAAGGACAATTAATTATAATGTTAATATTAACTTTAAGTTTACATAAATTTGATCGGTATAATAATAAATTTAACTCTTATAATTTACACATTCTATCAACTTGGTCATTATATAACAAATTTAGCCTACAATATATTTTCTAAAAGTTAAGGCTAAATTTGTTGCTTGTTTTAGAATCAATGCCCAAATAACCAAATATATAAACATCGATGGCTAAATTAGTTATTATATCAATTAAAATTATGTACAGTTGACAAAAGTCATGATTAATTATTCTTAATTGCTCACTTTCAAAATTGACGGGGATTAAATTAAATTAATTTTTTTAAAGACTAATTTACTCAATTTTAAAAGTGAAAGGCACAAAAGAGGTCTCATTATTATTATTATTATTATTATTATTATTATATATGTGTAAAGTAAATGAATAATAATGAAAAAAAAAACCTCAAATAAATCTTGTTCTGCTCAGCTGCATCAAAAGAATCACCAAAAAGTAAGGTTTAGTTGTATAAGATGCAAAATATGCAAAATTGGAACTAAAAAAGAAAACACTATGATCCTAAAATTAAATTTTCAATCACTTTACTCAACTAAGATTTTAGCTCAACAAAATAAGCAAACAATATTCCATTTTTGCTATGCTATATAAGAAGGCATATGATTTGCTTTGCTTTAAATAAAGAAGCCATGTTGACAGGATATCAAACAAAAGCTGCTAAATACAATTAAAGATTATGATTTAAGAAAAAAAACATGTCTGGACACGAAAATTTTGGAGATTAAGTAAAGAATGTACCATTTTTTATCATTCGTTGTCTTTGTCCGGTCCGATATACATGGTACAAGTTACTGAGATTAAGATAAGTAGGCATCCGGCGAGTTGTCCGAACGACCAACTCATTCTTGATGTACATATGCCCCATAACTGTGATAAGGCAACCTGAAAACATATATCACAGGCAATATATGGTGAAAAGCTGTTAGCACTTACTGATTAATGATTAACTAGTTTAAAAGAGGAATTAGAAGTACATAACTTTAGTTCGAGCTATAACAGTGGCACATCTTAGGATTAAGTTTTGAATGCCTAGTAAAAATTTTAAAAATTTTAAAAGTTTAATGAGAAATATAAAAAAATTTGGGATCTACTTAAAATTTTTGTGAGATTAACTAGACTTTTAAAAAAAATTTAAAAACCTTAATTAAAATTTTTTAAAAAATTAAAAGTAATAATGAAAATTTTTAAAATTTTAAAGAGACTTAATTGAAATTTTCTAAAAACTTCGAAAAAATAAAATTTTTCAAAAACTTGAGGGAATCTAATTAAAATATTCTAAAAATTTCAAATGAAAAATAAAAATTTTCAAAAATTTTAAACAGCTCAAGGCCCTAAGTATCCATAAGGATCCACCTCAAGCTCAAACTTACTCAAGCTCGAGGATTCCATAATCTCCTACTAAGCTGAGGTATACATAATCAAAACAAAAAGAATTCTCAAGGTAAAAGTAATATGAAGCCGTCATATTAGGAATCAAATTGCATTTTACTTCATTTGCTAAAAAATTAAGCAAATTAGTTCCTATCCATTATATGGAGGAGTAAATTAGTCCTTCCTGTTGAAAATTTTATTTATTTATCCTGTTAAAAACTAGTATGTGTGACGAAATAACATGATAGTGACACGTGGTATGCCATATGTATCTCATGTGACTTACAATGATCAGTTTTTAACAATGAAATGAATGAAATTTTTAATAAAAGAACCGATTTGCTCTTTTGATCTAACATAAGGAACTAATTTGTTCATTTTTTTTAGAAGAGAAGGTAAAATGCAATTAAACTTCTAGTGCAGGGGAATTTATGGTACTTCACCGAATTCCCAACAATTGAGAGAAAAAGAGAGAATATATACCTCTGTAAACTGGACATTTACAGCTTTTCCAACTTTCTCAAGCTGAAGTCCACGGGCTAGGAACACCTGTAGCAGAATATGTTAAGACATGTATAGGCCAATAAAAAGCATCACCACAAAATTAAAAGGATACTACAGTTCTGCTTGTTAGTTTTATGACCAAAGTATTCTGGGTGCAATTTTGGTTATTGAAAGGTTATAGTGGAAACATACCTCTGCTAAGAAGGATAGAGTTCCAAGTATAAGCATTAGAGATAGCGAATATCGACTTGGAAGCACAAACTCCTGCAATTTGAATGCAAACTTCTGTTTTAGAATTACAAGAAATGTAACAAGTGCAAACTATTTTCAAAATAATAATTTCTAGCACCACATAGAATCTTGGACAGTTATCCAACAAGGAGCAAGCACATAAAACAACAAACTAAAACCTTAACACATCAAATGGTTAGCTACTTGGATCACATTATGCCATTGTGATATATTTAGGGCACTATTCTCAATAAACATAGTATGTCTTTTTTAATACTTCTCATTCATGTCATATTTGGATATGGGCAATATCTGAGACACATTTTCTTAGAGGAACAAACCATAGCCTTGCATGGTTAAAACCAAATCACCTTCAACACATTTACCTCCTTCCTTTCTCCAAATAGATATTTCTAAATTTAGCCTTGATTATATACTTACACCCATTTTAGTATTTAGTAGCTTTAAGTGGTCATGGAGTAGACGATAATCAGGCATTTCAGCTATAATCTCAAAACTTTCCATCAACTACCCTAATCTTCTACATATGTTAGTACTTGGCTACCAAATATTTAGTAAATGAAGAGTATTGGTAGTTTTTAAATGCTCATGGACTCATTGAGTAGGCTATGATGGGTCATATAAGTCATTTCAACAATCATTGTGAAACTTTGACCTTTTCTAATAAAAATATCCACTCTTTTTTCTAATGGAGTAATGAAATGTACAACCATGCAGAGGAAATGGAGGTGTATGATATTACATCAGCTGTGGTCAAAACTGTAATTATTGACAAATACAAAATGCGTCTCTCTAAACATTTTAAAAATTATCATTTTATTGAACTCACCTCAAAGGCAAACGAGCATATTCCTGTAGCGGGGCTAGCCAGTATGCCAAATGAAAAAACTGTCAATCTAGAAAAGAGGTATTTGCATCAAGCATTAATAGAGTGACAGGAAACGAGGGTAGATATCATAATAAGGTTTACAGAGATAAATATCGGAATAACAATAGAAAAAAGTCAGGACATAGTTGAATGGTACACAGTACTTTTAAAACATGGAAAAATATCAAACAATTGCGGATGGTGAAATTTTCAAAGGATTCCGTACAGGTTTAGGAAAAAGAAAAAACTTACACAGGTTGATCTGATGCTTTTGCTGCAGCCTTTATGAGACAGTAGCTGATTCCACTAGTTATTGATGAAAACAAACCAATCAAGGCTATATATATATGGTGATTGCGCATAAAACTTATAATGCTTGCTTCTTCAGCTTTAAGTAGCCTCCTGCCAAATCAAGGAATGGGTGAAAAAGACTTGCCACCAATAATGGACAAAAACAGGAACAAATATAAATAGTTCCATGAGCCAAGAAGAGAAACAAAATCAAAGTACTTGTTCATGGCTACTCCTTATGCAAGCATTTGATTGTTTACCATAAAGTAACTGAACAGGTATTGCACTAGCTTTGTCGAAATTAATTAAAGAAACATGTGTACTAACACTATGCCTGCGACTTAAATGAAATTTGCGTATTTAAACCTTTCTACAAATTTGGGGATCTGAATAAGGCAAGAGCGAGCTGAAAGTAGCTGGCACTGAAGAGCAACTTGAGAACAGTTAAATATTGATTTCAGGTTTCAGGGTTCGGGATTTTTGGTTTTGAAAAAGAGAAAAAAAAAATCCCTTCTAGCTATGAACACAAATTGAGAACAAAAAATCCAGACGGAGAAGGGCAAACAAATCCATTAATACTAAAAGGTGAAAAAGAGAACAAAAATGCAAGATTATTAATAAATCGGAAGACCTCAAAACCTTAACAACTCTCTAATAGTTATATCACTTGATGGATGCAAAGAGACTGTCTCATATCCTACCAGAACGAGGTCTCGTAATCGTGAAATATAAACCAATACTAAAATAAACTAGCGACCATAAAAGATTTAACAACTTAGGTAGAACAAAATCAAACATATCTTAGATATGGGATTTCGAACTAAATTGACATTCTGTTTGTTGAATTGGAAGAATTAATTCTCACTTTAGTATTTTTGCAACTAGAGACAGTAAAAAAATAGCAAAAATGTAGAGAGAGACAAAAGAAGCGAAGTTACTGAAAGAGGTCACGAGACACTAAATAAAACATAATTTAGCAAACTAACATTAAACTCCCACTATACTTCAACCTTTAATATATCAAAGGCACTCATTCTTAGAACATTAGAGAAGGTTGTGTTGACTCACTTCTGTACCTTGTGTAAAGCACCTTGAAAATGAAAAGCATGCCAAAGAAACTGCAAATAAGACCTGGAAAGGGATGACAATCAAAACAAAGATCAAACCCCTTGTACTGCTAGGCAACTCAAATTTCATATCATAGCTAAAGATAGAATATGTTAACATACCTACAATATCAGCAATTTTCAACTTCTCATGCAAAATAATTTTAGCCACGATTGAAGCAAATATTGGAGTTGTAAAGCCTAAGACAAGAGCCTGAGAGAAAGGTATTCTTTGAATGCTGAAAAAGAAATAAGAATTTTTTAGTGAACTGGTTATGACTACAAGATTATCTTAGTTCTGTTTGCAAGGATAAAGGTTTACAGACCATACCAATAACAGTCCAAGAATTGTGTGGCATTACAAATTTACAATGACTAGGAAAACAAAGAAGCAAAACCTACTACGAACACTGAGAATGCGGTAAAGGACCTACTACGAACACTGAGAATGCGGTAAAGGAAGAAACAATTCAAAATGTTTAAACCATTAAAATAGTAGGCATATCCTAGAAAACAAATAGATTCACGTTTACCTTGGTAACAATCTATGTCCTATGCCATCCTGATGACTTAATTTTCCAATGTAATGTGGTGTAATGTTTCAAATAAATAGTAAACTAGACCGTTGCAGTCATAAAAGTGATAAGCCGTCATTGTAAGTTGTAAAGATGAGAATCCAAAGAACAGATATAGGCAGGCAAAAACATGATGGATTGCAGCCCAACCTAACAGGGAAAATGAAATTCCAGCATGCCTAATGTATCACTGGAGCAAAAGTAGTGACCATATCATGTCAAAGAAGTTTTGTAAATTAGAAAGATTAATATGCTGTATGAAAATTCCGAATAGAAAAAAAGGGAGTAACATGATGGAAAACCTTTTTCTTTTCCTCTATATTTCAGAAGAACAGGAGGGAAAGGAACACAATGTAAGCAAACTCTAAAAAAGAAAGAAATGCAAGGATATGAAGTGCAACTTACCAATAGACAAAACTCAATAGCGAGAGACTTCCCAGTAGAGCTCTTAAAACTAAAGGACTCCAGGGATTTGTTGCTTCAAATAGTGCCTGCCCACTTGTTCTCAGCCATAAACATGATAATATCAAAGTAACTGTACATCTGGTAAATGCAGTCTCAAATAAAGGAATTGACTGTGCTGCCATCGTAAAACAATGAAACACAATAAATCAATAGAAACTTTATGCAAAAACATCCCATGCCATAAATGATTTTAAATCATTGAAAGGGATATCAGAGATAGGTAGTCAGGGGGTGTTAGGTGAATTTACTAACCATTGAATTTATCAGAGAGAACTTCCATCACGAAGTAGATTATAGATGATAACACCATGCATACTAGACCAGAGTATCTGGATCCTTTCCATACCCAAAAACTTAACTGTGAAAGTAGAGATATCTCTGCCTCTGTAATATTTTTTATCACTTGTTCCTGCAAATATATTAAACCAACCTGAACTCAGTCCTAAACTAAAAGGAATCTGCATTGCTTTCTACATTCTAGGTAAGAATATTTTAGTACTAGTTTTAGTTTAGAAATACGGTTAATCAATAATCCACTATCAACCATACTATCCTCTAGTTCAGGAGCTTTGTCATTCAAGTTTTACCAATTATGAATCTGAACTGAATTTTGCCATTCCGATCAACATTCTGCATTCTTCTAAGAAAATGAAAAAACAAACAGAATAATTAACCAATGTCCGATTACTACCTTTACTAAATGAATTTTACTTCCATGGATTCTGTTTGGCAATCAATTTTACAAATTTCTTTTTCCTCAAGGTGGCATCAGAGGTTAAACAACACAATTAAGCGAACAAAAATCCTACGAAATTCCATTTAAATCGTAAAACACACGCATACACACAAAATGATCAGATTATCGAGCCAAACGGTCGAATTTCAACGTAATTGGTTCCCAATTAACACATAAAAACTAGATTATGGTAAAAACTAAAGATTCATGCGATCAGCAATACATAATTTTTGAAAATGAACGAAAAGTTTACTTTACTTACAAGAGGTTTCTCTCGGGAACGAAAGTCCTTGAAGATGTTGATCTTAGGCCTCTCGGCCTGCGACAAGAGAGGTATTATCTCCTTCGAAGGTACAGCTAAGCCACCGTCGGTCGCCGATTCAGGATTCTCAAGCACGACCAGTTCTACCGTATGGCCCGCACCGCCCGTCGTAAACGCTGAAGCCGACATGATCATACGTCAAAAAAAGGAAATCGTAACGCGCCCATGCAATTTAATATAAAGTTTTAGTTCCGCGCCATTTCCCATTTGGCATTTGCGTAGAAAAAAAAGTGCATTTACAGGAGAGGTTACACTATTATAAGCATACGTTCAAATTAGTATTTTTACTATTAAATAAATTAATTTAATTTAAGGTTAAACTAAAATAAAGTTATCATTTACTTTTTAAAATATTATTACTGTATAATAGAGTTAATATTTTTAAAATTTTTATTTTGTAATTAAAATTTTTGTTTTAAATTAAATTGTAATTTTCAATGCATTTTTTTATATTAATAAGTTCTAAATGTGTTCAAATTTAATTTATTTAATTCTTTCTTAAGAGGACTAAATTAATCTATTTAATAATAGTTGCATTAATTTGATCCCGCCCCATATAGGGATCTCCTAGTACTTTAACTAGAGAAAATGTAGTTTGTGGGTGGAAATGTGTCGAAAGTTGAGTGGGTGTGGACACGTGGCAGAAAATGCTTTGAGCGTGGGACGTCTGTTCAGCTTAGCCGTGTGATTTTATAATCATTAAGATTGAAAACTGTGTTCTCTCCACATGGTCTTAAATGTAAGAAAGTCGAATTTGAATATTTTAAGGGTAAATTCCCTGTAAGCCTTAAGTTTATATTTTGATTACTAAATTTTAAAAGTTATAAAATAGCCACTAAATTATTTAAAAATTTTTATTTAAGTCATTAAATTATTAAAAATTGTCGCGGTCTTCTCTGTTCTTACTTTCAGCACTAATCGAAAGCATAAACTTCCCCTCCTCTTCTATACTTTGTTTTTTTTTCTTTTCATGAAATAATTTTTAACATCACGAATTTGTAAATTAAAATCTAAACAACTTTCTTATTTGATCTCTGACACTAGCCATCAAATCAGCTTAGACTTGAGATATGTTCTTCTACTCATCGATAGGTATTATTCTACTATATTGATCATCGAATTGTCGCTCGAAGCTCGTTGACCGAACTTTTAAAAAAAATTAACAGTCCAATGACTTAAATGAAAATATTCGAACATATTAGTGATTATTTTATAACTTTTTAAAGTTTAATGGTCAAAATGTAAAGTTAATAAAAGTATAACAACCTTGGGTAGAATTTATCCATATTTTAATGATAAGTTGGATTATTTGAACTTAATGTGACTTCTGATCTTTCTAGAGGTGTATTTGGTACTGCTTCCTTGATCACAGCAACACTAACGTCACCAATATGAGCGTATTGGCGATTACTATCTCTTATGACTCGAATACACATCAATTCTCGAGCCCCACTATTATCTATTACCTTCAAATGGGTTTGAGGTTGAATCATTTTTAAATCTCCTTTTTTTAATGTAGCAAAGGAAGAAGAAAAAAAAGAAATATTGTTTGTCAAAAAAAAAAAGAAACTCGCAATAGTTTTTTTATTCCCAAGACAATACTTCTTTCCTTTGGCTCTATATTCCTATCATGAAATAATGAATTGAGTTTTTATAGGTATTTTTTTATGCCACTATTGAAATAGCCTTTCTGGCTATATTTTCGACTACCTTGCTCAATTAATAAAGTATTCTGCCCGGTTTAACGACAGCTACCCAATATTTGAGAGATCCTTTCCTTGAACCCATACATGTTTCTGTAGGTCTTACCGTAATGGGTTTGTAAAAAGTTTTATAGAAAATATTTTCTGTAGTTACCTATATTTGTTTCATAAAAAACAGTTCCGTCAATGAAAAATGACTTATAGGTCAACGTAAAATAAGTCATTTTCCTGTAAAATGACTTACCCTTTTGAAAAATTTGAAAAGCGTAAATCATTTTTCGAAAAAGAGCTCATCTATAGACAATTTTATTTTTATATAAAAATTAACTTAAATCAAGCTTAATATTATTATATTGATAATAATTTTTATTTTTATTTTTAAAAATATTTAAAATATTAATATAAAATCTTATATTTTTTAATATTATTATACATAAATATTTAATTATTTATATTTAGTCATATAATAAATTATTAATATAATTAATATAATTTATTATTTTAGTAATAAATTTTAAAAATAAAATTTTAAATATTCAATATTAATATTTTAATAATAAATATTTATTATAATTATAAATATATTAATAATAAATATTTTGTAATATAAATGTTAAAATATGTCATAAGTCTACGTACTCTTCATAAATTTGAAATTTAGTCTTTGTGCTTTTATTTTCAAGAATTTAGTACATTTACTTTTTCAGATTTGAAAACAAAGTCCAATTGTTAACATTATTCAATTTCTTTGTCAATTTTGTTGATGCATAATTTTAAATAAAAAATAATCGATGGGTAGTCATGTAACTAAAAAATGGCGTTGTAATGAACATGAATTTAACAAAATATTTTTAATATATGCAAAAACAATGTAAAATATAAATTTATAGATATAAAATAAACTGAATTAAATAATGAAAAGATAAAAAAAATTCTCAAATGTATGTTTGTTTCATTGAATACAACTTTTATGAAAAATTTTTAAAAAATCTGTCAAACATCAGAAAATATTTTACACAAATTCATCCAAACACAAAAAAATATTAATTTTTCTAGAAAAATAAGTTATTTTTCAAAAATTATTTTTCGAAAGCCATTTTTAGTGAAACAAGCAAACCCTTCAAAGTATTTTGTTTATAAATAAATATTTTTTTTGTTTTGATTTATATTAAACTTTTAATTAAAATGTAAATAGTCGAGCTTAAAGCTTCTTCTTTTTATATACAAAATATTCATAACTCCTCTTCGATCGAGAATAAACGCGCTTCAGCGTGCTTAAACTTACATTATCTTACATTTAACAACAATATTGATGCCAACTAAGTTAAGACTCAGTCGGCTAGCCAAGCTTAAAGTTAAGTATGTTATATTAGTTTAATTTTTTTAATGTTAAAATATATCATAAATCCTTATACTCTTTATAAAATTGAAATTTAATCACTGTATTTTTATTTTTAGAAATTTAGTCCCTCTACTTTTTAGATTTCAAATTTAGATTTAACTATTAAAATTATTAAAATTATTTTATTAAATTCAGGTTCATTATAACGATTTTTTAGTTCCATGACTATGAAATTAGTATTTTTTTATTTCAAAATGACACACCAACAGATTTAACAATATTAACAATTAAACTTAAATTTTAAAATATAAAAAAATTAAATTTTCTAAAATTATAAATATAATGACTAAATTTCAAATTCATAAATAATAAATTTACTTATGTAGCATATTTCAACCTTTTTATAACTACTCCTATCTGGTCCTCATATTCAATGCATATGAAAAGAAAAATATGATCTTGTAAATATATATATAAAAAACTACTCATTCCGATGTATGTTTATATTTAATACTTGTATTTGTATTTATCTTAAGAACGCATATATTCATTAATATTTTTTTTACCATATAAAAATATAATCAATAAATCATTTTATAATTGTATTAAATTTTAAATGATAAAAATACCGGACGCTAGCCTCGAGATGCGTGCGTTACTATATAGAGAGTGTCGGCCATGGAACAAGGCGGCCAACCGGTCCGGTCCATCCATTTATTTGCAATAAATGGCTTTTTCTTCTTATTAGATCACTATGCTTGTTATCAAATATAAAAATATTATTGGATTATTTATATATATATTAAAATTAACTTATTTTTAACAATATTCTTTTTTAATTACCGAAGGTTTAAATTAATGATAAAATTAAATTTTTAAAAATTTTGAAATCCTTGATTCGATTTTCATGTAAATTATTAAAGATGTTTGATTTAGGTTGTGTAAAATTATTTAAATTTATTTTGGCCCAACTTTAGATATATTTTGCTTTATAATAGTTTATTCTATTTATTTGAGTGGGTATTATTTATATTTGTAACTTCAAGAAATTTAGTGAAACTAATAATTTCATATATTTTATAATTAAATTTAAAATATAAGTATTTTTATATTATTTGTATATATTTTATAACTAAATTTAAATTTTTACATATTAAATGATGAATTTGACAAATTAAAATTTAAAATATGCCGGTCTAATTCATGCAAGAGCGATCAAATTTGACAATTTTACATTTGATTGTCTTTTATAATGTATTTGGTTTTGTTGATTTGCTATTTTTTCCACTTAATTTTTAATAATTAGAAAGTATTTAATTATTATTAAGAATTTCATTTAAAATCGATTTTTCAAATTGGGTAGCCATTGTTAGCTTTTAAATGTCAAAAGGAATCTAAAGCATTTTCAGTTTGAATTTGCAGCCAAAATAAGGAGATGAATTTTTTAACAAAAAAAAATTATTTATTTTTTAATCTCACGTGTAAATTTTATTTATTTATTTTTAATAAAAAAGTAAAATATAATCAATTTTTAATATAAAGAGGGATGAAATTGCAAAAGAGTGAAGTTTCCACAACTGAAATTTCCTGCGTCGGCAGTCTTTATGTATTATTATATATTTATAAGCAGCAATCCAGTTATTATGAGCACTGTCGCCATGAATCTGACCTAATTCTCATAGGAAACAGAGCTGAGATTTTGTTTAACGCTCAAAGCATTAAACAACTAAAACGAATCATACTCTTAAATTTTAAAAAATTTACTTCATATATTTCCAACTTATTTGGTCCACATGCCCATCAAATCCTTCTACATTAACTTGTTTTTACGATAAAAAATAATAAACAATTCCTACCCGGACATTGGACACAATAATTTCCAATACGAGATAAGTCTAACGGGGGATGAAATGATTCACATTTGAACAAAAAAAAAAGAAATTATTGATATTTTTAAATATAATATTTTCATATAATTAATGAGTTTAAGTTTTATTTTTGGTTGGATTTTGTTTATTTTTTTAGATTTATAAAGTAAAAGTGTTTTGAAGTGATTAAATATGTTACATCACTTAGATTTGATTTCATAATTTATATAATATAAATCATTTAGGAGAGAAAAATTAGCACTTGAGTTAAAACTATTGAGAAGTTTGATTTTATTTTCCCTTTGAGGTTTTGTTTCTTGATTTTATTGAAAGTTATAATGAATTTATAAAGTGTGAGTATCTCGAAGTGTTTGAACAAACAAAATTATATAATATTGAAGAGTTTACACACAATTGGAGTCACCCTCTAACTCATAGCATATAGGTCATTTGTATGAATTTTGCAGTTTCTACAATTTTCATGTGTTCAGTCAATTCAAGAACCTGTTAGGACTTTCGATAGAGTAGAAAGATAAAATTTCAAACTAAAATATGTCATAAGTCTTTGTACTTTTTCGATAATTTAAAATTTAGTCCTTATATTTTTATTTTTAGGCTTTTAGTCTTTTTACTTTTTAAATGTTAAAGTTCAAATCTATTTGTTAACGTGGCAGTTGAAATAAAAAAAAAGTCTCTTGATAACTATATAATTAAAAAAATGATAATATAATTAACATTTGAAAAAAAACTAGTAATACTAACAACTAGATTTAAAATTTAAAATCTAAAAAATAAACAAATTAAATTCTTTAAAATAAAAGTATAATAACTAAATTTTAAAAAAATATAATATTTATGACATATTTTAACCCAAAAATCAAATAGTAAGAGAACCCAAAATTTCCATCAAATCTCACTTCTTCCACAAAAACTTTCCAATATTCCATTTTTTTCCCACAGTAGTCCACGCCGGTTCAAACTTACATACAACCCCACTATTAAATACCACGAAAAAAGCAATAAACCGTTGCTTAAATCACGCTATTTTTTATGATAAACAACAAAAAGAAAAAAAAAGTAACCTCACATGGTCATGAAAATCGCTCACTGAGTCACTGAACTCGAGCCACATTACATAGAAAAACACAAATTTCAAGGCAAAAAAAGCAAAAGGTTGTGCCGATATATAGCTTCCAATAGCTATTTCAGCTACTAAATTTCCCCCTCGTACCTAAAGAGAAGTGGGGACAATGGATGAACAGAGTAAGCTAAGCCTTCACCATTGTTGCCTCATTCTCTTCTCTGTTCTCACCATTTCCTCCACAACAGCGTTTGATTATGGCGATGCATTAATGAAGAGCCTCCTTTACTTTGAATCCCAACGTTCCGGTCGGTTACCGTACAATCAACGTGTTACTTGGCGAGACCATTCTGGCCTCACCGACGGCTTGGAACAAGGAGTATGTAGCTATACTGCTATAGCAAGAATTTAAAATTTTACCCAACTTATAAACAGTCTTTTTTTTGTTGCTAATGTAGGTGGATTTAGTCGGAGGATACTACGACGCCGGCGATCACGTCAAATTTGGACTCCCGATGGCTTTCACGGTGACAATGTTGTCTTGGAGTGTTATCGAATACCGGGACCAGATCGGCGATGCCGGTGAATTAGAACATGCTTTAGAGGCAATTAAATGGGGGACAGATTACTTCATTAAAGCACACGCTAGCCCAAATGTACTATGGGCGGAGGTATAGTTTCAGATTCCCTAATTTTGTCTTATTTAAGCTTCATAATTATATCAAACACGTAACGCTCATTGTTGCTATAGGTGGGTGACGGAGACACGGACCATTACTGTTGGCAACGGCCGGAAGATATGACCACTTCACGCCAAGCTTACAAGATCGATGAGAAAAACCCAGGGTCCGATCTCGCCGGTGAGACGGCGGCGGCAATGGCGGCCGCGTCTATCGTGTTTAAGAAAACAAACCCTCATTACTCTCACTTACTCTTGCACCATGCTCAAGAGGTAATTTTAAAAATGACACACACCATATACATATGTTTACATGACTGATTTTGAATTTTGGGTGTGGTGTTGTTGCAGTTGTTTGAGTTTGGGGATAAGTATAGAGGGAAATATGATGGAAGCATAGGGGTGGTGAAGAGCTACTATGCGTCGGTGAGTGGTTTCATGGATGAGTTGTTGTGGGCGGCGTTGTGGCTGTATGAGGCCACCGACAAGGAAGATTATTACTTGAAGTATGTTATAAACAAGGCTCATTGTTTTGGTGGGATTGGTTGGGCCATATCAGAGTTTAGCTGGGATGTAAAATATGCTGGAGTTCAAGTTTTGGCATCAATGGTAAATTCTCTCATCACTTTCAATTTTTTTTCTTCTTTTTATGTCTAATTATATATGCATTGAACACATGCATTGGCCATTTGTTGGGTTTATAATCATTTCATAATTAAAAAACCTAGAAAAATTATTTAATAAGAGTTTTTAATCTCTATAAATAAAATTTAAAGCAGAAGTGAAGTTAAAATGTTATTTTAATAGTCAGAAATGAATTACATTTTAATTATATTATTATATTAATTTATAATTTTATTAATTTCAAAAAGGATTAAAAGACAATTTTATCATTCTACCGTGCCCTCCAAAAAAAAATTTGGTCTACCCTCTCTTTCCCGAGCTAATAGCAGATCTCCTCTCTTGCCTACCTCTTGTCTATACCCTAGATTCAAATAAAAAAATATTTAAAATATGAAATGCATAGCTTTGAAGATTTTTTGTGGAATTAAAATATATCTTAGATCAACATGCCTTTTTTTTTCTTAATTCCTACATCTTTTACTCTCTCTCTCTTTTTTGGCTTTTTCAATTGTTAATATGAAAACAGGAAAGAGAATTCAATTTATTTTGAATATTAGAAGACAAATGAGACCCTAAAATCTTGATGTTTTTTTTTTTTTGCTTTTCCCTAAATTCAAAGATGCAATAATAGTTTAACTTTGAGACATACACTTCCCACTTTCTTACTTACACACCAAAGTTTTACTGATAGAGTAACCCCTAATTAAGGTATCATCTTCATACACAATTCCATTACATGTGCCTATGATTATGTATACATTTTTATATTATATTTTTAAAAAAGTTATCATAATATCGATGCCAATAGATTAGTGCCACGTGGCTTTAATATAGTGGAACAGGAGCAGTAATTTGCATGTGCTGTGCTTCGGCAGCACATCGTAGACTATTCCATGATCTGAGGAGGTGGATAGATAAATTAGAAATAAGAGATGGGGAATAGAGAAGAGTAGCAGAGGTGGGGAGTGATGGGTGCTGGGGTTGTTGTCTAAGCTTTTTAAGGTAGGGCCTGGAACATTGACCTGACATCTTGGTCCCACTGCCAACCCCAGTGAATGGTTAGAACCCCTCTTTAATTTATAATATGTTATGTTATTTCCATGTTAAAATTGAGTTCCTATATATTTAAGGGTAAAAAAAAGAAAAAAAAAGTGATTGAGCTATTTTAAAACTTTCTTTTTAAGTTATTAGATTGTTAAAATTGTTGTTTGTATGATTTTATCTGTTCGCATCGCCTTCATCAATTGAAAGCTCTCATTCTCCTTTTCTTTTATAGTTAATTTTTTTTTCATGAAATAATTTTGAATATTATGAATCTACGAACCAAAACTCAAACAACTTTTTTCTTCGATCTCTAACATTGACCGTCAGATTGACTTAGATCTAAGGTATGTTCTTCTACTCGGTGATGAATACTGACCCATCGTACTAATCGTTAAATCGTCATTAGGAGCTCGCTAGCTGGACTTAAACAAAAATTAACAGTCCAATGACTTTAATAAAAAGTTTCGAATAGTTAAATGACTATTTTGTAAACTTTTTAAAATTAAATGACCAAACTATAAACTCACTAATAATTCAGTGACCTTGAATGTAGTTTACCCTGTATTTAATAGTTGCTTGATACAAATTTGGGATTAGTTTGCTGAATCTATACCCTTAATACATCAAGTATTATCTTTAATGGAGATTTGGTTTCTTAACTTTGTTCAATGCTCGAATGAGTTCACAAAGTGTCTCATCCGTGTTTGAAAAGGTGAACCATGTGCAACTCAAGGTTGGATTTGAATTCATTCTTTATAGCTTATAGGACATTAATATGTGAGAATGCTACCACTTGACTCACTTGGTGTGTTGGCAGTCCAACCCTCAACATAATTCCTAGACTTGAATTTGGTATAATTTAACTCTTTGTTTTTGTAATATTGTTAGTTAGGTTAAATAGTTAATACTAACTTATAACACTATTAAAATAAATGATTAAATTATGTTAAATTAAAATATAAGGATTAAATTTTAAATTTGAGTAGTACAGAGTCACCAAAACCAAATTTAATCTTTTCGGTTAGACCCGCAATTTTTTTTCTTTCATTTTTGTAGTAAATTCTCTCTTAGAGCAGGGTTTCATTAGGGCTTCTGTTATGAGATTTCAATGGTTGATGCAAGTTAAAATAAAAAATAAAAGAAGCCAAAAACTACAAATTCTAAAACCCATTTTTTCTACTTTGAAATATTGGTCAGAAAACGTCATAAATCTTTGAATTTGTTTACAATTTTGAAGAACTTATCAATTTGTTGGCAAAGCAAAGAGATGCAGAAAATTTAGCCGTGATTATCTGATGCTTGAAAGATGCCAATTTGGTAGGTGGTGAAATAGATTTATTTTCATACCTCTAATTAAGGGGTCTAACACATTACACCAAATAGTAGTGGTCCGGACCTACCACATTATGACAAACTTCCATATTATTAGTACAAATTCGAGTCTAGTCCAAATGAATTATGTTCATGCATTCATAGAGTCTGGGTTCGAACAACATCTCTAATCCCTTCTTTTATTCCAAGTTATAGGTGGTCTCTTTTTAACGAACTTTAATTGTCCCTTTGCAGTTGTTGGAGAAAGCAAAACACGGGCATGAGGGTCACGTTCTAAAGCAATACCGATCCAAAGCCGAGTACTACCTATGCTCGTGTCTCAACAAAAACAACGCCACCGGCGACAACGTCGAACGTACCCCTGGAGGTCTTTTATACATCCGGCAATGGAACAACATGCAATATGTGTCGACAGCGACATTCCTACTCACTGTCTACTCTGACTTTCTCCGCAACTCAAGCCAACACCTCCGGTGTCCCACCGGAACTATTGATCCCGAAGAGATCCTCAGTTTTGCCAAATCTCAAGTAGATTACATACTAGGGTCTAACCCTATGAACATGAGTTACTTAGTGGGCTATGGTTCTAAGTACCCTATTAGGGTGCACCATAGAGGTGCCTCAATAGTATCATACAGAGAAAAGAAAGGGTTCATTGGTTGCACCCAAGGCTATGACAATTGGTATAGTCGAGTGGAGCCGAATCCCAATGTGTTGGTTGGAGCATTGGTCGGTGGACCAGATTGTCGAGATAATTTCATGGACCAAAGAGATAATTATATGCAGACCGAGGCCTGCACATACAATACAGCACCATTAGTTGGGGTTTTTGCAAGGTTGTTGCCATTAGAGGAAAACCTTGAAGTAGAATTGGTTGCCTCTTATTAGATATACGAAATATAATCAAATGATATTATATATAGTGTTGGTGGTGAGTATTTTAAGACACCCTTTTTTGTGTGTGGCTGAACTAAAAGGTGTTCAATGCCACTAACTATTTCACCTTCAATTTTGTTGAATGTTTATAATAGAGAAAAAAATATAAAGTTCGATATATGTTTTATCGTTTTTTTATTATCTCTCAGTTCGTTTTTAACATGATGGGTATTTGGCGTTGGACGAATTGTCTGAATGAGCATAGTGTCAACTATAACTCAATTTCGTTGATCCATTTACTGCCCTAACAAGTTCTCAAGATGAGACGTGTTCATGGCCCGATTGCCTTGGTCCGCTCTGGATTAGATTTGAATTTATAGTTTTTAATTCTAGCTTGGTCCGTTTTACTATTTATAAATAATAAAATTATAAAAAAAAGTAATTTCTATTAATTGTTGAGGTAAGGTGAGCTGAAGGAGTTAAGTGCCCACTGTAGAGTGTCACTAAGGCAGTAAAATTACTTCTCGTATTTGAGTTGATAATTTATTAAAAAAAATCTTTGAATTAGTGAACATGTTCATATTTTGAAGATATTATAATTTATTTTTGTAAACCAATTTATGACTATTAAAGATGAGATTGGATTAGAGTGAATCAATTCAATCCTTACAATATAGAGTGATTTAATTAAGATTATGTTGCTGATTTTTAGAGATCGTATATTCGATAGATTGTGCTTTGAATGTTTATATTGTAATAGTTATTTTCAAGAAATTACTTTGTATTTATTTATATTTTATGTTAACAAGCCGAAATTGATATATGCTATGAAACTTGTCTAGGTTATTTTTGAGAGTTTATTGCGAACACTTGAATTATTCATTGAGGAACTATTTTCCGAGAGTGCAAATTGAATTGTAAACATTGAGTATTTACTGCCTAAGTTCTTAGGAGAGGATTTGGAGATAAGTGTTCTAGCATTCAAGTATAAATGTGAGATATCTATACTTAGAGAGTGATAGAGTGTGGTTCAATTATTGTATTGGTGAATAAAGAGAGTGAAATTACTCACTAAATTAAGTTTCGCATATATAGAGAAACCGAACTGCATAAATAAACTTCGATATTCTTTATGTTTTTGTTTGCACAATTTTCATAGTACCAAGCCATAATGATCATTATACTTAAACACTTCTATTAATTATCTTGATTTTCAATTAACAACAACTATAAATAGCAACATTAATGTCCATATGTTTTTGATAATTAAATTAAAAAAAAACATTATGTTTTAAATAGAGAAGGGAGCTTTTTGCCGCAGGCTTACAAAATTTCTAGAATTGGATCTTGGTCCAGCTTGGTGTGACCCTGAATACATTTACTCATGAGTCATAAATCATGATCTAATTCAATGATCCCAGCCTTTAATTTAATATGGATAAGTATCCAACAGCCGGTTTTTAGTGGTGTTAGAAATAATAGTTTTGTGATCATAATTTCGATTAGTAAATTAGTAAATATTATTTATTTAATATTTACGTGCTTATTACAATGCCATATTAGAGTTGGGTCTGATAATTTTGATGTTTGAATATTAATTAAGAAAAAAATGACTAAATCGTAAAAATTGTAAAAGTTAATTGTTATTAAATTATATGTGTTAAATGGATATAGAATCATAATCGAAGGGTTTTATGTAGAAATTAGACCCTATTAGTTTAAGTGCACGATAAGTGCTTTCTAATTAATAAAATTATGTTAAAAAATATTATTATTATTGTAATAGGTGAATTTTGGCACAGGCCCAAGATCCAAAAAATATAATAAATAAAAATAGAATCTAATTTTTTTAAATAGTCCAAATTACAAATTCAATCTCTAACCTAATTACATCAGCCCAATCCCCAAAATTACTAAAACCATAGGCCAAGAGGCCCAAAATGTTTAAACACTTCAGGGAAAATCTAACCCTAGCCCCTAACAGCTTTGCGCCGTTGCTCCCATTGCGCTACCCTCCCATGTATGGCCTCCACGCACCACCGCACTCCACGTCGCAATCACCGTACTTGCAAGAAGGACAAGAACGCAACAACACAGAAAATATGGAAAAAAAAGAAACTTTGTATTTATTTTTCGGCTATAAAAAGCCACAAGAATCGATGTAAATTTTTTACAGACGAATACACAGAGATAGCAATCAAAATAATATAAATTTTCTAAAGGCGGTTTATTTTTCTGTTTTCCCTTTTCATCTTTTTTTTTATTTTGTTTATTTTTTAAAGAAACAAACGAAAAAAAAATCTTACCTTTTCAGTTATATCGTTGTGAAAAGGGGGGCCGAGGTTACCATCTCCGATGAAAGATGGCGTCTTTAGACTCGGGAAGCCAAAAAACCCCAAAAAATGAGACTTTTTGTTTTTTGGCAACCACGGACAGCGGCTCCGTCGCCGGCAACAGACGGCTGCCATGGTGGTCTGATGCCGGAGTCTAGATTTTGGCAGAAGGGAGTTTGAGAGAAAAATAAGTGTTTCAGGTTTTTTTTTAAGAAAGAAAGCAGGAAAATGAAATTTTTAAGGAAAATTTGGCTTTTATACACATTTAAAACGGCGCCGTTTAGGGCTACCCGCACGCGACTTGACCCGTTCCAGGGGATTTGCGTTTTTTTATTTTTGGGTTATTTACGTCCATGGTCCTTCTGCATTTTTGGGTTGCTTTAATTTAGTCCTATTTTCCTTTTTTTAAAATTTAACCCTTTAATTTTATTTCACTTTTAATTTAGTCCATCGATTCGCAAAATGGAATGACGTACTTAATGGGGTTTTGGGATATTTTCTCAGTTAACCCCTCGTATTTTCTGTGCCTTTCAAATCAGTCCGCTATTTTATTTTTCTATCCGAACTTCTCCCCCTAAATTTCATTTAGGTTTCAATTTAATCCTTTCATATCCTTACATCTATTTTATTTAAATTTAGATTCTAAATTTTATTTTTTATAGCAATCAAGTCCTTATTCATTTGGTTTGGACTCTTTAAATTATTATATATATTTTTTATTCTACTTCGTTTTACTTATTTATTTATTTATTTTGTTTAATTATTTATTTATTATTAATTCTTTATCTTTTTACACTAAAAAAATATGGACTATTTGCAATCTTTTTTTTATTTTATTATTACTTTCATATTTTATTGTTGCATTGTTTCATTTATTTTTTTTTATTTTCGTGTCATGCTTGCTATTATTTTAATCATGCATTCTCCATTTAGTCCTTGCCCCTTTAAGCGCATTTTATTTTGTTCCTATTTCGCTTTTATTATTAAGTTTATTATAATTTTTGCCTCTAATTTTATTCTGATTTCAATATAGTCCTTTGATTAATGTATTTTATTATTTATTTATTATTTTTTCTATTATTCTTCTTTTTTAAGTTAATATTATTTTTATTTTTATATCTATTATTTATCTTTTTTATATCTAAATTTTAATATTTCTTTTAATAATTTATTTCTTTTATTTCTTTTACTTTTAGAATCCTTAAACTTAGTTTTATGTATATGTGTTTTATTTACTTATTTATTATTTTATTTTTATGATATTATTATTATTATTATTATTATCATCATTTAAAAAAAACTGTTTTATTTTTTTATTTTATTCGTTTATTTATTGATTTATTTCTTCAACCTTTTTAACAATTAAAGTTCTTTTATTTATATTCTTTTATTTACTCTTATATTTTACCATTGTTATTATTATTATTATTTATATATTTTATTATAAATTATATCCTTAATTTCATTTTACTTTAGTTTGATTCTTTATTTTTGATATTTTACAAATTATTTTCCCTTATATTTATTTGTGTATTTGTTTCTTTGTCTCCATTATTTAATTGGCATTGTTCTTTATGTGTGTGCGTTGTTGCTATTATCATTGTCATTATTTTTTTTATTTATCATTTGATGGTGCTTGTTAATGTTAAAATAATGTACATTATACGATTCTCATATGTTGTTTTATTAACATATTCATTATTGTCTTTTGCTAATATGACTTTTCATTCGTGAACCATTTTAAATATTATACGTTTTTACCCAAACTTGTAAAAAATAAAATTTTGAAAATCGGTAATATTTCGCATTTAGGAAATTCGAGAAATCGTACTCTAACTTATGGGGTCTCGATTTTCTCGTTAAACCTAAATAGTCGAATATCCCTTCAAATTTCAAAATACATGAATTTTAATTTTAAACAAAAATAAATGCAATATTCCGTATTTAGAAACTCGAGAAAGTCGTGCCCTAACTTACGGGGTCTCGATTCTTTCTCGTTGGATCTAAATAAAAGAATATCCTTCTAAATTAAAACACATGAGATTTCAAAAATAAAAAAATAAAGACAAGCTTGTTCTCAAAGGTTCAAAGTGTCGTGTCCTAACTTACGGAATGTGTCATTTTCCTACCTCAAGACGAGAAGGTCTTCAACATTCGTTTCGATTTATCCAAGAAATTTTTTTCGTAAAATTAACATTAATACAAAGAGGGATCGTATTGTAAATTCTTTCCAAGTTTTTAAATTTTCGACTTTAAGACATTAATTAATCAATTAGGTACCAATTTTGGGCGTTACGAGGGTGCTAATCCTTCCTCGTACGTAACCGACTCCCAAACCTATTTTTCTAAAATTCGTAGACCAAAGTCATTGTATTAGTAAATTAAATTTTTTTATTAAAACGATCAAATTATGAGGTGAATCGATCACACCTCATAAAAAAAGGATTGGTGGCGACTCACATTTTCGTTTTTAATAAAAATCAACCCCTTTTTCAAAAAAATGGTTTCGACAGCTTGACGACTCCGCTGGAGACAAAATAAGAGAGTCAAGCCACGATTTGATTAAGTCTTTTCTTATTGGTCAAAAATTGATAATTCAATTTAAAATTACGATCCCTTCATTGCATTTCATCTGCCATTTTTGGTGATTTTTGCTTCATCGGTTTGAGTCTTGGAATGTTTTCGCATATTGCATTACATGTCTGTTTGATCTTACCCTTTTAATTGGGAGTGAAAAACTATTCCTTCGTAAGGTTTTCACCTCCGTATGGGATAGTGGATCGTTTTCAAGATACATTCGTACCTATGTCTTCGTGAGATTTTCATCTCTTTACAGCCATAGGGAAATGTATTCCCCTAAACTAATTCGGCCCGTATGAGCCTATAATGGATGAGGATCAAGGAATCTGCTGGTTCAGGTACCTTTACTTTAAAACCAAACCGCATATAGTGAGCCTTAAGAGCTTACCCTATGTAGAACCACACCAAACTCCTAGAGGTCATCTAAATAGGTGCTCTATTTGTTATTTATGTATTTTTATTGACGTGTTTTCTTTTGTTTTAGTGATGATTGCATTGCATTTTCATCATAGAAAATAGGTGTTGATTCACATTCAATTGCTAAATAGAGAGCTTGTCATGGAAAATGGATTTCTTGATTTAGTGGAATACAATACGGCCGTCCGAATATGGTCCGAGTAAACACAACGAGAGAAGGGTGATAGTCCGTAGGGGAATACACGACTTTGCTTCGTTGCCCGAGGATTCAAGCCAACCAAGATTATTTTGGAGTCGTCAATGTCTCGACTTTCTTAAAGAAGCTAACGAGCACCGCGGGGATAAGTGAGAAATGGGTCGAGGCTCGGATCAAGTAAAAAAGAGATAATAGAGACATCTTTTGGAAGGTTCGTAAGATTCGATCTTAACATCCGGATATGAAGAAAATGATCGATGTCTTCGCCTGGAGTATAAGGGCAAGGCCGTATATGTATCCGTTTTATGTAAATATATTTTTCTTCTAGTAAAGTTGTTCTAACAGAATTGAATCAGAATCAATGCCTCCTTTTTGCATTCATTTCATGCATTAGCATTGTATTGCATCATATGCAATAAAACTCACAAAAGACCATAAAATCATGGCAGTTACCCTAGACCATCGTTACAGTATATGAGGAAAAACTAAAACACTAGATCAAAGGTTAGAGGATTAGAGCAAATGGAAATATAGATGCAAAAGCAGTTGGCCAAAATTTGACAAGTAGAGATCAGACGCTAGAATTCCAAAAAAAATATGATAAGCCAATTAACCCAGTTGCTGGCTGGAGGGTTAGAAAAAAGAAAGAGCCTTATGGTCAATGCTGGGGATGATAACGAAGACCCTGCTTATCCTCTAGGCTTTACCCCAACAAATACTCAAGCACAACCAAATGCATATCCAGAAATGGTATCTGTTAACATCAGACCCTAATACCAAACCGGTACCTCAGCATCAGCAAACTTCCCGATAGGTTTAGGCTCTAGTTCGGGAGATAATCTAATTAATCCTTTTATCCTTGATTTGGATGATCTAACAAAAATAAAAAAGGCGAGAGTGGAGATCCCAAAGCAATTTGAAGATCGTTGCAAATGGAAAAGGAAAGTGGAGCCCCCAAATCAATACTTTAAAGGCCCCGAGGAAGAGGGAAAATGAGATGAATAATGCGAATATGTATAACAAGGGCTGTTCAAAGCCAATCACCGTAAGCCAGCCAAGGACGACAACTACTAGCCATCAGATCCCCCCAAGGCAAGAACCCAATCCGAGACCGAACTCAGAAACACTCCGATTCACGCCTATCCCAATCACATATAGGGAGTTGTACCAAAGTTTGTTTGATGCACATATAGTATCCCCTTTCTACCTAAAGCCTATGCAACCCCCATACCCCAAATGGTATGGTACGAATGCCCAATACAAGTACCACGCAGGGATCACAGGATACTCAATCGAGAACTGCACTACTTTCCAAAAAATAATCGAAAAATCCATTAAAATTACAAAATTCGATGATTCATCTGGTGCAGAAAATTCGTTACCCAACCATTCTGACAAAGGGGTAAACGCGATAATTAAGAGTGCAGGGAAGTGAATCAAGACAGATGTAGCAAAAGTAAAAACCCCGCTGAGGGAGGTTTGAAAGAAAATGGTAGAAGAGGATTAATCCCATGGGATTTTAGAGAAAAACCCGGAAAAGCAAGGAACTACTGTGAGTTCCATGATGAAGAGGGTCACGAAATTCAAAAGTGCAATGAATTTAATGCCTTGGTACAAGGCCTGATGGATAATAAGGAACTAGAATTCTTTGAATATGCTGAAGGCCCGGAATGAATGTTCTAAAATTGGAGCATCAACGCTATACCCGAAGATGGAATTGAAAGAGAAAATTTATTAGGAATCTACCTTTATGAGCTTGGAAGTGTTCTGAACAATTGGACTGCGGAAGAGATTCTTATAATTTTTAAAGCTGATTCAAAGTAATGTTCAAAACACGCTTGTTGCTTTAAGCCTAGAAGTAATAAGAATCCTTTTGTGAATAGACTCATATCCAACATCTTTATTTCAATAAAATGCATCTGTGTTGTCATTGTGAGCAAATATTCTTTTATTCTTTCCATTGCATTCATAATCATGCTATACAGATAATTATTCTTATATTCTTTTATTTTTTGGACTTCCTTTCAAATATTCTTTTATTCTTCATTCATGAATCATAGCATACAAATAATTATTCTTAAATTCTTTTATTCTTTGAATATTCCTTCATGCCTACAACGGGTCTCTATATATCAATGACATGAGTGACGCTACTACTGACCCAGAATCTCCTTTTGAGCGAGATATGTATCTAGAGGGATCTCAGGACCTTGAAGATGACAGAGATTGTAACCTATCCCCTGATTTGTTAAGGATGGTAGAACAAAATGAAAAATAGATGCTACCTTACAAAGAACTAGTGGACATTGTGAGTCTAGGAGAAAAGAAAGAGGTGAAAATCGAAGCCTGTATCACCACAAAGACAAAGTGAGACGTCATTGAGTTATCCCAAGAATTCCAAAATGTTCTCGCATGATCATATAAAGATATGTCTGGGCTACTGAGACGAGTAGATGCTGTTAAGGCTAAGAAAATCTTAGAAGAGGGTGCCTGAAGAACACAGACTAATGGTTTTACAATGGCCAGGAAAACCATGAGGTTCGGGTACTGCTGGTCCACTATAAAAAGGGATTGCATCAGTTATACCAAGAAATGCTGTAAGTGCCAAATTTATGGAAACAAGATTCATGTGCCTCATTCATCTCTTCATGTTATGACTTCTCCATAGACTTTCTCTATGTGGGGCATGGATGTTATTGGGCCAATCTCGCCAAAAGCTTCTAGCAGGCATCGGTTCATCTTTGGGGTCATTGATTACCCACCGAATGGGTGGGAGCTACTTCATCTGCCAATGTCACGAAATCGGCAGTCAACAAGTTCTTAAAGAAAGAAATCATATGTTGATATGGAATGCCATATCTGAAAACGTGTTGAATTTGAACAACAGCATGATATCAGAAGTTTGCATTCTGTTCAAGATTAAACACCATATCGCCCCAAAATAAAAGTGCAGTTAAAAAAAAGGATCATGGGGAAAATGACCAAGACTTGTAAAGATTGGCATAAGAAGTTATCATTTACTATCTATGCCTATTGCACGTCTGTCTAGACCTCCACCAGGGCAACTCTTTTTCTCATTAATCTATGGAATGGAGATGGTTTTGTCCATTGAAGTCGAGATGCCTTCCCTCCAAGTTTTGTCAGAGCTGAAGTTGGATGAAGCAGAATGGATCCAATCCTGATATGATTAGCTAAACTTAATTAAAGAGAAAAAGTTGAAGGACATCCGCCATGGTCAGATGTACCAAAAACGAATGATGCGAGCTTACAATAAAAAGGTTCGCCCCAGAGAACTCCACGAGGGAAACTTAGTATTGAAAAAGATTTTTCCCATATAAAAGGGACTTCAAAGGAAAATGGATGTCAAATTGAGAGGAACCTTATGTGGTAAAGAAGACTTTCTTTGGAGGGGCGTCAATGCTGACCAAGATGGATGGCAAAGACCTGCCTAATCCTATAAATTCCGATTTAATCAAGAAATACTTCACTTCCTAAAAAAAACAAAAAAAACAAAAAAAAACAAAAAAACAAAAGAAAAACAAAAAAGAAAAGAAAAGAACAAAGAAAAAGAAGAGAAAAAGAGGCCGTCAATGCGAAAACCCGCAAAGGGCATTGGAACGGTGGAAATGTGCAAGTGTACACAATCGTAACAAGTAATAAAGTGACAAGTAAATGTCGAGTTATCGTACCCACAGGGACTGTAAAAAGCAATATTTATGAAATTAATTAAAACACTTTGGTGAGGTAAAAATGATTTTGGTTTGAAAAGAGTAAATTATAAACTAAGATTTTAAAACTAAGCAAACAATTTAAATAAAATAAAAGAGTTCTAGTGCACGATTTCAATTAAGATTTAATCAAGATGATATAATTGTATTGGATTAATTATACCTTTTTAACTTAGAAATATTAAATTCGTGCTTACGCTGTTATGAATAAATTCACGGCAACCCAGTAATTTGCTAACTTATGAACATATTTACTAATTAAAAAATTCCATTTATCTCTTGAACATATCCCTATGCCAATTCAACCGACTAAACGATTTAATAAAGTAAACATGCTATCGCACATACATACTTATTGAATTAAATTATCTCTCGCATATTCCTATGTCAATTCAACCGATTAATTCAACTTAATAAACATGTAAAAGATTATGTGAAGTAACAAAGTAGCCATACTTTGAAACAATTTAATCACAACAATCTTGCAAGTTATGCAAGGCATATGTATCGCCAAATACAATGCTAATTTAATTTTCAGTTACCTTAGAAGAATTAAACATGCATTGATTAAGTACTGATTCCATTAATTGCAATTTCAATCCGTTTAAACAATTAATTCTTTAGTTATCTAAACAATTATAATGCCAGATAACCTAAGCATGATTTTACCTAATCAAGCATTTTACTGAGGCCTATAACAGCATAAACACTAATTTAATAATTCAAGTAGGCAAAATATAATCAACCCAACACGAATTAAATTCAAGCTAAATTGATTAAAATAACCATTTTAAAAACAATATTTTTCATAGATATGTTCATCATAAAAACAACAGAAATTAAAAAGAAAGGGAACAGAAAGCAAATCCAGTGTTTCTCTGCAGCTTGACTGTTGCTCCGTTCTTAGTCTCCGTTGTCTTCGCGGAGCAAGGCTTCTATGAATCCTTGATTGCTGCCCAAGATGGCTGAAGAACACCTCTTTCTCAAGAGAGGAAATCAGCACAAGAGGAAGGGAAAATGGGATGGAGAAATGGAGAGGAAACTTTGAGAGAAGTGAAGAGAGGATGAGAGAATGTTGTAGAATGAGAGAATGTTGTAGAATGAGGGATGTTGAGGGATGCTTTGAAATGGGCAGCATAGGGTGGCTTTTATAGCTTAAGAGGGCTGCTAAAAATAGCAAATTCAGCAGCCAAGAGAGCCCTTCCATGGTCGGACACACACATGGCAAGGTTGAAACTTTCAACCTTGTTAAAAATAGGCTGGGGCAAATCTACAATGCCTAAAATAAAAGTGGGGTTTAAACATAATTTGGAGGTTTTTCAAGGGCCTTTTTGCAAGCATATTTTATCAACTAATTTGCTGATTTGGGTCAGCCAATGGACGGTTCTGGTCAGCCCAATTAGTGGCTGGTTCGACTCACTTCATTCGGTTCAACCAGTGCGGTTCACTAAGCCCTTTCTTCATAATTAATTAAAATTAATTCATTTAACCTAAATTAAATAGGAAATAAATTAAAATTAATTTATTATGAATTAATACACATTTCTGGACCGTATTGGGCTGGAAATTAATTGGCCTCGATACTTCAAATTGCTCTTGGTTTTGCTCTTCTCGCAGTGTTCACCGGGCCCTTTTTCTCCAATTGTATGATTCTGTCAAAAATAACCAAATTTAATCAAAATTAACTACAAAATTAATTAAAATTCATAAGGTTCATATTTTTAACATAATTTAATTATTTTATAATATTTAATTATTTTTTGACAAGAATTTAACCGAATTTGCATGAATTTAAGTAGAATTGGGTATAAAAAAGTATATAAATTTTTGTGTTTCCAGGCATCTTGAGACCAAAGGAGTTTTAAGTTGAAAACCCAAAAAGGATGGCTCAAATTTTGACCAAAGAATGGGCATTCAGTCAATAGGTATTTAACCTAAAAAAAAGAGGAAAAATTGGAGAGGCTAAGGCGAAAACCCGCAAAGGGCGCCTTGAGACTAAAGGAGTTTTGAGTTGAAAACTCGAAAAAGGGCAACTCAAATTTTGATGGAAGATGAGGCATGTGGTAGTCTTGTCCTCTTAGAATTAACAAGGAGGAAGAACTTTACATCTTAGGGCATCAACAAAGTACTCTAGGTCTCCTAGACACATCTCAAGCTCAAAAAGGTCCTCAAGAAGTTCGTACAGAGAAACTCATGATGCGATATTTGGGGCACCTGTTTCCACCTTACTCATTTTGGATTTTAGCAAAGTTTGCTATCTTTGGTTAATTTATTTGTTTCGAGCTATGCTCTCAATCAATTTCTTTCTTATTGTATTTACCATCTTTAATTAACTTATTCGTCTCGACCTATTCTCTCAATCAATTTCCTTCTTGTCCATCATTATGATCTTTTTCAAACATTTTGCATTGAAATAACGATTAATGGACTAATAATACTTTCACAGAAATAGTTCTGCATATTACTCTAAAAGCTTTTAAATAGTAAAAGACCTGAAATAAGACTATTATTAAGAACTCACCAAGCTTAAGGGTTGGAAATATTTGAGAAAGAAGAGTCTAAATTGTGACTATTTCTTTGAATTTTCTGTCAAAGATTTCAGCTGAATAAGAAGACAGGATATTACGTCAGTGATAGAACCTTGATGAACAATGAGCAACGACAACCCAAACTTTAAGAAGGGATCATTTTCATGACATTTTGCATTCATGCAATATCATTCATACACATCTAGTTAAGAGCATTTGATTTATTCTGATAATGACATCCTAATCATTTAGCATAAGCATAGGCCCATGAAATCGGTCCTACAAGTCATGTTCCCCAGAGAATAGTGTAGCAAGATCTGTGAATCCACAAATCTCATCTCCCTGAAGTAGCAGTGGAGCAAATTGAAGTTGTAGATCTTATCTCATTGAATTTGCAGTAGAGTAGATCGAAGATGGCGGATCTTATCTTTCTGAAGTTGCAGTGAAGCAGATTGAGGCCATCAGCCTTATCTCCCTGAAGTTGCAGCGGAGCAGACTGAAGACAGTAAACATTGTTTCCCTGATGCCGCAGTGGAACAGATTAAAGCTACAAATTATAGCGAATCTTATCTTTCTAAAGTTGCAGTGGAGCAGATTGAAGCCACCAGCCTTATCTCCTTAAAGTTGCTGCGAAATAGACTAAAGATAGTGAATCTCATTTCCCTGAAGTTGCAGTGGAGCAGATGGAAGCTATGAGTTACGAACCTTATCTCCCTAAAGTTACAGTGGAGGAGACTAAAGATAGTGAATCTTATTTCATTGACGTTGCAATGAAATAGATTAAAACTACAAATTATGGCGGATCTTATCTTCTTGAAGTTGCAGTGAAGCAGATTGAAGCCACCAGCTTTATCTCCCTGAAGTTGCAGCAGAGCAGACTGAAGATAGTGAATCTTATTTCCTTGACGTTGTAGTGGAATAGATTAAAGCTACAAATTATGGCAGATTTTATCCTTTTGAAGTTGCAGTGGAGTAGATTGAAGCCACCAACATTATCTCCCTAAAGTTACAGCGGAGCAGATTGAAGAGAACGAATCTTATTTCCTTGACGTTGCAGTGGAACAGATTAAAGCTACAAATTATAGAAATCTTATCTCCCTGAAGATGCAATGGAGTATATTGAAGCGACAATTCCTATATCTCTGAAGTTGTAGTGGGTTGGAACAAGGCAACCTTAAAGAAAAGAAGCATCAAAGAAGTCAAGATTCAGCAAGCCCGGGCAAAATTGGCCCTTTTTGAAGTCTTTGTTCCATTTTCGTTACACGACAACGAGTAAAGAGGGGCAGCTGTAATATGCCAATTTTGGCCAAGGCCCAAGATCCAAAAATATAATAAACAGAAATAAAATCCAATTTTTTTAAATAGCCCAAATTACAAACCCAATCCTTAACCCAATTACATCAGCCCAATACCAGAAATTGCTAAAACCTTAGGCCCAGAGACCCAAAATGTTTAAACACTTTGGGGAAAACCTAACCCTAGCCCCAACAGCTTTGCACCGCTGCTCCCATTGCGCTGCCTTCCTATGTACGGCCTCTACGCACCACCGCACGCCACGTCACCATCGCCGTACCTGTAAGAAGGACAAGAACGCAACAACACAGAAAATATGACAAAAAAAATAAAAACTTTGTATATATTTTTCGGCTATAAAAAGCCACAAGAATCAATGTAAATTTTTTTACAGACGAATACACAGAGGTAATAATCAAAATAATAGAAATTTTCTAAAAGTGGTTTATTTTTTTGTTTTCCCTTTTTATCTTTTTTTATTTTGTTTATTTTTTAAAGAAACGAACGAAAAAAAATTACCTTTTCGATTATATCGTTGTGAAAAGAGGGGGCCGAGGTTACCATCTCCGATGAAAGATAGCGTCTTTAGGCTCGGGAAGCCAAAAAACCCTAAAAAATTGGGACTTTTTTATTTTCCGGCCACCGCGGACGGCAGCGCCGTCACCGGCGACTGGTGACTGCCACAGTGGTCCGACTCTGGAGTCTGGGTTTGGGCAGAGAGGAGTTTGAGAGAAAAATAAGTGTTTCAGTTTTTTTTTGAAGAAAGAAAGCAGGAAAATGAAAATTTTAAGGAAAATTTGGCTTTTATACGCATTTAAAACGGCGCCGTTTTGGGCTCTAATCCTAGGCGCCTAAACGACTCCGTTTAGGGTTACCTGCGCGCGACTCGACCTGCTACAGGGGATTCGCGTGTTTTTTATTTTTGGGTTATTTACTCCATGGTCCTTTCACATTTTTGGGTTGTTTTAATTTAGTCCTATTTTCCTTTTTTTTTTAAATTTAAAGCTTTAATTTTATTTCACTTTTAATTTAGTCCATCAATTCGCAAAATGGAATGGCGTACTTAATGGGGTTTTGGGATATTTTCCCAGTTAACCCCTCATATTTTCTGCGCCTTTCAAATCAGTCCGCTACTTTATTTTTCTATCCGAACTTCTCCCCCCAAATTTCATTTAGGTTTCAATTTAATCCTTTCATATCCTTACATCTATTTTATTTAAATTTAGATTCTAAATTTTATTTTTTATAGCAATCAAGTCCTTATTCATTTGGTTTTGACTCTTCAAATTATTATATATATTTTTTATTCTACTTCGTTTTACTTATTTATTTATTTATTTATTTTGTTTAGTTATTTATTTATTATTAATTCTTTATATTTTTACACTAAAAAAATATGGACTATTTGCAATCTTTTAAATATGCATTTTTTATTTTATTATTACTTTCACATTTTATTGTTGCATTGTTTCATTTATTTTTTTTATTCTCGTGTCATGCTTGCTATTATTTTAATCATGCATTCTCTATTTAGTCATTGCTCTTTTACGCGTGTTTTATTTTGCTCCTATTTCGCTTTTATCATTAAGCTTATTATGATTTTTGCCTCTAATTTTATTCTAATTTCAATATAGTCCTTTGATTAATGTATTTTATTATTTATTTATTATTTTTTCTATTATTCTTCTTTTTTAAGTTAATATTATTTTTATTTTTATATCTATTATTTATCTTTTTTATATTTAAATTTTAATATTTCTTTTAATAATTTATTTCTTTTATTTCTTTTACTTTTAGAATCCTTAAATTTAGTTTTATGTATATGTGTTTTATTTACTTATTTATTATTTTATTTTTATGATATTATTACTATTATTATTATTATTATTATAATTATAATTTTTATCATTAAAAAAAACAATCTGTTTTATTTTTATTATTTTATTATTTTATTTATTGATTTATTTCTTCAACCCTTTTTAACAATTAAAGTTCGTTTATTTATATTCTTTTATTTGCACTTATATTTTACCATTGTTATTATTATTATTTATTTATATATTTTATTTCAAATTATATACTTTATTTCATTTTACTTTAGTTTGATTCTTTATTTTCGATATTTTACAAATTATTTTCCCTTATATTTATTTGTGTTTTTGTTTCTTTGTCTCTATTATTTGATTGACATTGTTCTTTATGTGTGTGCGCTGTTGCTATTATCATTGTCATTATTTATTTTATTTATCATTTGACGGTGCTTGTTAATGATAAAATTGTGTAAATTATACGATTCTCACATGTTGTTTTATTAACATGTTCATTATTGTCCCTTGCAAATATGACTTTTCATTCGTGAATCATTTTAAATATTATACATTTTTACCCAAACTTGTAAAAAATAAAATTTTAAAAACCGGCAATTTTCGCATTTAGAAAATTCGAGAAATCGTAAAATTCGAGAAATCGTAAAATTAAAGAAATCGTACCCTAACTTACGGGGTCTCGATTTTCTCGTTAAACCTAAATAGTCGAATATCCCTTCAAATTTCAAAATACATGAATTTTAATTTTAAACAAAAATAAAGGCAATATTCCATATTTAGAAACTCGAGAAAGTCATGCCCTAACTTACGGGGTCTCAATTCTTTCTCATTGGATCTAAATAATCGAATATCCTTCTAAATTAAAACACATGACATTTCAAAAATAAAAAATAAAGACAAGCTTGTTCTCAAAGGTTCAAAGTGTCGTGTCTTAACTTACGGGATGTGACATTTTGCTACCTCAAGACGAGAAGGTCTTTAACATTCGTTTCGATTCATCCAAGCAAATTTTTTTCGTAAAATTAACATTAATTCAAAGAGGGATCGTATTTTAAATTCTTTCTAAGTTTTCAAATTTTCAACCTTAAGACATTAATTAATCAATTAGGTACCAATTTTGAGCGTTACGAGGGTGCTAATCCTTCCCCGTACGTAACCGACTCCCAAACCTGTTTTTCTAAAATTCGTAGACCAAAATGTTGTATTAGTAAATTAATTTTTTTTTATTAAAAGATCAAATTAAGAGGTGACCCGATCACAGCTCATAAAAAAAGGATTGGTGGCGACTCCCATTTTCGTTTTTAATAAAAGTCGACCCCTTTTTCAAAAAAATGGTTTCGACAATTATAATTTAGTAAAAACATAAACAAAAAGGAAAAGAATTACCGTCTTTTAGTTTTGCTTTCTTCCACCGTCCAACCTAGAGAAAAAGAAGAACCACCATTGTCGCGAGCCTAAAAAATAATCGGCTTTGCATATGAGTTGATTCTAAGTCCGTTTTTCGTAAATTTTATATTTTTTAGATCATTGTAGTTTAATCTAGCTAATTTAGGGTCTATTTCGTAAAAATTTCAAAAGTTTTTAAAGTTTAAATTAATGGTTTTTAGATATTTATGAGGTTAAATGATAGATTTATGAGTGTGGTTGTTAAATAGGACTATTTTGTAAAGTAATTTTAGTTAATTTTGAGTTTAGGGACTAAATTGATAAAATATTGAATTTAACAAAGAATTTTTGTAAAATTTAGTTACTTTGGGGTTGTTAAGGGGGCTATATTGAATTTGGCACTAAGATTTTGGCTTAATTGTGAAAAATATGTAAGTTTCGATTTTAAGGACTAAATTGAATAAAATATAAAAATTTAAGTTAATAATGTAAAATATTACTTAAGGGTCATGTGCATGTATTTTGACATTACAAGGTAATTGAATTAAGTTAAACCATAGATTAAGAAATAGATCAATAGGATAGAGAAATGCAAAAAAGGAAAAATTATTGAGTAGTCCTTGGTTTCGTGTTTGCTGTTGAATCGATTTTTTTTAATAAATTAACTGGATTTATAAATAGTAAAATTCAAAGGAACAAGGGCCTTCCTGCACCTTGGATTTGAGTCCAATAAAGCAGGTCCATAAACAATAACAGAAAACAGGCCATCAACAAAATTGGCCCAAAAATGAAATAAATAAAATAAAATCTGCAAAAGAAAACCTAATCCTAATATCTCCAGTTGACAACAATAGTTGGCCTCATAAAGTCTTGTCTTTGTATTGCACTGCCACAACTATTGGTAATAGCAAACCTCTTCAAATCTTATCAAATCTTTAGTCTTCTACTACAAGTTTCAAAACAGCCGTTTCTTATCTTCAATCTGGCACTCTTAGCCTTATCTTCTCCTTTGCTCGTCGAACATAACTTGGGATGCCACCCTCCAAGTAATGACTTTCACCTATTTTCAATGCCTCTGTTGCAGCAAAATGTGTGAAAATGTTTTCTGACTTTGGAATGAAATGAAACCCTAGTTCTTGAAAATGTGTCTTTGTGTTTTGGATATCTCTGATGAGTGCTTCGACAATCGATCTATCATATTCTGTATTCTGGCATTTTTTTATTACTGTTCTTGA
This sequence comes from Gossypium hirsutum, assembly GCF_007990345.1. Taxonomy (NCBI): domain Eukaryota; kingdom Viridiplantae; phylum Streptophyta; class Magnoliopsida; order Malvales; family Malvaceae; genus Gossypium; species Gossypium hirsutum. Next base: position 13,823,112 of record NC_053430.1, read on the forward strand.
ATAACTTAGAATTTCACATGTAACAGTCTAAAATTTCAGTGGTGTTGGAACAGTGATTCGAGATCACTAAATTCGACGACTAGGATTAGGAAATTAAAATAAAATAACATTTAGAAGTGAGAGAGATGTTAGAAATATTTTAAATAGGTGAAATTAAAATTTAAAGAGAAATTATTAAATAAATTAAGTTGAAAACGAGGTATCAAGACCTCGATCTTGTAAAATCGAGCCAAAAATATTTTTATAAATATTTATGGAGTGTTAGTAATATGATGTTAAAATTTTGTTAGAAAATTTTATCGTTTGGGTGGTTAATTAAATAAAAAGGACTAAATTGTAAAGGTGTAAAACTTGTAAGAGTGATTAAATAGCTTAAGTGTCTAATGAGGAAGGACATAAAGAGAAAATTTTCCCAAGGGAGATATTTTGGACGGCAATAGCTGAGAAAATGTCAGGAAATTAGAGAAATAAGGGCAAAATTAGAATATTGCCAAGACTAACTAAATAAAGTTAGGACTAAATTGGAATTAACTAGGTTTTTCTTCATTTTTCTTCTTTCTCATCAGCTAAAAATGCCATAGGAGGCCTGGAAGAAGCTCGTTTTTCATATTTTTGCATCATGTGAGTTTAATTCTTGCTTTTTCTTTGTAATTTTTGTGTTTTTAAGACTTTTACAACCAGGTCCTACTATTAAATTCATTTTTTTTATTCTATGAGTGAAATTGAAAGTTTCCATGAATAAGTTCTATAATTTTATGATGATTTAGCATGGGTTTGAAGTTTTTATCTTATATATGATGATTTTATTAAGCAATTTTAGTGGAAATTGATTTTTAGGACCTAATTGTGAAAATGTTTGGAATTAAGGTCTAATGCTAAAATTATGATTTAAAAAGGTTATTAATTAGTTTCAAGTAATTGAATAAAGTGTTAATTTATAAAAATTAGTTCAATTGGAGGGTTAATTAAGCAGGGACTAAATTGTAAAAATTGTAAAATTTAGGGTAAAAGTGAAATTTCTAAATTAAAGTGCATAAGCTGTAAATTAGAGTAGAATTTGAATAAATATTGATGAATAAATGGAAAAATTTTATATTATAGATCAAGAAATCGAGGATAAACGAGGAAAAGGAATAGTTCTAAAAATCTCTACAACTACTGCAAATTGTTCCGGGTAAGTTCGTATGGTTAAATTATTAAATTTCAATATTATTTTATGAACGGTGATTAATATTTATGTATGTTAATTGTTGAAAATAAGTAAATTATGTACAAAAGTTACGAAATTGAACTGAGTATTTTGGAGGAATGGAACGCACGAAATTAGTACGATCGTTCAGTGAAAAAGATGAATTGACGGTAAATTACCCAAGTAAACCGAGATTCAGCATTTGTTTCAAATTCTCGTGTTTACTTTCCGTTTAGCTCTTATGAGCTTTCGTTAACTCATATGAGTTTCAGTTAACCCTTTTGGGGTTTCAGTTCAGCTCTGATGAGCTTCAGTTAGCCTTCGGGATTCCGTTTAGCACTTGTGTGCTTCAGTTTGCCTTCGGGCTTCTGTTTAGCACTTATGTGCTTCAGCTAGACTTCGGGCTTCAGATCACGATGTACTCAAATCCGTAAGCCGTTCCTTGAATGGACAAGTTGGTAAGTCGTAAATGTAACGTGTGGAAAAAGAAATGTAAGTAATGCTATAATTATTATTATTGAGCTCAATTAAGTAAAATTTTTTTTAAATGAGATTATGACTTACAGGATGAAAGTAACTTACTTGAAATGTCCATATGATTTGAATTTTGGAAAACCAATATTTGGTAAGATTTATAGTTAAAGCCGACGAACTTACTAAGCTATAGTCAGCTTACTTGTAATGTTTATTGCTCTTTGTAGATTAACGAGAGGGTTAGAGTATTGGATCATCACGCTCAAGTCACACTATCTCGATTTTTCGGTAGATTTTGTTATAAATACTTTAAATGGTTTATATGGCATGTATTGGAGCTTATATGACTATGTTTTGTATTAACTCATGAATATATTAGTTAAGTTAATATAAGTTGATATATGATATGAATGGAAATTAACTAAGATGTTTAAATACTACTTGAAAGTATGAATAGATATAATGTTAGATAAAATAAGGACTAGTGATATTGTTATGAAACGAATGTGATATGGATGAATATTGTATTTATTGAGTTGTTGTTTGTGTTGAATTGGTTGCAAATTTGAAATTGCAGGGAAGGTTAGATGTTTCTAAAGGGGTTATATTGAGTTTTTTTTAAATAATAATAATAATAATAAAATAAATAAACAAAAAATAAAAAAGTAATTATATTATGAAAAAAAAATTCGGAGTACTTGAATAAGTCCTTATTCATTTATAATACGTGAATTAGGCCTCGAGGGTTTATAAAAGAGACTTAATGATTTAGTTTTAATATGTTTGTTGTTTATTCATGAATTGTTTGTAAATTAACCAATATGTTCGGTAATGCCTCATAACCCTATTTCGGCGACGGTTTGAGGTTAGGGGGTGTTACATTTATTGGTATCAGAGCTTCGGTTTAGCCGATTCTCAGAATGGCCGTGATGTGTAAAATGTTTAGAAATACATGTCACATAAATCTGTGATAGTGTGATGTGTATGATTCGATTTAACTCTTGTTTTTTTAATAGATTGTAAAGATGTCAGATAGACCTGAACATTCTGAACAGGAAGAAGCAAATAGTAGAGTACAGACATCTGAACAAGGGACAAGTAGTGATGTTCCAATTTCCTTAATGCGAAAACAAGAACTTAGAAACATGATTATTGGAGTAATGAATCAGTGGTATAATGAAAGGATTCAGGAAAGGAATCAGACCCAGCAACCTCCTCCCGCTACAGTACCACCAGTAGTACCATCGATTGCTCTTCCAACTCCTCCTCTGGTAATTGAATCAAGTAAGAGAACTACGGTAGAAAAACTCAAAAAATTTGGGGCTAAAGAATTTCGGGGCAGGTCAGATGATGATCCAGTAAATGCTAAGTATTGGTTGTAGAGCACGATAAGAGTTTTTAAAGAAATGGCTTGTTCTCCAGATGACTATTTAAGGTGTGCTATATCCTTGTTAAAAGAAGAAGCATATCACTGGTGGAAGACAATAGAAGCTGTGGTACCAGTCGAGAAACTTACTTGGGAATTTTTTTCAGGTTGGGTTTAAAAAGAAATATGTTGGTAAAAGATATTTAGGCAACAAAAAAAGAGAATTTCTTGATCTTTGACAGGGAAATCGAACAGTAGCTGAGTATGAGAGGGAGTTTGTATACCTTAGCAGATATGCTCGAGAGATTGTTCCTACAGAAGAAGACATGTGTGTCTAATTTGAAGAAAGGCTTAATGATGAAATCAGAATGATGATAGGTGGTACAAAAATTTGAGAATTTGTGGTTTTATCAGATCGAGCTCAAAAGAGGGAAGAAGTGTACAACAGAAAGATGCAACGGGAAAGAAGAAACAAAAAATCTTATAAGAGAAGCTCCTCCAAATCATTTCCAGCATTTTCGATTAAAAAGTTTAAGGAGGATTCCATTCGAGCTACATCGGTACCTGAACGATCGAAGACTAGAGTAACTCAACCTGATCATGGAATATCAATTAGATCAGTTCCTAGTGAAGCCAGTGTACAAAATACTCCCAGGTCTAAATGTCAACACTGTGGAAAATACCACTTGGGTGAATGCAGAGGTAAACCAGGAGCTTGCTACAAATGTCGAGCCACTGATCATTTTATCTGGAATTGTCCTCTCTTACAAAAAGATGAAGAAGAACAGAAGGAGAAGCAGATGGCTACTTTTCAGAGAAGTAAACGTGCGAGTCAAAGCAGTGCTACAGGAGCTACTCGTTCGAATGTAAAAGATTCTGTTGCTCGGTCAGAGGTTAAAACCCCAACATGTACATACACCATCCGAGCTAGAAAAGAAGCCACAGCTCCAGACGTTATTGCTGGTAGTTTCTATCTTTTTGATGTTATTGTATATGCATTAATTGTCCCAGGGTCTACACATTCTTATATTTGCACAGTATTAGCATCAGAAAAGAAATTTTCTGTTGAACCAACTGAATATGATGTTCAAGTTACTAATCCGTTAGGACAAAGTGTGATAGTAAATTTAGTGTGTCGAAATTGTCTACTGAAAATAAAAGGCTATGAGTTCCCTGCTAATTTAATGTTGCTACCTTTTTGGGAATTTGATGTTATACTGGGAATATATTGGTTGACAAAAACATGATGCTCTGATAAATTGTCGTAAGAAGCGGATCAGCTTGAAATGTCAGACAGGTGATATACTTTCTGTTGAGCTTGAGAATTCAAATGATGTTGTCAAAATTATTTCAGCTTTTTTGGCTCAGAGGTTAATGCGGAAGGGTAATGAAGTATTTTTAGCTTACATCCTTAATACTCGAGGATCTAAACCAAAACTAGAACAGTTTCCGGTTGTTAATGAATTTCCTGATGTATTTCCTAAAGAATTACCGGGTTTACCACCAGATCGGGAAGCTGAATTTGTGATTGATGTGGTACCGAAGACAACTCCTATATCAGTGACACCATATCGTATGGCACCAGCTGAGTTAAAAGAGCTGAAGAAATAGTTGCAGGAATTACTAGACAAAAGGGTTTATTAGACCGAGTATGTCACATTGGGGTGCACCAGTCTTGTTAGTGAAAAAGAAATACGGATCTCTAAGGCTGTGCATAGACTACAGGCAGCTAAACAGAGTTACAATTAAAAATAAATATCCTTTGCCTCGCATTGATGATTTGTTTGATCTGTTGAAAGGTGCTGCTGTGTTTTCAAGGATAGATCTTCGATCTGGATATTATCAACTGAAAGTTAAAGAATGTGATGTGCCGAAAACTGCCTTCAGAACTCGGTATGGTCATTACAAGTTTCTGGTAATGCCTTTTAGTTTAACTAATGCACCTGCTGCATTTATGGACTTAATAAATCGAATTTTTCAACCTTATTTGGATAGATTTGTAGTTGTGTTTATTGATGATATACTGATCTATTCAAAGATAGAACCCGAGCATGCTTAACATTTAAGGATAGTGCTACAAACTTTGCGAGAAAAGCAATTATATGCAAAATTCAGCAAATGTAAATTTTGGCTTCATGAGGTTGGATTTTTGGGTCACATTGTTTTAGCTAAAGGGATTCGAGTAGGTCCGAGTAAATTATCTGTAGTGGTAAATTGGAAAACTTCAAGAAATGTATCGAAAGTGCGAAGTTTCCTGGGTTTAGCTGGATATTATCGCCGTTTTGTTAAAAATTTCTCAATGATTGCTTTGCCTATGACACGATTGCTATAGAAGAATGTTGAGTTTATGTGGTCTGACAAATGCCAGCAAAGTTTTGAACAGTTGAAGAAGATGTTGACAAAAGCTCCAGTGTTGACTCAACCAGAATCAGGTGTGCCATATGTTGTATACAGTGATGCATCTTTGAATGGTTTAGGTTGTGTGTTGATGCAGTCACGAAAAGTGGTGGCCTATGCTTCTCGGCAGTTAAAATCACACGAGAAGAATTATCCTACGCATGATTTGGAGTTGATGCAATTGCTTTTGCTTTGAAAATTTGGAAACACAATTTATACGGTGAAAACTGTTATGTGTATACAGATCATAAAAGTTTGAAGTATTTGATGACGCAGAAAGAGTTGAATTTGAGACAGAGAAGATGACTTGAGTTATTAAAATATTATGACCTTGTGATGCGGTCGTTGAGAGCACCAAAAATATCCTATTCCCTATAAAATAGTAAATACCCTAAACCCTATAAAATAGTAAAAATAACAGTAAAGGGGAAGTAGGGTCGAATCCTCAGGGACCGGATTGTACGAATGCTAGTTTCTTGAAATCCTGGACAATTTCTTGGCCAAGAAAACCTGCATTCCTGAAAAATAAAAAAAAAATAAAATTAAGAATCTAGAAAAATAAAAATAGAATTTAAAGTGAATTGAAATTGCGGAATTACAGAAATTAAAATGAGAAAAAATAAATAGAGTTGGGAAAAGAGAAAGTTTATTATGTGGCGAGATTCCAGCCTCCGGTTGTTTCGTTCCGCTTTGGGTTCAATCCTTGGCTTTTAAGTAACCCTTCTCGAGCAGGATAAGCCAGTTATAGTGGAAGAAGACGCCTACGACCACCAGCTCCAAAGATTTACACTTAAGATTTGGCTAAACCTGACTCTAGCCAATAATCATTTTTGTGGGACTATCTTCTACTAGATCACCACTTCCTAACGGCGAATACCACACCGTTTTGTCTCTTGGATTCACCAACCTATGACGTAGAAAGCCAACAAACCGACTGTGTAATCTTCCCAAAACGTACAAAACGGCCGTTCCTTACACAAGTTGAAAAGATCACCTATTAAGGGATATGGACGGAAGCGTCAGCCTCGTAGTGCGGAGAAACGATGAATACCCTGTTGAGGAGGCTAAGCGCGGATTCTAAACCTCATGAGCCTTTTTAGGGAATTTTGACAACCTTCGGCTAGATTGGTTTAGTGGCTCGTGATTTTTAGGGAAGAAATAAATAAAATAGATATGAGATTTTTATTGAAGAAAATATGGAGAGAACAAAAGAAAGAGTTTTTGGGAGAGGGAGTGATTACAGAAAAAAGAGATGTCCAATATGTGCCACTCCATCCCCTATTTATAGTACTAGAAAACATAGCTATTTCTAATGAAATTCTAAAAGATAAATACAAATAAATAAAGATAATTAAAGATAAATAAAGATAAATGAAAATAAATCCTAGAATTAAATCTAAAAAAAACTTTAATAATTATCCTAATATAGTTGAAATTAAAGTAGAGTCTTGTGTTATAAAATCTTTTCTTTTGCATTTTAGTCATTGGGTTTTCCATGTTTGCATTTTTGGAACCACTTCTCTCTTTCTTTGCATGTTGGCCCATTATATCTTCAAATTCGCACTTTTTGCCTTTAAATTTCCTCTTGCCTCCAATTTTGTCCCTAAAAGATAAAAGACCACAAAATAATCCAAATTAGTAGGATCATACTTAAAATAAGCATGCAATTAGCACATAAAATATGTCGTTCTATAGTATTATCAAGTTCCCCATATTTAGCCCATGCTTGCCCTCAAGTATGGCTCGTGTCTATTGTGAAAATTAAATCCTACCATGAAAGAAATACTGCTCCAAAGTTTTATAAAAATTAGTCAAAATACATATGAAAAATAAAAAGAACCCTTAGCTTGCTTTAAGTAAAATTTGAAAAAAGTATTCAAATTAACACATACAAAAATTAAGATCGACTCAGATTATTTCGTGAAAATTAGGTAATTTACCAAACCTATCAAGACACCTTATTTATTTCTCCTTTAATCCCCCAATTTTATTAATACCTCATTCTTCTTTTTTTCTCTTTTTTTATTCTATTTATTTATTTTTACTTAGGAATATATTGAACCTTTTGACGCGAAGAGAGATGATAGCCAAGCAGCTCACCCCGGTTACTCAGCCCAACACATTCTTAAAAATTAATTCCGGTTAGCGGAGTTTTATCTAACACGTCACACAACTTTTTGATGCGAAATAGGATGACAACCCAAGTACCCTACCCCGATTACTCAGCTAGTCATGTGTTAAGCTGCACTCATAACCACGAAAACATTATTATTATTAATCAAAATTTTAATTTTGGAGGACTTAGGAGCAACAATCAAGTGTCAAAAATAAGTTTCAGCAACCACCTTAATAGTCATGAACATATTTTAAGCATGCAATTGTATTAAGTGTCCTCTTTGTATTTAGACTTAATCAAATTTACTAAAAGGAAAATAGGGTTAACTCTGTTAATCAAAATTATTCAGCCTAAAAGAAATAAAACAATGGAGATGCAATCAAACAGGCAAAATCATAACTAACTCAGTAGACAAAAATAATGTATGTGGGTCAAACAGTGGGCAATTCGTGGTCAAATTCTTGGGCATGAAAAGAGGTAGAATATTCTTAAAAAAAATTATATGGACAGTAACAACCAAAGCAGCAGCAACAATAAAAAAAATCAGCATAAAAAATGACAAAACTAATGAGAAATGCCTCCCCCTACTTAAAACATATAGTCCTCGATGTGGAATAAATAAATAAATAAATAGGCAGAAGAAAAGTTTATAAGAACTCCCCATATCGTTACTATCGTTCGCGTATTATGGTAATGAGTTCTCCCTATTGTTGTTTCGGTTTACCTAGACAAAAGAAGAGAATTTTATCAGCATCCAAAAAAAAATAAATAAAATAATAAATAGTAAAATAAATAAAATAAAATAAATAAAAAATTAGGTTGCCTCCCAATAAGCGCTTGTTTAATGTCGCCAGCTTGACGCCTCAACTAGTATTGGGGCTGTTCCAGCTGAATTCTTTCGTTTGTATGGGTTTGACAATTCTCCTTTTTTATCACATCCACCATATTTAGGTTTAATCGTCCTTATTTAGGTTTAATCGTCCTTACGCCTCTTTTCTAGGTTTCATATTTTCCTTTAAGGGGTTGATCCATTTTAAGTCGGCAATAGTCTCATCATTCTTTAAAAATGTGAGTTTGAGATGATCGAGAAGTGGTTTTAATTTCGAATCTGATGCCTGCACAACAGAAGGTAGAAGTTTAGTATCCATAGGAGCCAATAATTTATTAACAGATTCAAAATAATCAAACATCATTTTAGATTTATCTCCATAAGATGACTCAAAAGTTTTTTCTACTGATGAGTCAATTATGTTGACACGATTTACGTCCAAGACTTCACTTGGGTGACTAATAGTGCCATAAACGTTAAACTTCACGATCTCCCCGTCAAACTCCATTGTGAGGGTTTCGCTTCGTACATCAATCTTAGTATTTGCAGTACTAAGGAAAGGTCGCCCCAACAAGATGCCTGAAGACCCAGGAGTGTTATCGTCCTTCATTTTTATCACATAAAAACCTGTAGGGAAGATAAGCCCATTGACTTTGACAATACGTCCTCGAGAACTCCTTCGGGATGCACAATGGACCTGTCTGCTAACTGAATGATAACACCTGTCTTTGTCAAAAAACCCGCGTTAAGTAATTCATAAATAGAATAAGGCATAACATTTATAGAGGCCCCTAAATCACACATAGCCTTCTTAATTCCTAAATGGCCTATTTTGCATGGTATTGCAAACATGCCCCTATATTTACATTTCGCTAGCATTTTCCACTGTAACACTACAGATACATTCTCACCAACACTTACCTTTTTATTACCTGTTAATTTTCGTTTGTTGGTGCATAGTTCTTTAAGGAACTTGGCATACCGCGAAATTTGTCTTATGGCATCCAATAGTGGTAAATTGATCTCGACATTCCTGAATGTTTTCAGGATTTCCTTGTTTTCTTTACTTTTTCGACATTGATTTAATCGTCCTGGGAATGGAGGTTAGGTTTTCGGCAGTGGAGGCTTCACTCGGACCTGTTCGTCGTCTTCGGGTTTTTCCTGGGCGATTTCTTGGCCAAGATTTCTACCAAAATTTGGTTTCAGTACCTTTCCACTTCGCAACATCACTGCATTTGCGTTTCTGTTTGTGATGGCATCTTCCCTTGAGAGTTCAACCTCTCAATTGATGTGGTCAACTCCCTTATAGACGCCTCGGTTTTCTATTGGAAATCCTTTGTCGCTCTTTGGAAATTAAGAGTTTGCTATTGAAAATCAAGGTCATTAAATGCTAATTTATTGACCACGATTTCTAGAGAATTACCTGAATCTCGAGCCTGTTGTGGGAACCGGTTTTGGTTTGACTGGTTAAATCGTGGGTTGGCTCTATAACTTAAGTTAGGGTGATCCTTCCATCCTGGGTTGTAGGTATTAGCGTAAGGGTCGTATCGCCTTTGTAGTGGCCCAGGAAAATTCCCCACAGCATCTAAATGAGCCATAGTATCATCATTCAAACTGGGACATGCATCAGTTGTATGTTCAAGAGTAGTACATATTTCGCATAGCCGGGTTGGTTTTGCTTTTTCTGTAACAAGAAAATTCAGAATATTAGCAATTCTATCAACCTTATCTTCTAAGGTCGAATTACTTAGCTGGTTAACCCTTTTAGAGGGTTCAGGATTGGCTCAAAATTGCTGAGAATTTGTAGCCATTGTGGAGATTATGTCTCTTGCTTGTTGTGGAGTCATGTTGACTAACGTTCCTCCACTCGCGGCATCTACCATATTCATCTCCATGGGTTTCAGGCCTTCATAAAAGTACTGGAGTAAAGACTGTTCCGTTATACCGTGTTGTGGGCAACTTGCACATAACTTCTTAAATCGCTCCCCATAGTCGTACAGAGACTCTGCGTCTTTTTGCCTTATTCCCATGATTTCTCTCCTTAACTCGGTTACACGCGACGCTAGGAAAAACCTGTTGAGAAACAAATGAGACAAATCAGTTCAAGTCGTTACAGATCCAGGAGGTAAATAAAATAACCATTCCCTAGCAGAATCTACTAAGGAAAAAGGGAAAGCACGCAGTTTAATTTGATCATCAGTTACCCCTTGAGGCATCATACTAAGGCAAACCATATGGAATTTTTCCAAACGCTTGTGGGGATTTTCGTTCTGTAAACCCCGAAAAGTTGGCAGTAGCTGGATCAAGCCTGATTTTAATTCAAAATCAGTATCCATAGTAAGATACGCAATGCATAGTAGTGGTTATTCCGTTGGCACTTCAGCCAGTTGCCGAATTGTCTGAGCCATAGGTTGAGGTGCTAAATTAGGGTTTTCGTCAACCTTAACATTAAGCACTTCTTCTAGGGAATCGACTTCTACTTTTTCTCCTTCAAAAGTTTTAGCAGGGTTTTCGTTAACCCTAGACTCTGCTTCGTCGTCGATTTTAATTTCTGACAGTGGATTACTTTGAGCCCCAACCACCGCTGACTGCTTTTTCTTTAGCTTTGTTTCCTTGCGATTAGCTTTCACAGTCTTTTCAATCTCTGAATCAAACGCAAGAGTTCCTGAAGCAGATCTGGTCATAAGAAATAAAAAATAAGATTAGTACGTTACCAATCCCCGGCAACGGCGCCAAAATTTGATGCGGTCGTTGAGAGCACCAAAAATATCCTATTCCCTGTAAAATAGTAAAAATAACAGTAAAGGGGGAGTAGAGTTGAATCCTCAGGGACCGGATTGTACGAATGCTAGTTTTTTGAAATCCTGGACAATTTCTTGGCCAAGAAAACCTGTGTTCCTGAAAGATAAAAATAAAATAAAATTAAGAATCTAGAAAAATAAAAACAGAATTTAAAGTGAATTGAAATTGTGAAATTGCAGAAATTAAAATGAGGAAAAATAAATAGAGTTGGGAATAGAGAAAGTTTCTTATGGGGCGAGATTCCAGCCTCCGGTTGTTTCGTTCCACTTTGGGTTCAATCATTGGCTTTTAAGTAACCCTTCTCGAGCAGGATAAGCCAGTTATAGTGGAAGAGGACGCCTACGACCACCAGCTCCAAAGATTTAGACTTAAGATCTGGCGGACCTTGACTCTAGCCAATAATCGCTTTTGTGGGACAATTTTTTGCTAGATCACTACTTCCCAACGGCGAATACCACACCGTTTTGTCTCTTGGATTCGCCAACCACTAATGTAGAAAGCCAACGAACTGACTGTGTAATCTTCCCAAAACTACAAAGCGGCCGTTCCTTGCACAAGTTGAAAAGATTACCTATTAAGGGATATGGATGGAAGCGTCAGCCTCGTAGTGCGAAGAAGCGATGAATACCCTGTTGAGAAGGCTAAGCGTGGATTCTAAGCCTCATGAACCTTTTTGGGGAATTTTGACAACCTTCGGCTAGATTGGTTTAGTGGCTCATGATTTTTGGGGAAGAAATAAATAAAATAGATATGGGATTTTTATTGAAGAAAATATGGAGAGAACAAAAGACAGAGTTTTTGGGAGAGGGAGTGATTATAGAAAAAAGAGACGTCCAATATGTGCCACTCCATCCCCTATTTATAGTACTAGAAAACATAGTATATTTTTAATGAAATTCTAAAAGATAAATACAAATAAATAAAGATAATTAAAAATAAATCCTAGAATTAAATCTAAATAAAAATCCTTAATAATTATCCTAATATAGTTGAAATTAAAATAGAGTCTTGTGTTATAAAATCTTTTTTTTTGCATTTTAGTCCTTGGGTCTTCCATGTTTGCATTTTTGGCACCACTTCTCCCTTTCTTTGCATGTTGGCCCATTATATCTTCAAATTCGCACTTTTTACCTTTAAATTTCCTCTTGCCTCCAATTTAGTCCCTAAAAGATAAAAGACCACAAAATAATCCAAATTAGTAGGATCATACTTAAAATAAGCATGCAATTAGCATATAAAATATGTCGTTCTAGAGTATTATCACCTTGTTATCGATTACCATCCGGGAGAGGCTAATATAGTTGCTAACGCACTCAGTCGAAAATCATCTTTGTTTGTACTCCAGTCAATGAAAACCCATTTGTCTATTAGTGAAGATGGATTTATAATAGCGAAATTGAAAGCCAAGCTTATATTTCCCCAACGAATTCGGGAGTTGCAAGATGAAGATTCGAAGTTGGTATTAAAGAAACAAATAGCTCGAGACAAGCAGGATTTAAAGTATAGTATTGATGAAAATGGTATGTTATACTATCGTAAAAGAATTTGCGTTCCAAATAATTCAAACTTGAAAAATGATATTCTTTCTGAAGCTCATAGTAGCAGGTATTCTATTCACCCTGGAAGTACAAAAATGTATTGTGATTTGAAACAGATGTATTGGTGGCTTGGTATGAAAAGAGAAATTTGTGAGTTTGTAGCAAAGTGTCTAATATGTCAACAGGTGAAAGCAGAACATCAGGTACCAATAGGTTTGTTACAACCTATTATGATTACAGAGCGGAAGTGGGAACATGTTACAATGGATTTTGTATCCGGGTTACTTGTGACCCCGAAGAAGAAAGATTCAATTTGGGTAATTGTTGATAGATTGACAAAATTAGCACATTTTATTCCAGTCAGAACATATTTTCCACTAGAGAAGTTAGCAGAACTGTATATCTCTGAGATTGTAAGATTACATAGGGTTCCAACATCCATTATTTCGGATCGAGATCCAAGGTTTACATCGAGGTTTTGGAGCAAACTACAGGAAGCTTTAGGCACAAAGCTAAATTTTAGTACCTCTTTTCATCCTCAGACTGATGGGCAATCAGAGCGGGTAATTCTGATAAACTTCAATAAGATTCTGATTAATTGAAAGTTCAGTTAACTGAAGTATTAATTCTGGTTCAGTCTGAAATTCGGTAAAGAAAGTTTGTGATTTACAGGGATAGCAGTGTTTTGATACAAGAAAGAAAACTAATGAATTATATTTTGGAAAGTTATAATTACATGAAAAGAATTATTTGATATATGATTTGAAAGTGGTAGCTATTGTTCTTGCATTAGAAAGATCATGACCTGATAATTGATTATCATTTAGGAAAGGTAAATGAAGTTATATGTACCCAGAATTGAAAGTTTTTGCTTTGTGTTACGAGCTATGAACATCCGACTGTTATTACCTGATGATGGCTCAAGTGTAGTTTAGATAAAAGTTAAACTGACTTCTCTATAACAGGTCTGTAAAGCTCGGGAATGTGATAACGAGTTACTGGTTAAATAGGTATAGTATATAAATGACCTTTGATTAAAGATTTCAGATTGAATTTGATGATTGCCTATTATTTAGAAACAGAAGTTGTACTGAAGAATTTAGAAACTTATACAAAAGATTTTATACGGAATTTATAGTAGTAACATATCTATGAATTCTGGAAGAAATAAGTTGTACTATCATTTGAAGCAAATGTATTGACGGTTTGGAATGAAAAACGATATTCTGAACTTGTATAAGAATGGTAAGATAAAACTGAACATCAGATACTGATACCTTCAGGATTGTTACAGCCAGTGATGATATCAGAATGGAAATGGAATAGTATTTCTATGGGGTTTGAATTAGAATTATCCCTATCTTCAAAAAAAGAAAGATGATATTTGAATAATTGTCAAAAGTATGGTGAAGGCTGCATATTTCATTTAAGCATGAATAAGTTTCTTACTTAATAATTGTCTGAAATATGGGTTTCTGAGATCGTCAGATTTATGCTATGGTAGTTTCTATTATTTCTGATTGAGATAAATGGTTTACATTCTGATTCTAGAACAAGTATAAGAAGTTCTAGGTACGTGATAATAATTTTCAGCATTGCATGAAGCTCTGTATGATTGTGAATGTAAAATTTCATAGTATTTGATTGAATATGGTGAGAAAAGGAATATGCAAAGTTGTTTAATTTGTGAAACTGAAGAAAAAGTGGAAGCAATTCAAAACAGACTAAAAGCAGCTTTTGATAGACAGAAATTGTATGTAGATTTAAAATGTCGGGATATCGAGCATTCTGTCAGTGATGCGGTATTTTTTTTAAAGTTTCACATTGGAAGTAAACTTTGAGATCGGGATGAAAAGGGGAAATTGAGTTCTCGTTCTGTTGGGCCATGTGAAATTTCAGAAAAAAAAAAGTCAGCCTGGTAATATATTATTGGGTTGTACTTCCGAAATTACAAGAAATTTATGGGGATTATCAGGATTTGGTGCTCAAAAGATGTAGATCAGATCTTTTACATGTTAATACGATAGAGGATATTAGAAGTTGATCTGATTTATCGTATGAAAAAGAGTCGGTTGAGATACTAGCTTGAGTGGTAAAGTCATAGTATTAACGAAGCAACATGGGAACTGAGAGAAACAGTGAGATTTCTGTACCCCTACCTCTTTCCTTGTAAATTTCGAGGACGAAATTTATTAAAGGAGGGGAGAAATGTAACAACCCAAATTTTACTGTTATCGGAAAAGTGCATTTTCATGTTTCCATTTCTGAAAAATGGATTCGAAAATATTTATTAAAAATATTTACGAAGTGAATTGAGTGGTTAATTAGAGTTTAATTAAGTGAATTTAGCTAAACTAAGAATAATTGGATAAAAAGATTAAATTGAATAAAGTTTGAAAGTTTAATTGTAGAACAAAGAAAATTGAGGGGACTAAATAGGCAATTATGCCTATTTTAAAGAATGAGGCGGCAAAACATAAAAATCTTTGATTTTTATGTTGTTTAAATTATAAATATATTATTATTGTTATTATTGTTATTATTGTTATTATTGTTATTATATTACAAATTAAATTAATTATATTATTATATTATGAAATAAATTAGGAAAAGACAAATGTATGGTGCATATGGTGACATGTGTAATACTAATATACATACAATTGTAAAATACATGTATATTTACTTATTATATAAGTATATTATTAAATTATATATTAGTATTAAGTAAAAGATATTTATATAATAAATAGATAAAGAAAGACAAATGTAATAATATATGTGTATACAAATGTAAAATAGATATTGGATATTAAATAGATATTTTATTATAGTTATTATTAAGTTATTATAATATATATATATATATAAAGTAAAAGGAATAAAAAGAAAAAGAATAGAAAATGAAAGAAAGGATGAAACGAAACACAGAGCACGAGAAAGAAAGAAGAAAGGAAGAAAGAAAGAAGGAAAAAGGGGAAAATTGGGATTTTGAGGCTTGAAAGTTAAATAGGTATGTCAATTTAGCCCTTTTTTACTTAATTTTGATGTTTTAAAAGTTTTAGAACAAAGTTTTGATGAAATAATGTTCATGTTATTAGATTTCTAGACAATGTTCATGTTGAGTAAAATAATGAAATAATGGTTAAATTGATAGAAATTCAAGTTAGAAATGAAATAAGGATTGAATTGTAAAGTAATTCATAAATTTTATGTTGTAGGGACTAAATTGATGAAATTTCAAAATTAGGAAAATATGCTGGAAATTTAAGAGTTAAGTATGATTTGGACAAAATTTGAATAGAAATGAAGTATGAATTAAGATAGAAAAAGAAAGTGAATTTAGTTAAGATTAAATTGAAATTAAAGTAGAAATTGAATAGAAATTGTGTTAATTAGATATAAATTAGTAGTGAATTAATGAATATGAATTGTTTTAATTCCCTTAGCTAATGTTGTCTCGGTAAATCTCGGCTAAGCAAGGAAAAATGGCAAAGACAACAGGAGTTAGCTCGAGAAAATACGATTTGTATTTCTATAAACTGAACTTAATAGTTAATTGTTATGTTAATATTTGAATTGCTTGAGAATGGAAATGCTAAGGTAAGAATTATAATGTTTTATAATTTATTGAATTTGATTATTAATTGTTGTATCATGATTGATATGTGACCAGTAATTAAAGTATGAAATATTTGAATGTGTGATTATTGGAAAATGAATTAAAAGGTATGTTGTATTAAAATTGAAATATGTATATTGTATTGAAATTGAATTGCATGTGAATTGATATGGAAAAGTGTATTGAAATGAAATTGAAAATTTGAAAGTTTACTAAAATCCCCATTAACAGTATCGGGCTAGTCGGATATAATTGGCATGTCATAGGATTGGAAGTGTTCAGGAATATTCCGACTGTGTGTCGATGAGACACTATATGTGTCGACTACTGTGACTGTTCCGGATTCGTTCCGAAGAGGTACTTTGTGTACTGTTACTGTTACTGTTACCGTTACGGTGTATTTCGGCTTCGACCGATGAAACACTATATACTATCCCCGGTGTATGGGTTGGATCCGTGTATCCGTCCAGGTTCGAGTCATGTGAATAGGGGTAATTAAAAGTATTAAAGGTTGACTGCTACGAAATAATTGACTGTTATTGAATAAATGACTGATACTGAATAAATGAATATTACTGATTAACCGATTATTCCTGTTGACTGATTGGTACTGAACGATAAAGATCAATTGGTTGTTACCAAAGAATATTGACTATTATTGAAATGAGATAGTACAGAATATTGAATGAAAGGTGAATAATATTATTACTCAAATGAATTGTAAATAAAATTACTGAAAAACTAATTGTTACTGAATAATGGACTGCTACTGAATGTCTGAATGATACTGAACACAGGTTATTACTGAATAAATATGAAAAAAAATCGACGGATAATGAACAAACATTGAAATTATATACATTTCATCGAAAGTGATTAACAATATCTTAGCATTATATTTCAAAAACAAATGATTGAACTATTAGGAGTAAAAGATTGAATTCTCAAGGTTCATTGATATATGATTTATTATTGACTTAAGTATCGGTTTATAGAAATACCACTGAGTTCATACTTAGCGTACGGTTTGTTTCCATATGCAGGTTAGGTTAAAAACAGATTGTCGAATCAGCATCATAAGCCGATCCCGAACTCAGAAAGGTAAAGCATGTTAATTATTGGTAATGGCATGTACCTAAGATGTCTTAAGTGTGTTATATTGGATTGTGATTGTAATAGTGAAATAAGTAAATTGATAATTGATAATAATACATTATAAGTGTTTAAATTTAAGTATTAGATAATATATAAAATGTGTTTAGATTGGTTTAATATTGGTATTTGTATTGGTTGTGGATTGAAATTTACAGGATTGGTAAATTTTTAAAATACAAGGTTCATTTTGAGTTCACATAGTTTGTCACACGGGCGTGTGCCTTGGTTGCCACGGCCGTGTCATAAAGTCAGCTTAGTACACAGGCAGGCCACACGGAAGTTTGTCATGGCCGTGTTTAAAAGTCAGTGTTGCACACGGGTTGAGGACATAGGCGCGTCCCATGCCGCACGGGCATGTTAAATTAGCCACACGGGCGTGTGGTATAGTTCAAAAAAAGAAAATTTAAAATTTCACTAAAAATTTACTAAGCTTTAGGATCGAATTACGGTTTGTTTTAATTACACTTGTAAAGTACTGTGGACCCATTAAAGTTATATTTAGATGGATAATATTGCATTTATACTTGTTTATGTGCAAATATACTGTAATGACTAGTAATACTCTGTAATCCTGTTCCAGTAACGGGACGGGGTTAAGGGTGTTACAGAAATAAAGTTTAATGTGGGTGATCAAGTGTTCTTAAAGGTGTCACCGTGGAAAAAAGTATTACTATTTGGCAGAAAAGGAAAACTAAGTCCAAGATTTATTAGACCATACGAGATTATTGAAAGAGTCGGCCTTGTAACATATCGGTTAGCTTTACCTCCAGAGCTTGAGAAGATTCATAATGTGCTCCATGTGTCTATACTGAGACGTTATAGATCAGACCCTCCACATGTGATTCCGCATACAGAAATTGAGCTTCAGTTAGATATGACTTATTCAAAAGAACCAGTGAAGATTTTGGCTCGAGCAATTAAAAAACTGCAGAATAAAAAGGTACCATTAGATAAAGTATTATGGCATCGACATGGTTCGGAGGAAGCAACCTGGGAAACAGAAGAGTCAATGAGAACACAGTATCCGAATCTATTCTCAAGTAAGAAATTTCGAAGACGAAATTTCTTAAAGAGGGGAGAGTTGTAACAGCCTAAAATTTCAGTGGTATCAGAACAGTGAATCGAGATCACTAAATCCGACGACTGGGATTAGGAAATTAAAATAAAATAACATTTAGAAGTGAGAGAGATGTTAGAAATATTTTAAATAGGTGAAATTAAAATTTAAACAGAAATTATTAAATAAATTAAGTTGAAAACGAGGTATCGAGACTTCGATTTCGTTAAATTGAGCCAAAAATATTTTTATACATATTTATGGAGTGTTAGTAATATGATGTTAAAATTTTGTTAGAAAATTTTATCGTTTGGGTGGTTAATTAAATAAAAAGGATAAAATTGTAAAGGTGTAAAACTTGTGAAAGTGATTAAATAGCTTAAGTGTCTAATGAGGAAGGACCTAAAGAGCAAAATTTCCCAAGGGAGATATTTTCGACGGCAATAGCTGAGAAAAAGTCAGGAAATTAGTGAAATAAGGGCAAAATTAGAATATTGCCAAGACTAAATTGGAATTATCTAGGTTTTTCTTAATTTTTCTTCTTTCTCATCAGCTAAAAACACCATATGAGGCCTGGAAGAAGCTGCTTTTTTATATTTTTGCATCATGTGAGTTTCATTCTTGCTTTTTCTTTGTAATTTTTTTTGTTTTTAAGACTTTTACAACTAGGTCCTACTATTAAATTCATTTGTTTTTGATTCTATGAGTGAAATTGAAAGTTTACATGAATAATTTCTGTAATTTTTGATGATTTAGCATGGATTTGAAGTTTTAATCTTATTATATGATGATTTTATTAAGCAATTTTAATGGAAATTGATTTTTAGGACCTAATTGTGAAAAAAGTTTGGAATTAAGGTCTAATGCTAAAATTATGATTTAAAAAGGTTATGAAGTAGTTTCAAGTAATAGAATAAAGTGTTAATTTAGAAAAATTAGTTCAATTGGAGGGTTAATTGAGCAAGGACTAAATTGTAAAAATTGTAAAATGGGGTAAAAGTGAAATTTCAAAAATTAAAGTGCATAAGCTGTAAATTATAGTAGTATTTGAATAAATACTAATGAATAAATGGAAAAAATTTATATTATAGATTAAGAAATCGAGGTTAAACGAGGAAAAGAGAAAATTTCAGAATAGTTCCAGAAATCTCTATAACTACTGCAAATTGTTCCGAGTAAGTTCGTACGGTTAAATTATTAAATTTAAATATTATTTTATGAATGGTGATTAATATTTATGTATATTAATTGTTGAAAATAAGTAATTTATGTACAAAAGTTACGAAATTGAACTGAGTATTTCGGAGGAACGGAACGCAGGAAATGAGTACGATCGTTCAGTGAAAAAGATGAATTGACGGTAAATTACCCAAGTAAACCGAGATTCAACATTTGTTGCGAATTCTTGTGTTTGCTTTCCGTTTAGCTCTTACAAGCTTCCGTTAACTCATATGAGTTTCAGTTAATCCTTTTGGGGTTTCAGTTTAGCTCTGATGAGCTTCAGTTAGCCTTCGGGCTTCCGTTTAGCACTTATGTGCTTCAGCTAGACTTCGGGCTTCAGACCACGATGTACTCAAATTCGTAAGACGTTCCTTGAATGGACAAATTGGTAAGTCGTAAATGTAATGTGTGGAAAAAGAAATGTAAGTAATGTTGTCATTATTATTACTGAGCTCAATTAAGTAATTTTTAAAAAAAATGAGATTATGACTTACAGGATGAAAGTAACTTACTTGAAATGTCCATATGATTTGAATTTTGGAAAACTAATATTTGGTAAGATTTATAGTTAAACCCGACGAACTTACTAAGCTATAGTCAGCTTACTTGTAATGTTTATTGCTCTTTGTAGATTAAAGAAAGGGTCAGAGGATCGAATCATCACGCTCAAGTCACACTATCTCGATTTTCCGGTAGATTTTGTTATAAATAATTTAAATGGTTTATATGGCATGTATTGGAGCTTATATGACTATGTTTTGTATTTACTCATGAATATATTAGTTAAGTTAATATAAGTTGATATATGATATGAATAGAAATTAACTAAAATGTTTAAATACTACTGGAAAGTATAAATGGATATAATGTTAGATAAAATAAGGATTAGTGATATTGTTATGAAACAAATGTGATTTGGATGAAGATTGTATTTATTGAGTTGTTGTTTGTGTTGAATTGGTTGCAAATTTGAAATTGCAGGGAAGGTTAGATGTTTCTAAAGGGGTTATATTGAGTTTTTTTTAGATAATAATAATAATAAAATAAATAAACAAAAAAATAAAAAAGTAATTATATTATGAAAAAAAATTCTGGAGTACTTGAATAAGTCCCTATTCATTTATAATATGTGAATTAGGCGTCGAGGGTTCATAAAAGAGACTTAATGATTTAATTGTAATATGTTTGTTGTTTATTCATGAATTGTTTGTAAATTAACCAATATGTTCGGTAATACCTCGTAACCCTATTCCGGTAACGGTTTGGGGTTAGGGGGTGTTACATCACCTACATTAAAACCCATGGAAATCCCTAATCTTGTTGCTTGTAACCCTACATGTGCGTCCGCTGCAAATGGTGTTGCAACGTTTGAGCAGAGAACAGATTTGGATGCCAAGATTTCCCCTCCCATATCGCGAAATATAAGCCCCGAAGCAGATCTAGAATATTATTGGTCGAAAGCCGTATCAAAATAAATAAGCACAATCATCCTCCGTTCATCATATTTAAGATCTCTGTCTGTTTCTAGGTTAAGTATTTTCTCCTCTACTCCTTGCAACTCTGATATGTAGCTGATTATTTGTTTTGAGATATCTCTACTGGTTGTAGTCTTATTTTCATATAAGAGCTTATTTCTACTTGTCCAGATAAGCCAGAGTCTATAGCAGAAGAGACGACACTGTTCACTTGTCCCCGGTTAAAAACCCAGGTGAGCCATTCCCATACACCTTGAGCATTATTATCAAGCACATAAGAAAATTTTAAATTCCTCCATACTTCTTCGGTTGTAAGACACTACAGGAAAATATGGTTGCTGTCTTTCTCGTTTTTTCGACACCTGGGGCATCGAGCTTCAACAGCCACTCGTTTAAACTTAAGATTAGCGAAAGTAGAGATGTAGTTCCAAGAGATTTTCCAAACTGTAATTTTGATTTTTGAAGGAATGTGTAAATTCCACAATTTTCTGTAGAAAGCTTTATTTTCGGCCTGTATATTATTATTACTCAGAATCAGAGTAGTCTTCTGTAATAGTTTGTAGGCACT
Organism: Gossypium hirsutum; assembly: GCF_007990345.1. NCBI lineage: Eukaryota > Viridiplantae > Streptophyta > Magnoliopsida > Malvales > Malvaceae > Gossypium > Gossypium hirsutum. The sequence continues at coordinate 13,844,921 of NC_053430.1, forward strand.
TCTAACTGAGAAATTACCGGATGGTTCCCCTCCCCATAATTGGAAATCATCGTGCACTTACATAGCCAAAAGGATCTGCATAAATTTTTTTACAATATCTGTATTAAAGTTATTAGCCAATAACTCTACTTTCCATGTTGTGCTTTCTTCATCAATCAAGTCCGGTACTAACTCAATGTTAACATTTCTTCTGTGATTCTACAACATATCTTCTTCATTACCCGATATCCAAATATCAGACCAAACAGAAATGCGATCCCCCTTTCCAACCCTCCAACAAAATCATTTCTTCAGAAGTCCTTTAGCTGACCAGACACTCTTCCAGGTAAGTGAACGTAGGTTTCCTAATTAGATCGTTTAAAAAATTCGAGGATGGATAATATTTAGCTTTTAAAACTCGCGCTAACAAGGAATTTGGATAATTAATTAGACGCCAACTCTGTTTAGCTAATAATGCAATGTTAATTTATCAAGTTTCTAAAAACCAAGACCTCTATCTTCTTTAAAAGAACAAATATCCTTCCAAGCACACCAACAGATACCCTTTTTACCTTGATTTTTTTGCCACCAGAATCTTGCTATTATACCCTCCAATTCAATACAAAGGGTCTTAGGAAGCAAAAAATAAGCCATTGAGTAGGTTGGGATGGATTGAAGAACTGCCTTAATAAATACCTCATTTCCTCGTTGAGAAAGATGTTTTATACTCCAATTATCTATTCGTTGCTATAGTCTATCCTTCAAGCTTTGAAAAGACACTTTTTTCCTTCTTTCCACCAAATTAGGTAGTCCCAGATACCGTTCTGGATCATTTGAACGTACTCCAAGCACTCTGGTAATTGTTTCTTTATCCCGCTCTTGCGTATTAGAGCTAAAGAAAATAGTAGATTTAGTATAATTAACACTTTGACCAGAACAAATCTCGTATTCATGTAAAATCTACTTGAACAATTTGCTCCCCTTTAAGTGGCCTCTCCAAATAGAATGCAATCGTCTTCAAATAACAGATGTGAAACTTGCGGTCTTCTTCTACTTGCCTTGACCCCTCTAGTTACTTTTTCTTTCATTACTGACCTCATAAAACTAGACAGGCCCTCTCCACAAATTAAAAATAAAAATGGGCTTAAAAGATCACCCTGTCTTAAACCTCTAAAATGGATAAAACTTTGTCCGGTATAACTATTAAAGATCACTGAGTATGATACTGAAGTTACACATTTCATTAAGGAATCAACCCAGTCTGAATCAAATCCCATTTTCTTCATTATTCCTTCCACAAAATTCCATCCAACCCTGTGATACGCTTTACTCATATCCAATTTTACCGCTATAGTTTTACCACTATAAACCCTTTCTTCCCCACCCTTTTGTGCTTTATAGTATGTATAAGTTCATAGGCCAGTAAAACATTATCAAATATCAATCCCCCAGAGACAAAAACACTTTGTGCTGAGTCAATACATTTATCTATCAGAATTTGGAGACGATTTGAAATGACTTTAGCAATCAAATTTTAGAGCACATTACATAAACTAATAGGTCTGAATTGAGTAATATTCAAAGGATTTGAAGTTTTCAGAATTAACACAATATTGGTCTTATTTATTGCACTTAGATCCATACCTTCATTCAGTAGATTAAGGCAAAAAGATGTAACATCTTCACCAATAATTTACCAACACTTTTGATGGAATAGCGTCGGAAATCCATCCTCTCCTGGTGCTTTTGTATGAACCAATTCTTTTAGTGCCTCTCGACTCTCCTCCTTCATGTAGCTTGCCTTTAGTTTTGTATTGTCTTAATAAAAATGCATCGATCAATACCCGACAAAATGTGATTATAATTTCCCCTTCTTCCAGTAGAAAACAAATGTTAAAAATATGATCTGGCTATCTCTTCTATTTCCTCAATTTCATCCATTTCCCTACCATCATCAGATTACATTTTATGAATAAATTCCTTCTTCGTCTCTGTGTCGCCTGTTTATGAAAAAAATAGTAATTTTGTCTCCTAATTTCAACCAGTTAACTTGCGTCCTCTGTTCCTAATAACGTTCATCTTTTTCAATCTCAAAATTAAGTTCAACTTTTGTATCAATGAGTTACAATCTTCCAACACCTCTTGAAAAGCTTCCATTCTCCCCTCATCACGAATTAAACCACCCTTTTTCTCAAAACAATACAAAATTTCATCAAAGTCCCCACATGCCATCCATGGAAGTTCCCCAGCATTATGTAATCGTCTTAAAAGATTCCACGTTTCATCTCTATCTTGTTGATAATGAGAGCCATAAAAACTAGTAAATCTTCATTTTTTTACCTTATTTCACATCCTCTATTACAACATCAATATGCCTTTTTGAAAAACTTTAAAGCACATATTAGTATCCCCATTTCATGCCAAGCATAACCCACCTCTAGAACCAATTGATTCTATATCAATGCCATTGAAAAAACCAAAACTTCTTCGAACTTTTTCCATTTGAATTCTACTAATTTTTATCTTTATGAAAAAGACCATTTGGGGATTATATAACTTCAATGTATGCCGAAGTCTTTAAACTGTCCGTGGGCTCCCCAAACCATAGACATTCCAGCTTAAAATTTTCATTGCGCCCGGTCAGCTTGCCTCTTGGTGGCCGCTGATAATAAATCATTCTCCTATTCTTTACCGCCACAATATTGACCTCTTCCTTGACTGTTAAATCTTCAATCTCCCCTCCAGACCTCTTTTTACCTTCCTCTCCGATTAACACTCCATCTTCTAGATCATGTTCTATTGTAGTATGGAAATGTTCTGCACACGGGTTTTCCCCTTCTTGACGTGAAGTAGGCAATCTCCCTTCCAAATTTATTCCCAATACTGGATCTATATTATTCCTATTTCCCATATTGTTTTTCCAAAAACCCCTGAATTATTCCCTAAAATTTGACGTCCCACCTTATTAGCACCCATTTCTCCTTCTCTTTCTTCACGTAACCAAACATTATTCATGGCTAGAGCTCTTCGAGATTGAGACGCAACGATAAATCCCACCCCATTTCAGATATTTCTACTCCTAATGCCATTTTTGCTTCACAAAAAGAGTCACTATGGCCCAAACGGCCATAATAAAAACAAAAAAAATGATAGTCTTTCGTATTTAAATTAGACATATGAGCACTTTCCATAAAACATAAATTGTTTCTTTCTTTTCAATAGGTGTCGAATATTAATTTGGAATATTATCCTCATGTAATTACGATTTTTTTCCCCAGATTAGAGCCACCATACTCTATAAAATTTCCAGTTGCATTGCCAAATTTTCAAAGAAAAAACCAATAGGAATATCATGGATCTGTACCCAAAAGGGTGTAAAGATTAAAGGGACTTTTAATGGATCCTCCCTCACTGTAGCTTGTATAACTCCAATAAATGATTATTGAAAGTCTAAGGTGATCCCTTTAAAACCCTATCCATATCCATAACATGAAAAAATTGAAATAAGTACCTTTTCTTTCCAAGATCTTGAATTTGAACACTGATAAATCGTAATTTATACATATTTTTACCCCATGCTTAACATATTTTATGGATGATTTCTCTTAAAATTTGGGGAATTCGATGCTCCTAATCCTTTAATTTCATGTTTTATACTTAGGTGAGCATAGGAGAGTAAAAGGACCGAGAAACGGGCCAAAAACGGAAAAAATGGGCCAACATATGAAATCAGCACAGCCTAGAGTTCACCACATGGGTAGACAACAGGCTCTAGCACAACTTGAACCTCTTCACACGGGTTGACTACATGGCCGTGTCAGATTGGTAAGATCGAAGCACAACTTACATGGGTAGATTACACGTCCGTGCCCATTTAACAGCCTTGACCACGGCCTGAAGTAATCGCACACGGGCGTGTCACACTAACGTGTCCCTGTCGAGCCCCAGTTAAGTCCAATTCGAAAATGGGCACTTTTGAAGGCTTCTAAGCATCCTAAAGCCTATAAAAACACCTTAGAGGAGGAGGAGAAGGGGAAGCAGAGTAGGAAGCAAGGAATTGCTCAAGGAAAGCTGATTGATCCATGTTAGAAGCCGAATTCATCACAAGACTGAAGATCTCCCTTCAAGTTCCTTCAAGGGTTTTGGGTTTGCTTATGTTTTGTTATCTTTATGCTTTTGACGGATCTTGTTATTATTATCTGAAAACCTAAGGGGAATGAAACCTAAGACGGATCTTGTTATTATTATCTGAATTGTATGATAAATATTTGACTTGTTCTTAATTATGTGTTCTTAATGCTTGTTTTAATATTCCAGGATATTGATTCGAGTTAAGCTCTTATTTAGAGGAGGAATATACCCTGTCTAAGAGTAAAATTGTCATAATTAAGCGGATTTGATTGCGCGTCTAAAGATAGGGCGACAAGATTTTGCCGGATTAGGGTGAAACCTAATAAGGGAATCCATAGATCGAGTTAATGTAATTCTAGGGTGTTAATTAGAAAGAGATTTCAATTATTCAACCTAGGGTTAGACGTTATTAGTCTCGAGAAAGATAATAATATAACTTAAGGATTTCTACGGATCAAGTCAAATGAATAAATTGTCTGATCAGAGTCAAATAACAAGTGAAGTCTAGGGGGATTTTTCCTTAGGTATTGTCTTAATTAATCGAATTTTTCTAAAAGTATTTTCCTAAATTTTCTTTTTGTGCATTCTTAGTTTAGTAATTAGTTTAGAGAACCAAACCTCTTAATTTTTAGGCTAGATAATAAAAAGGAAGTAAATACTAGTACTTGTGGTTCCTTTGGGTTCAACAATCTGGTCTTGCTGAACTATACTACTGTTCGATAGGTACACTTGCCTTAATCGTGATAATAAGTTAGTCTCAAGAACGATTCATTCATAAATCTTTAAAACTTGTCACAAATATCATGTACCAAACACCCCGAACAGGATGCCATAGATTTACCACGGTGCTTTTCATTGCTGGAAAATGAATGATGCTGGCTGTTAGAAAGAATCCCACTAAACGGAAAGCCCCCACCTCCCTTTCTAAATTTGGCTCGGCTTGTACTTGAAGAATCTCATCTTCCTCTTCATTAATCATTAATTCAGCGAATTCTAACTCCATAATTTAAAACAAAACTTGAACGAATGTTTTAATTGGCCAAAGGAGTTAAAGAAAGAAATTTGGCAATATCCGCCATCAAAAACAAAACAAAGACTTGAAAAAACTAAAAAAACCTAAAACCTTCCAGAGAGAGTAGAAAAAGATGTGCTAGGTAGTAGACAGTCAATTTCATATTTGCTATTAATTCAATTAAGGTAAGTTCGTATAACTGTTAGTTTGAATTATAATTGACTTGTGATTTGGTATGTATGTATATCTTGTAATGAGTGGTTATAGAATGATAATTTTGAATACTAGATGGACTAAATTTTGAATTATGATATAAATGAGATATATGATTGGAAAATGGGAATTTATACGGCTGAATTGATGAGTATGTCATAAAGTTTAAGGACTAAAAATATGGATATGAATTAAGGGCCGTATGAACTTTGTGAATGACTAGGATGCAAATGACATGTCATTAGAGTTATTATTGTTTCGGGTGCTGGTTTTGAATGTTTTACCGATGGCTAAGGTCCTGTATTTGTTGTAGATTCTTCACAGCTCGTGTGAGCAATATCGTAATGTTATCATCTCGACCCACAGCTCGTGTGAGCAAGCCCATTTTCACAGCTTATGTGAGCATTATATTCACAGCTCGTATGAGCATCTCTATCCTTAGTATCCAATGTTATTTCACTATAGTTCATTGGGTAAAAACAAGACATATGGAATGGAAATGATAGTATAATTTGTTATAAGTGGATGGTGATATATGTACAAAGTATGTTCACTTGAATATGGTTCATAAGCATCGCAATGTTTTATGTTTATATTGCAAAGGAATTAACCTTGTCCGTTTGTGATTTGCATAGGCTATTAAAGAATACCATGTTACTTATGTGACAGCCCTAAATTGACCCTTGTCAGAAAGTGGTTTCGGGACCGCTAAACCGAGTCACCGAAGTATTTGAATATGATATTTATTGTCTAAAATATGTGAATATGAATGTGTGAAAGTTTTAAGCTTCGATTTAGTCGATTGCATGTGAATTTAATTAATAGGACTTATGTGTGACACTTTTAAAAGGTGATAGGTTAATCTATAAGGACCTATTAATGCATGTTATAAAAATGATGGGTTTGCATGTCAAATTTCCATTTATAATAAGTAGTGGCCGGCCATGGTATGGGTCATTGATGATAATATGTATTTTCTATTAGCATTATTAGTTTACAAAATAAAATAAGGAATTAAGAATAATAAAACATGTGGTAAATGGGAGGAGAAACCAAAGTTTTCCTCTTTGCTCCTCATTGCCGTGACTAGGAGAGAACAAGCTTGGAAAAATTCAGCTATGGTGGTTAGCTAAATCAAGGTAAGTTCAAGGATGATTCTTGGATTTCTAGCATTTTTTTTGAGTTAGTCATTAAGCTCCTTCCTTAGCCCATGTCCAAATTTTGAATCTTGTTGGTAACATGAGTAATCGGTTAAGAGAAAATGTTCAAGAAATGGTTGTTGTTCATGTTATTTGGATGAAAAGAAAAAATTGGTAGTTAGGTGAAGTAGAGTCTAACAAATGAGCACATATGTGCATTAGTTGCTAGATGGAGAAAAATCGGCTAGCAAGTTGAACACTAAGGCCGAATATGATTTTGGATATTATTGGGCAATGTATGTGTTTTGAATTGATGGAATGGAGAGGATGCTTTAATTGTGTTATGAACAATTATATGTTAAATTAAGGTTTGCTAAGCTAGCTATTAAGGTGAAGTGCAAGTGTTAGTATTTGATTGCTAGTGTATATATGTGTAATAGCCGAAATGAAGATGCTTGATGTCATGAATAAATGTTGTTTATATGTTTGGGAATTGAGTAAAAATTTGATGTTTAATCACTTAAGGATTCGGCATTGTTTAAGATAATTTACTTAAAATGTAAGTATATGTGTGTGCTTGGTCATAGGAGTTTGCTATGAAATTTTGTTTGGTTGAGTGATGAATGGCCGAATGAACTATAGGCTAGGGTGGATAAATTTTTGTACATAAGTAGTGTGTGTGACTATTGGTTAATGAATATTCGGCATAATGGGGTTTATGAGTAAATGGCATAATATATATATGTGTGAATATGTGGTAGTGCATAAAACAAGAAATCGATTAAATTGGGATGGTCACACATAGGTATATTCGGCTTGTAGTTTTATAAATGTGATATGAGTATTTTGTCTGTAAATGAGTAGTAAATATGTTAAGAATGGTTCTAAAATGTATATGGATGCCGTGTGATTGTGTTTGATTGGGAAGTAAATTGTTTGATTTAGCTCAAGAGCTTAGAGGATCAAAGTTGGATAAGGGAAAGGAAAAAGTGATCGAATAGCCGTTGAAATCGTTTGACAACATCCGAGGTAAGTTTTCGAGTAATGAAACTTAGTTTATGATTTGATTAAGTCATGACATATAAGCATAACAAATAAACGGTGATATAATGATTCTACTTGAATTGTATATTGAGGTGATTAGTTTATACCTATGACGGGTAGCCGAATGTGTATAGAGATCATGTTATAAAGCAAATCAAAATCATGCTCTTTGTATGTGGCTATTGAGCCGAAAATGGTAATGGTTGATAAGCGTCTTGTGTTTGAATTCTAGTTATGATAATGAAATATGGATGTGTCATGATTTATTGGTATATGTGCTTGATTATTCTGATGATATTCGGGCTAAGTCCCGAAGGTATTTGTGCAAGTTACTATATCCGGGCTAAGTCCCGAAGGCATTTGTGCGAGTAGTTGCTATACCCGGGCTAAGCCCCGAAGGCATTTGTGCTAGTGACTATATCCGGGCTAAGTCCCGAAGGCATTCATGCTAGTGACTATATCCGGGCTAAGACCCGAAGGCATTTGTGCGAGTTACTATATCCGGCTAAATCCCGAAGATACTTGGGTTTGGAAGCGAGCGATCTTGCTGTAATAATTTCAATTAATACGCTCATAAAATACAAACGATAAGGTATGTTTCGTATATGCATCGGAAAGGTTGATTCCTTTCAAATAGTACTCGCTCAATTGATTAACGAGCTTCCGGCCTCTAGTTAGGTTTGATACCCTGTGTATGAATATATTGGTTGAAGCGTGAAGAAATTATGATTTTGAGAATGTGCATATATGAAATTATTCATTTAGTCATATGAACGCTATACTTTAGTCGTAAATAATTTCGTTACTCAAAACTTACTAAGCATTAAATGCTTATTCCGTTTCTTTAATTCTCTGTTTTATAGATTTTTGTTCGTCAGCTATCGGACTCGGGATTGTCGAAGTCGAAGTCGTCCACACTATCTAAGCCCTTTTGGTACTCTTTTAGTTAAACGTTGATAATAGCATGTATAGGACTAACCTTTGTTGTTAATCAAGTACCTTTGGTAATGTGTATATATTCGGATAGCCATGCGAAAATGGCTTAAATATTTTGAGCATAGTATTAAAATCATTTTGTATATATATATGGTTATTGAGAGGTGTGGAAATGCTTGGCAATGATTAGCCATTGGAATGGTTAATCACGATCATATTTGGTGCTATGTATGTCAAATGGCTAGTTGAATCATGGAAACTATGAAATAGGTGAAATTTACCTTAAAATAGATGCTGACAGCAGCAGTGATGTGAGTTTGAAAATTCACAAAAAATATTAGGAATTAATTAAATAATGAATAAATTATGTAATCGAACCTTGATGAGTCTATTTTCATATGGAAGAAGCAAAACGACCATATGAGCCGTATTTTATGAGATGTTTAAGTTTTCGTGAAACAGGGCCAGAACGGTTACTGGATCCCCTGTTCTGACTTTGGAAATTTACCATAAATTAACCAGAAATAATTATAAGTCATGCTTTATATGTACAGATTCCTTTTTGAGTCTAGTTTCATTAGAAACAAACGGAATATGTATTGAAGCCCTGTACAGGGAGATATCTAAGTCGTAATGCATGAAGGTCAGAGTAGTCGAACCCTGAAACAGGGGCGACTTTAACTAATAAACTGTACTAATTGGCCCGACCAAAAATTCTAGAAAAAAATCTGTAGATGGATATATGAGTCTAGTTTCAGGGAAAATTTACGGAATCAGTTTTCGAGTTTTGGAACTCGAGATATGGTTTTTAAGGTGATAGTGATGCAGTTAGCTAGCTTGTCTGGAAATTTTAAAATGAACTGTGTAAATAAATGAATTAAGTTCGTTAACACCTCGTGTTCGACTCCGGCAACGGTCTCGGGTGCGGGGCATTACAACTTAATTGTTTAAATTGTATGTTCAATGCTTGAGTTAAATTAGACTCAAGGAAGTTAGGTTAAATTTTATATGAATTTACTAAGCACTAAATTGCTTACACTTGCTTTGTTTGATTTCTTGTGGATCATCAGAAGTTTTACAATCAGTTGGAATCAAGTCAGAACTTACACTATCCGTTCAACGACAATAATTGTACTATCAGAAGTTATTGAGACTTTTTTTTTGGTATAAAATAAATTTAAATGATTACTTAACAAACTATATTAAGCTTGTTAGGATGAAAAATATATGTATATTGTTATTCAAGGCTTAATTAAATCTTGAAGGCATACTTGTAACACCCCCTACCCGTATTCCGAGCCTAGGATAGGGTACAAGGCATTACCGAACTTAATATGATCAATTATGTAAAAATCAGCCATAAAATTTCTTCTAAATTAAAAACTTTCATACATATGTTTAACGTCCCTTATATGGGCCTACGGGGCCCAAAACATACATTCAGGGTGGTTCGGGACCAAACCGTAAACATATGAAACTTTTGCAACACTTAGAAAACTTTTACACTTTGGAGAGTCACATGCTCATGTTTTCAACCCGTGTAACTCTCTGTTTATAACTTCATCACCCTTGTCAGTCGTATACTTCATATAAATAACAAGAAACGTGTATGGGCTCAATTCTCATTAAATTTCTCATATATATATACAGAATTTCACGTTTTGTAATCATACAACATATATCAGCCATATCTCTGTAATCTAAATATATTTTAATAACAACTTATCTTGATTTCATACTATTTCATATTTAAACTTAAATAACCATAGTATTTGAAATATCATCTTTATGCAAATAGTACACATGAGGTATATAATTCCATAATTATGAATAAACACATTTATCAAACATTTTCCATATTCATATATCAATGTCTCATGTCTCCATATATCAATAACAGTCATTTTCATGAATTCCGAGTTCAATTTCATAATTATTTTCCTCGTGTTCAATTTATTCCATGTCGGAACTTTATTCATTAAAACATTTGAATTATCAATACATATTGACATTACATTCAAGATGAACAATTATATTATCACAAATGAATTCATTTATCAACCAAGTTCTATACTCATATCTTATCAACTCGTACTTCCTTGTATCACATAATTCTATGTAACACTTACCAAACTTTGTCAAATTAGTGAACATCTTACGGAATTGAGTACTTCGTTTTCTCGATGCCATAGTTCAACTATGGTCTTACACATCTTCACATAATGATGCCATAGCCCAGCTATCTTACACATATTCATATATCGATGCCATAGCCCAGCTATGGTCTTACACGTAATCACATATCACATATCGATGCCATAACCCAGCTATGGTCTTACACGAATCACATATCTCACTGATGCCATATCCCAGATATGGTCTTATACAGTAGCATATATCACACTGATGCCATATCCCAGATATGGTCTTATACGGAAATCACTTGTCACTTGTAGCTGAAACTACCACTATTCACTATCAGTCTGATCAGGTAGCCGGAGCACCATTTTCACTGACCAGGTAGCAGAAGCTACCACTTTTCACTTGTCATTTATCCTTGATCAGATAAGTGTAGCCAAAGCTATCACTTATCACTTTCATTTGTCCTTGATCAGATAAGTGTAGCCGAAGCTATCACTTATCACTTGTTGCCATGGTCCAACCATGGTATTTTCCTTCAATTTATCTTGTCACTGAACTGAAATGCTCAACTTGATCATTTATTCAATTTTCATGCTTTTACATTATTCACGATTTTATCATCAATACATATGAAATAACACATCATGAAAATTCATAAAATTAACAAATAATCACTAAAATTTAGCCATATAAACTCACAAGTTCAATTTTTGTATTATAACAATAATCATAATTTTATAATAAATATTCCAAATAAAACATTATATCATTTCTAATCCAAAACTTATCGATTATAATCGAGCATGTGATCAATTTATACACGAGTCATTTATATATTTTTTCCTCTTCCTCCTCTCCATCCACATCCTTGGTATAAATAACATACATGTAAGTAACCTTATCCATAATTTTCACTAATTACTAATGTGAATATTCAGACTATCCACCCGTGTCGTAGTCACTAAATTATTTATATCTGGAGCTACGGAACTCAAAATTAAGATCCGATAATTTTATCTGAAAATAGACTCACATATCTTCTTACCATAAAAATTTCATAATTTTTTATTGGGCCAATTAATACAGTTTATTCATTACAGTCTCCCCTGTTCTGCTGTCTGATAGTTCCGACCCTTCTTCACTAAAAATTAATTATCTCCTTGTACAGGACTCGAATGATGTTCCCGTTTATTTCTCTTGAAAATAGACTTATTCAGGATTCTAAAAATATAATTTAAGCCCATAATTATTTTTATCCAATTTTTTATGATTTTACAAAGTTAGAACAGGGGAACCCGAAATCGTTCTGACCTTGTCTCACAAAATTTATCATATCTCATTATTTACAATTCCATTGCTTACATAATTTCTTCTATAAGAAACTAGACTCAATAAGCTTTAATTTCATATTTTATTCATCCTCTAATTACATTTATAAAATTTTTGGTGATTTTTCAAAGTTAGACTACTGCTGCTGTCCAAAACAATTTTAGTGCAAAATGTTGATTTCCATTTTGCCCCAAATTTCACAATTCATATAATTCAGTCCTTGCTCAATTAACCCCTCAATTAAGATAATTTTCTCAATTAATACGTTTCCTAGACATTATAAGTTATTTCATAACTATTGAAATTCATAATTTCTACATAAAACTCTAACTTCAAACTCTTTTACAATTAGGTCCCAAACATTCACTTTCTATTCAATTCTTTCAATAAAATCAGCATATAAACAATTTAAAGCTCTAATTCCATGCCAAATCATCATATACTTCCAGAAAATATTCATAGAAACTTTCAATTTCTTTCATAGAATCAAAAACTAATGAATTTAACAAGTGGACCTAGTTGTAAAAGTCACAAAAACACAAAAAATTCAAGAAATAATCAAGAATTGAACTTACTTGAAGTAAAAATATGAAAAAACAGCTTAAGGGAACTCTTCCATGGTGTTTTTTCTGATGAGAATGCAGAAAAATAAAGAGAAATCTAGATAATTCCACTTTAGTCCTAGCTTTATTAAGTAAATTTTGCAATTTTGCAATTTTGCCCTTAATTCTCCTTATTTTCTTGCTGATTTCATGCCATTTCTGTCTAGCCCAAATAGACCTTGCGTCTATTTCCTTTTTAAACTCTCTTTCTTTTATCATTTAAGCTATTTAATCATTTTCCAAAATTTTACATTTAATACAATCTAGTCCTTTTTGTTCAATTAACTATCAGAACTTTAAAATTTCTTGACGAAACTTTAATACTGACTTATTAACACTCCATAATTATTTATAAAAATATTTATGGCTCGATTTAAAATTCCCGAGGTCTCAATATCTCATTTTCGATTCTAATTATTTTAATATTTATTTTTAGTACACTATTCACTACTTCAAAATTTTTCCTAACTTCACATTTAAATTATACTCACTAAATTAATAATATTTCCTACTCATTTGTCGGATTTAGTGATCTCGAATCACTGTTCCGACACCACTGAAAATTAGGCTGTTACAATACTTGTCTTCAACTTCAAGAAAACATTACTCTTTTACATTGGAAGACAAAATTTAGCTTTTATCAACCTTTTCAATTTAGAGATTTTTTTTTTAAAAAGTTGGGGTTTATGTTATTTAATTTAAAAGTAATTATAAAATTGTTAAAAAGATATAAATGTTTTTAAAATAATAATTGTTAGTTTTTAAAAAAAAATGTTTATTTTTAAATATTTTCAAACAAGTTGATATTTAATTTATTCACGACATCGATTTAGTTAGAAACTTAAATAGTACTAGAATATGGTACAATCAGTAAAAATATATTTATGTAAAAAATATATATACAAAACATGGTTTTAATTGAAATGCCAAAATAGAGACCTTAAAAATGTTTAGTGTTTTGAATTCAAGTTTCACCATGTGTTATTTATTTGATCTAAATTATTTATTTTATAGATTTTATATATAAAAAATAAAAAATTCACACTCGTCGTAGTATGTTTTATTTTTTTTAAAAAGAATAATTTTTTAATAAAATTTTAAGTAAATTGGTGTTTGATCAACTAATAGTACCAACTCAACTCAATTAAGGATTTATTTAATTTGTATTATTTGTAGTTCTAATTATTATTTTTCTTTAATTATTTTTTAGGAAAGAAAGAGAGCATAGCTCTTGAAACAATAGTGTTTCTACATTAAAACAAAAAAATGCTCGCAACATTGTAAAACTCCGACAACGATGGGGAGGGTGATACCCACTCTAGCGGCGATCGAAATTCTAAAAAAGTGAGATTTAAGGATAATTCTGTTGAAGAAGATACCACCATGGCTGTTGATTCTGAACCACAATAGATTATGTCATGGAAAGATAAATTATTAGGAAGAAACGATGGAGCCTCTGGTTCAGATCATTTTGCATCTTCTGAAGGGAGTGATAAAGAATTTGAGTTGCTTGAAAGAGATGTTAACACGTCCATCATTAATGGGATTCCTGCTATTGATTTTTCAGATCGTGTTAAGGATATTGTTTTCAAAGAAATGGAATTAACGGTCATCGTCAAAATCCTAAGGTGTAACATCGGTTACAATGCCCTCCATAATCGCATTCTTTTTCTCTAGAAACCTATGAATCCTATTTGTTTAATGGATATTGCCAACGGTTATTTTTTGGTAAAATTTCAGTCTTTCTATAATTATAATAGGGTATTGACTCAAGGACCGTGGATAGTTTATAGACAGTACCTGACTGTGCAACCGTAAACCAAACGCTTTAGTCTGTCGCAACCATACCCTAGTGTGGTGCTGGCCTGGATCCGATTGCCAAATCCCTTAGGTTCAGACTTGACGTTCAGACTGATAATCAAACCAGGGATCGATTTGCTAGATTAGCCGTCTACATTAATCTTGATAGGTCACTGATTTTGCAGATTTTTGTTGATGGTGTTGCTCAACGGGTCGAATATGAGGCCCTTTCAACGGTGTGTTTTGCCTGCGGCAAGTATGGACATGTGCAAGAGATGTGTCTATCGTTCGTACCAAACCAAATTCCTGCGAGTCTGGCAAACACAACAGGTAAAAATCTTGATGATCCGACAGTTGTGATGGGCTCTCTTGCGACAAGTAGCTTGGATGGTGGAAAATCGGGTTCACGTGGCAGTGAGAAGAGTTCAGATTTTGGCCATGGATGTTTGTGGATAGAAAGGTTTCACGGCGGTGAAGGCGTGATTCTTCAACGGGGATCTCGGCGAAACAAGTTAAAAATCCCTCCGGATCCAGATTTTCGGCACTGAAAGAGGGAAAGGATTCAAGGGTGGATTCGGGGCAATCGGCTGAAGGATTTTCAAGGGCTAATTCGTTTGATGAAGTGGCTGTCAGTTCATTGGATTTAATTCCTAGGGTTAATAATAAAAATTCTGAAAGTTCTTTAGTGGTTACTGACCAGGGAAAATATAAGGAATTGGGCAGGGGACCCATTTTGAGGGAAAATTTGGGTAGTTATGGAGTGGAGAAATCAGGCTATAAATTCAAAGATAGTTTTGACAAAAGTTTAGGGAAAAGGCCTATGGGGATGGATGGACCAGATAAAAATAATGGGGGTTTTATTGACAATTTATCAAATTCTAATTTGACCATTTCTAGCATTGCAGGTTTGAAGTAGGCTAATGTACCAAAAAATATTTTTATGAATGACGCAATCAATCAAGGAAAAGTAGGCACTAAAGTGCAGGAGATTTTCGAAGCTGAAGAATTAAAAAAAATAAAAGCACATTACAATCCTGTATTTGATAAATCCGAGGGATTTATTGTTCCTATATCGGGTAACACCCTTGATTCAGGAAAGAACTCAGCAGTAAGTTTTAATAAAAATGTTTAGTTTTAATAAAAATGTTTACTCTAATCAACAGGATAATCTAGAACTAAGATCAGCGGAATTATTAGATTTGGGTTCGAGTTCGATTTAAATGGTCCCAAAGAACGAAGAAGCGGAGCTAGAGCAAGTGGTAGTCGAAATATTAAGAGAACCTCTTTCACCTTAAGAGGACAAGGGAGTCGTTTTAAACTTTCTGGGAACACGCGTGTTCCTTTAGCTGAGTCTATGGTGGCTATGGCGGAACTATTATCTCCCCAAAATCTCAGCAAAAACTCGAATATCGAAGGTGATGGTGTAGGATCAAAATCAGAATGCAACCTTGGGATTGAAAACTAGGTATGATCCCTCAATTTTTAATTATTATTTTTTATGAATATCTCTATTTTTTCGTGGAATTGTCAGGGTTGTGCAAGCATTAAATTCCCTAGAAATTTTCGGGAATATAATATGGAGTACAAACCAGATATTGTTAGTTTGCTTGAATCGAGAGTTAGTAGGTCCAAGGCTGATAGCATTATTGCAAAGTTGGGTTTTCAATATTCCCATCGCGTGGAGGCCATCGGTTTCTCAGGGGGTATTTGGCTAGGTTAGAGAGATTCTGTTCACCTTGAAGTGGTCCGTAGTCACCCGCAATTCATTTAGACTCGGGTTTGGCAATTGTCATTGTCACATCCTATTTTCATCGCTTTTGTCTATGGGAACCCAAATAGACAAAAACACCAATTTCTTTGGAATGAGTTGAGGAATACTAATCTTATTGGCTAGATCCATTGGATTGCTATTGGTGATTTCAACGCAATCCTTTATTCTTCTGAGAAATCTGGGGGTCTTGCCACGGGCAGGAGATTCCCTCATTTTGGGGATTTTGTTGCTTCTACTGAACTTCATGATTTAGGGTTTAGAGGGCCTCCTATAGGGGTTTTCTGTTTGAGAGGTTAGATCGTGCTTTGGACAATGAAGCTTGGATTTGCAATTTTCCTAATTGCATAGTTACTCACCTTCCTAAGATTAAGTCGGATAATCGTCCTATCCTCTTACTTCTTAATCCAAGTACTTCGGTATCCCGGGGACGGCCTTTTAGATTTTTGGCTGGTTGGGTTGAGCATCCAGATTTTGATGACTTTCTGAAAGAAAATTGGAATTTCTCTGGTAATATGTCTGATTCTCTTGGAAAGCTCACTCATAATCTTAAGGAGTGGAATAAACAAGTTTATGGAAACATTACTACGCGCAAGAGATATCTTATAAAAAGAATTGCTACCATTCAGAGGGAAAGGGATTTCTCTAGTTCTTCCCATC
Organism: Gossypium hirsutum; assembly: GCF_007990345.1. NCBI lineage: Eukaryota > Viridiplantae > Streptophyta > Magnoliopsida > Malvales > Malvaceae > Gossypium > Gossypium hirsutum. The sequence goes on from NC_053430.1 coordinate 13,861,676, forward strand.
TAAATCAAGTGGATTTGACTCTTCGTCAAGAACTTGAGAGTGTTCTTCATCACGAAGAATTACTTTGGAAGCAAAAAGCGAGGTGTGATTAGTTGAAATTGGGAGACTGAAAAACAAAGTTTTTTCATACCCGTACTTTGCGAAGAAGGAAAAATAATCGTATTATTGCTATTCGTAATTCTAATGGCAATTGGATTTATGATCCTGATACTATTGAAGGTGAGGCAAATGAGTTTTTTCAAAGGCTATATCGAGAAATTCCTCAGCCTTTGGGCAATTTTCTTCCTAGTGGTTTTCCTCAGCTTGACTTGGTTGATATTAGCTTTTTGGGGAGACTGGTATCGAATGTGGAGATTAAGGAGGCTCTTTTTTATATGGCTCCTCTTAAAGCTCCTGGCAGTGACGGTTTTCATGCACTTTTCTTCCAAAAGCAGTGGGACACTATAGAGGGAGCGGCTTATGATTGGGTTCAGAAGGTCTTTGATGGAAATTCTATTGACCCTGATTTGAATAATACTTTGATCGTCCTTGTCCCGAAGGTTCCAAATATGGATGCTTTTGGTCAATTCTGGCCTATTAGCCTTTGCTCGGTTCTTTATAAGTTGACGATGAAGGTAATAGCAAATCGTTTTAAACATATCTTCCCTAAAATTATCGCGCAAGAGAAAGCTGGCTTTATAGCTGGAAGAAATATTAATGATAACATTGTATTAGCTCAAAATTTTATTTATACCATGCGAAACTAAAAGAAACAAAAATAAATGGCAATTAAAATTGATTTGGAGAAGACCTATGACAGAGTTAATTGGGAATTCATTGCTGGCTCTCTCCGAGCTGCAGGTATCCCTGATTATCTTAATAATGTTATTATGTCCTCTATTACTAATTCTACTAAGCAGGTTATGTGGAATGGAGCTCCGTTATCTAAATTCAAACCTGGTAGAGGAATCCGTCAATGGTGTCCCCTTTCTCCCTACCTTTTTGTGCTTTTTATGGAGTGGCTTGGGCATTTGATACAGTGTGCTATTTCAGAAGGTGAGTGGAACCCTATTAGACTTGCTAGAAATGGGCCTGCTATCTCGCAATTATTTTTTGCAGATGATTTGGCTATATTCAGTAAAGTTGATTCGACGCATAGTGGAGTTTTAAAAACCATTCTGGATAATTTTTGTGCGATGTCGGGCACAAAATTAACGCTATGAAGACCAACATTTTCTTTTCAAAAGGAGTGGATGATAATACGGTGGATACGATCAGCACTATGTTTGCCTTTCTGCGTGTAACAGCCCGATTTTGGGCCTAGTCAAAACAGTAGTTTCGGAACCACTAACCCGAGGTCAGAGAAATTATTTTTTAATATTATTTTATGTGTTATAGCTTGAATATATTAGTGCATGAAAATTTTGGTGAAATAAATTCAGCGATTGCTTGCTTAATTTCGAAAAAAAAGGACTAAATCGCATAAGGGACAAATGTTTTGTTTCACTAGCTAAATGTGTCAAATAGTTATGAAACATTAAATTAGAGGTCTTTATTGAGTAAATATACCAATATAATATTAGTGGCTGGACATGGAGCCTTAATTCAAGGGATGGTCAAATGTTAGGTGACTTAATTGATAAAAAAAATAATAAACCTAAAGACTAGCTATCATCTTTTTCGTTCCTTCTCTTCACCACCGAAAATATCAGCCATTTTAGAGGTTTTGGAGCTCCAAAATTTCAGCCACTCTTTACTCTTGCAAGTAAGTGATTTTGATGATCTTTCTTAATGATTTTTGTATTTTTTAGGACCCTTGTAGCATAAGCTAACTAATGTGGGGACTATTTTGCAAAATGGTTGAGAGTCTAGGGTTTTTCCATGATAGTAATCATGTTGATTTCTGAAATTTTATGGAACAAATGAATTATGATTGCTAAATAAACAACTTTTGTAAAATGGTTATCATGAAAACCCTAACTAAGGATCATTTTGTATAAGTTATGAATTATGTGGTAAATGTGTGAAATAATTGGAATTTTGGGCTGCTTCTAGTATAAAAAGAATTCGGCTAGGCTTGCTTTGTAACTATCTGAATTTTACAGTTATCGAAAAAGTGTATTTTCAGGTCTCCGTTTCTGAAAAATAGATTTGAAAATATTTATTAAAAATATTTACGAAGTTAATTGAGTGGTTAATTAGAGTTTAATTAATTGAATTAGCTTAAATTAAGGATAATTGGATAAAAGGATTAAATTGAATATAGTGTGAAAGTTTAATTATAGAATAAAGAAAATTGAAAGGACTAAATAAGTAAATAAGCCAAAGTGAATGCCAAGTGTGTGATAAAAATAAAATACATGTGTACTAAATATTATACATACATTTGTAATATATGTATTTGCTTATTATTTAAGTAAATATTAATGTATTTATTGATATTATATGATAAATAAATTCAAGTAAGACAAATGTATGGTGCATATGGTGACATGTGTGATATTAATATACATACATTTGTAAAATACATGTATATTTACTTATTTGATAAGTATATTATTAAATTATATATTACTATTAAGTAAAAGATATTTTTATAATAAATAGATTAGAGAAAAACAAGTGTAATAATATAAATGGATACAAATGTTAAAAGAATATTTGTTATTAAATAGATTTTTATAATAGATATTTATTAAGTTATTATATTATATATATATGTATATATATAATGGTTTAATGAAATAAAGAAAGAAAAGAATAGAAATAGAAACAGAAAGCCAAACGAAACAGGGAAGGAAAGAAAGAAAAAGAGGAAAGAAAGAAGATAAGGGAAATTAAAGGTTTGAAGCTTGGAAGTTTAATAGGTAAGTCAATTTGGCCCTTTTTTACTTAATTTTGATGTTTTAGGAGCCTTGGAACAAGGTTTTGATAAAGTTAAGTTGATATTTTAAAAGATAGCTAATTATTAGACATTGTTCATGTTGAACAAAAAAGATGAATTAAGGGCTAAATTGATAGAAATTGAAGTTAGAATTGATTAAAGGATTGAATTGTAAAGTAATTCATAAGTTTTGAATGGTAGAGACTAAATTGAAAGAATTTCAAAATTATGGTTCTATGGTGAAATTAAAGGGCTGAAATTAGTTTAAAGTGAAAATTGAATGAAAATATTGAGTTAAATGTGAAGAATAAAAGTTAGTTTCGGTTTAGAGACTAAATGGGAATTTAGGCAAAAGATGAATAAAAATTGAAATATTCCAAATGAAAATCGAATGGTAGTGTATTGATAACATTTAATTAATGTCTGTATTGTACTGCACTAACTGGTAATGTCTCGTAACCCTATTTCGGCGACAGTATAGGGTTAGAGGACGTTACATGCTTAGTGAGAAAATTTGATGAAAATCAATTTACGAGCCTAGGGGTAAAATCATAATTTTTGTGAAAGTCTAAGAGCAAAATGGTCATTTTTCCAAAAATATGGTTTGTAAAATGTCTTGATTAATGTGGTGATTAAATTAGTAAATTTTATCATTATAGATCAAGAAATACGAAATCCAGACCTAGACTAGGGGAAAGCCAAGCTAGTAGATTAAAAACCGATTAGTCGTCCACATTTTGTATACCGAGGTACGTTGTATGTAAGTAAGGCAACTTTATCGTTATTATGTATTGAATGATTGATTTCGCATAATATGGTTGAATATGCTTATGAATAATGGATGGTGAATTTAATATGGAAAATTCTCGGTTGAACCTAGGAATAAATTGGATATCCGTGCCATGACATTTGGGTGACATGTGAGCCAGTGTAAGACCATGTCTGGGACATGGCATCAACATTGTTATGTGAGCCAGTGTAAGACCATGTCTAGGACATTGCATCGGCATTGTTATGTGAGCTAGTGTAAGACCATGTTTGAAACATGGCATTGATGTTGATATGTGTGCTAGTGTAAGACCATGTCTGGGACATGACATCGACAACATTTGAGAGCTAGTGTAAGACCATGCCTGGGACATGGTATCAGCCTTAACATGTGAACTAGTGTAAGACCATGTCTGGGCCATGGCATTGGTAATTTACCCTCTTGTGTGAGGCTTATAGGATATCCTTTAGTATTCCAAATGGTTTCACGAGTTATTTAAAGTTTATGATAAAAATATGGAATGATAGAATCATGTTGTGAGTGGTATAGGTTCTTTTTCGAAACTCATAAGATATGAGTCTAGTTATGATGCTTTAATAGTAAGGATAACATTGAGTAAGTTCTATCTATGAGGATGATTTCGGGACGATCTTGTAATCTTTGACTAATACTTGTGATGTATAAGTATGTAGTGAAATCTACGCTTGTTAAATCAAGAATGTTTGTTGGTTTATAATATGTTATGTGTTTAAATATAAATGGTTGATGTTGTTACTTATTTTCATGCAACTTACTAAGCTTTACGCTTACTCCTTCTCTTTTCCACTTTCTTATAGAGTGCCAAGCTAGCTCAGAGATCTAAGGGACGTCGGAGCCACTGATCACACTATCAACTAAAGCACTCAGTATAGACTTAACATTTTGAACATAGCATGTATAGGATTCTCGGTCTTTTTATTAGTGCCATGATGTTTTAGCCAAATATGTTGGCTTGTCATGAAGGATTGATTCATTTTGTATAAGGCTGTGGATGATGGCCAATGTTTGCTATTGCTAAATGAAATTGATGAAGATTTTCATGGATGTGGTTTTTGAATGGTTTGTATGTGAAAGAGAATAGCTTGGAAATGATGTGTCAATGTTTATATTGGTATTATTTGATGTTTGGTAGGTCGGTGTAAGTAAGGGTGACCAAAAAGGCTTGGTAAATAGCCTTGTTTTTGTCCACATGGGTAGACACACGGTCTGCCCTATGGGCGTGTAGTTAGGCCGTGTATCCCCTGCACCTAAATTTGACATAATAGAATGCCCAGAGGTAACCACATGGGCGGAGACACGGCCGTGTATCTGAACCGTGTGAAAAGCACAGCCATAGAACACGAGCGTGTGCCTTGGCCTTATTCTCCCAAATTGTTGCTAGCATCAGAAACAGAATGTCAAGGTTTTAGTACACAAGCTGAGACATGGGAGTGTCATGGCTGTGTGAGGGACACGAGCTAAAGACACGGGCGTGTGCCAGGCCGTGTGAAAACCCCTGTAGGTTTGAATTGAGAAATAAATCCACATGGGTTAGGGACACGGGCAGTCCCAATGTGCTTAGGCCGTATGAGCCACACGGTCCTTTAGCATGGCCATATTAAGAGGACATACGGGCATGTGTCCCTATTTTCAGTGAAATTTTTAAAAGTTTTCAAGAGTCCTAAATTAGTCTCAAACCGCTTTTAAAGTATGTTATGGGCCTCGTGGGATCATGTTAGGGACTTAAAGATGAAATTTGAAAAGTTTTTAATTCAAACGAACTTTTATAACTCAGAAATGTATGTTTGCATGTGTTAAGATAAGTAACGCCTTGTACCCTGTTCCGCCGTCGAACACGGGTAAGGGGTGTTACATAGTGTGTTCATAATCTTAGCCATTATCTTGGAGTTCCTATTTTTCATTAGAGGGTTACGAGTAGCACTCTACAGTTCATGGTAGAAAAAGTACGTGGTAAGCTTTAAAGTTGGGAAGCCAAAAAGCTTCCTTTAGCGGGGCGTGTCACTTTGGCACAATCAGCCCTTTTATTTTTCCCTAGCTACTTTAAGCAATCCATGATCATACATAGGGAAATTCGTGATGGTATTGAAAATGTGGTTAAACATTTTATCTGGGGGTCCTCCGAGGGGAAAAGAAAGATGTCTCTGGTTGGTTGGGATTCCATTTGTCAACCTAAAATGTGAAGGCTTAGGTTTAAGAAAGCTCTATGATCAGAATATTTCTTTTTTTAATGAAATTGGGCTTCAAATTAGTGTCAGACAAGGAATATTTCTGGATTCGTGTGATTAGATCGAAGCACCAAATGAAATATGAGTTACCCGTCAGCATTGAGAAGAATAGGAGCTTTTTTCTTTGGAAATCTCTATCCAAAATTTGGTTGTTACTTTTAGAAAACTTACATTAGTCTATTGGAGATGGTCACAAAATACGGTACTGGAAGGATAATTGGATTCCAGGCATCGGCCCTCTATTAAGACATTTTCCCCCTAATATCAGTCTGAATTCTGATTGCCTTTTGCATGAGATGACTACTGAAAATGGATTGTGGAATCTGAGTATTTTCGAGTTTGGGTATCAGAAGATTTGATTTAGGCTATTAAAGGTATCCCTCCTCCTCATCCTTCTGAAGGTCATGATAGAATCTCTTGGAGTCGTACTTCGTCTGGTGTTTTTTTTTGTTATATAAAGTCTTTAACGAAGGAGATTGGCATCCGAGAGATGAGAAAGAGAAAATTGTTTGGGAGTGTCCTGTCCCTCAACGGGTTCGTATCTTTATTTGGACAATCTTAAAGGGAATAATTCTAAGTAATGTTGAAAGAGTTAGGAAGGGTCTCTCTGATGATTCCTTTTCTCTTATTTGTGGGCATTACTCGGAAGATTCTTTACATATTCTACGTGATTGTCCTGCTGCTAAGGACGTTTGGCTTCAGGTCAATCCAGGTAAGTACCTATCCAATTTTTTCTCTATTCTCTCTCAGGGTTGGATTCTTCTTAATTTGCAGGTTAATAGGTCAATTCACGAGGGGGGAGCTAGTTGGGCTTGTATTTTTGGTTTGCTTATTTGGCGTATCTGGAAAAATCGAAACTTATACATTTTTCAAGGTAAACCTTGGAGCTCAACAGAAATTGTTCAAGGTTCTTATAGCTAGGCGATTCAACTTTTCGCCTCTTCTCAAGCAACTCCTTCCATCTGCCTTGATCATTTCTCCAAAGCTCCTAACATGGAGGAACGAGTATTTCTTAACACTGATGGAGCAGTGCAAATGAATTCTAGACTTACTGCAGCTAGGGGTATTGTTCGTGACAAAGAAGGAAATTGGATTGTTGGATTCTATCTATTTCTCAGTAAATGCTCAGTTTTTGATGCAGAGCTTTGGGGCATTCTTGATGGTCTCAATCTTGTTCAACGAAGAGGCTACGATCAAGTTATCATTTCTGATAGCTTGGAAGTAGTCAAAGCCATTCTTGGAAGTTCACATACCAATCCTAATTCTGCTCTGATTAGGCGCATTCATAATATTTTATCTTAGGAAAATCAGTGGATTCTACGGTATATTCCGATGGAACAAAACCAAGCTGCGGATTGTTTAGCTAAGTAAGCTCTGTTCGAAAAAGCCAATATGCAAGTGCTTGACATACCTCCGGGGAAGACTCGTAGCTTTATTGATAGGGATAAGTCTATAAGTGTTACCTACTCTCAATCATTATTTTTGTAATTTCTTAAGATCTTTTTATTTCACCAAAAAAAATAGTGTTTCTACATTACACAATTTCTCTACTTTAAAACTAATTAAAATAAAGATTTAATTAATTAAAATTTAATAATAAATAGACAAAATATTAAAATTAAAAATAATTAATAATTAAATAAAAGCCTTTTTCAAATATAAAATTTTATTTAGTCATTGTTTATAAAATAAATTGTTAAAAGATAGTTATTTTTTTAAAAGGGATTCAAAGTAAAAATTTAAAAATATTAAAAAATAATATAAATTTATCCAAAAAAATTATGAAATATTTAAAAACTACTTATAATTTTTCCCTATCTTTAAATACAAAAATAATACCATTTAATGCATTCAAAATTTCTTCTCTTATACTGATAATAATAACAATGTCACTCAAACTAAGGCTTATAAATTTATCAAAATCTAAGCATAAATATAATAAATACTTTTGGCCAAAAAAATAACTCCATGGACAACGTAGTCGTTTTGAAGACTCCAAGTTGCAAACGGAAAAACGCAGAGACTAAAATCTACTCAAAATCTAATACAAAGCGAAGCGCTTTAGTTAAAAGGAGCCGAAAACTAATTCAGTGAGTTCATTGATTCCTCTAAACTCAGAGAAAATTCGACTATGGAGCACGAAACGCATCGGCAAGGAAACCCTACTGACCCAAACGCCGATCAAAACGCTGCTTTGATCAATTCTTTCATTGAAATCACTTCTTCTTCTAAAGAAGAAGCCCTTTTCTTTTTGGAATCTCATCAGTGGGACTTAGACGCCGCCGTTTCGACTTTCCTTGACAGCAATTCTACCGCCGCACTACAACAACCACCGACCGCACCGCCTGTTTCTGGCGTTGGTGGTGTTAACAACTCTGCTTCTCCTTCGCAGTCCGATTCCCCTGATTACTCTCCCTCTCAATCGCCTTCTCGGTCTCGTTCTCCTTCTCCTGCTCGACCGGCTCGTCCTCCTTATGCGCTTCGGTCGCGCCGTAACGATAAGAAGCCGTCTGGTAGCGGTGGGAATAACGCTCGTGGAGTTCGAACCCTAGCTGATCTGAACCGGACACCTCCTGGTGGGTCCGATAGTGATTCTGATGAAGGACAGGATTATTTCACCGGCGGTGAAAAAAGGTTTAATTTCTTACTTTGGATTTTATTTTTTTTTTGTTAGGGAAATATATATATTTTTTAAATTCCTTATTTGGGACTGAGCAGTGGGATGGTGGTTCGAGATCCTTCGAAGCATCGTGATGTGGATTCGATTTTTAATCAAGCGAGACAAGCTGGAGCGGTTGAAGGATCTGACGATTACTTCCGGCCATCGTCTTCGAACACGAGAAGCTTTAGTGGGACGGCGAGATTACTCTCCGGAGAAACCGTGGCACCTCCTCCTCCTCCGCCACCTGAAGTTGTCACTCACAATATTACTTTTTGGAGGAATGGTTTTACAGTTGATGATGGGCCGTTGCGTCAGCTGGATGATCCTGCCAATGCTACCTTCTTGGAGGTAAATACTAATATATTCTGATAATTTTTATATATGCATTGTATATATATATTCGCTTGTTTGATGAATTACAAGGCTTTAGTTCTTAGGTATATTGTATATATATTTGTGTTTGGTAATTTCAAGAATTTAGCTGTCAAAGACTTTAGGATTGTGTCCTTTAGATGTTTGGGTTTTATATCAATTAGCTTTTGAGATGTAACGTTGTGACAGTTTCTCGGGACTGAAGCTTTTCGGGTTTTACCTGCCTTTTCAGATGTTTTGCTCTTAGTCGATTCGATATTTGATTTTGGACCTTGGGTTTATTTGCTGCTATTTCTCTATGTTTGTTAGTTGATTCAGCAGTTGAGTAATGGAAGTTTCATTCATAGAAATCGAGGTGGTTACATGTTTGAATAATCTTTTGGCTTTCAAGATAAGTTCCATCTTAAAATATTATGCTTGTGAGTTTGCTTCTCTGCCTGTGCTTCTTGTTCGGTTTTGCTTACTCTAAAATTGAGGCGATTACATGTTTGAACAATCTTTAGCTTTTGAGATAAGTTCGATTTTAAAATGTTATGCGTGTGAGTTTGCATCTCTGCCAAGGCTTCTTGTTCGGTATTTGCTGACTCTAGAATTGAGCTGATTACATGTTTGAACAATCTTTAGCTTTCGAGATAAGTTTGGTTTTAAAATGTTATTCATGTGAGTTTGCTTCTCTGCCTGTGCTTCTTGTTCAGTATAGATTGCCATATGCTTACTGTAAATTAAGGTTATTACATGTTTGGATAAGCTTCATTTTGAGAGAAGGTTGATTTTCAAGTGTTATGCATGTGAGTTTGCATCTCTGCCAGTGCCTGTTCGTATAGATTGCGTTATGCTTACTCCTAATCACACTTCAATGCAGAGTGTGATGGGTTCTCAATGTCCAAAAGAGCTCGAACCAGCTGATCCGAGAACAAAAGTGGATCTTCACCTCTTTAGACGGGATGAAAACTATTCCGTGCGTCCTTTATTTCTCCTCTTATAAGTTATTCGTATCTATTCTTTTGCCTGTTTCTGCATTTACGTTCCTTTCATACTATTTTTGTGCAGGAACCAAATAGACGCCAAAGTGTGTTTCAAGGTGTTGGAAGAACCCTAGGAAGTAGCAGCCCGAGCCCTACTCCCTCTGAGTCAACTGCTGCAGCCGGTAATATCATCACTGCACCAGCGCCATCAATGGGCCTGGTTGTGGATACATCATTGCCAACAACCTCTATTCAGCTGAGGTTATCGGATGGTACGCGCATGATCTCACGATTCAATCACCATCATACGATCAGAGACATTCGTGGCTTTATAGATGCATCACGGCCTGGCGGAGCAACAAACTATCAGTTACAGACAATGGGGTTCCCTCCTAAACAGCTCATTGATTTGGACCAAACAATAGAGCAAGCCGGCATTGCTAACTCAGTTGTTATCCAGAAATACTAGCCCAAGGTTTTATTTTTAATTTTTTTTCCCTTTGTTTCCCATTTTATTTTAACGACTCCATGCAAAACATTATGTGCACATTGAACATTATTCACGAAACTTTGCCCTCTTTTATGTTAGAATTGTTTTAGTTGCTATAATAGCAACATTGTCAACTACTGGTTGTTGGAAGCAAGCCGGTCGAAGAAGGAGTTGGTTGGTCCGGTGGTCATAACTGGATTTTAAACAAATTGCTTCAAACTGGGCTGGGTTGAATCGAGTGTTTATGTTTAAATGAGGGTTGTTATTTGAAATACGTATTAGGCCTATTATTTTAAAAGTTTAGCTCAAATTTTACATTTCAACCCAACCCCATTTGAACAACCCAAAAACTTTACATCTTTGGAATAAAAAAACTACAGCTGGTAAATTTATTTTCAGCTGTACGAATTTGATCTTCTTAACTGGATTTTTTTAAAAATGTACCGATTTAATATAGTTTAAAACAAATCAATATGTTTTTGTTAGATGAAGTGTTAAATTTATTGCTCAGTTACTTCATTCATTTATTTATTTATTTTTAATTATTTGTGTTTATATTTTTCTATAAATTTATAGATTTTTCATTTTTTTTAAAACTTTAAAATTCCAAACATGGTTAAACTTGATTGAATCAAAAACTCAATTTAATTATATTTATTGGTTCGGTTTTTACAACATTGAAACTAATACACTAAACTGGCTAAAATGTCTAATAATTTGACAAAATCATTTGATGAGTTGGATTTAGCTTCAGCTGCATTTTATATTTTGTTTGAATAAAGCAATAAATGAAAAGTTAAAAAATCTTGATTAATAGTTCAAGTGCATTAAAGATTATAAATTTAGATTCTGAAAATGTATTATCAATTGATTTACCAGTTAATATACACAATAGCAATTTCATTAATATTGAATCGCCTAAAATTATTTATTAAAAAAATTGAAAATTTATGTTTTGAAATAATTTTGAAGACCCCAGTGAAATGAAATTTTCAAACAAAGTAAAACCATTTATTACCGAATCGGAATAAATCCTACCCGATTCATGATGATAGAAAAAAAGAACATTAATTGTATGGTTGTTGGTATGTAATAATTTGCTATTAAAACCCACCATTAAAGACCTGGTCACAGTGAGTCAGGAACTGAGTGAACCCGCCTTGAAACACACTCTCCACACATTTAAAAAAAAAAAAAACCAATTTCAAAAAAGAAAAACACACACACACATTGGGTTTCGTGTTTTAGCTTTGAATTCCAAATCAGAATCGCATTCAGTGCCAAGCAAGTAACAAGAAAAAATATGATGGTTCACAAAGCTGCGATAATATTCTCTCATCGTTCACTTTCCTAGAAAAACTGGGTTCAAAGCAAATTACGTTGAAACTACTTTCATGTATATATGATTATATGCATATTATTAAGAAAAATCTCGAGTTTAATCTATTAAATTCATGTCTACCTTCTGTACAATATCTCTAAAGCCTTCTAAACAAACTAATTCTAGGTATAATAATTTGTGATATCGTCACTGATATCATCCAAAAATATGCTTATACAGCATTTTAATAAAATAAAATAAAATAAAAAGAAAAGAAAAAGACAGAGATATTATCTGCAACTTTTTTTGTTCTTGAATTTCATCGCTTGTTGTGTAATGGATTCGAACCAGTTGGAACCCTTCGTTTTTCTTCACCGAATTGCATGCTGCTGGGTGGTTGGCCTTTGAAACCGGTTGGTTGAAAAACATGTCGACGAGGTTGTCTGCTATGTGAAACAGTACTACCAGATGATGCTGTTTTGATCTTGGAAGTAAACAAGAAGAAAATAAGAACAATGGAGCAAAGCTGAAAGCGATTCATGGTGTTTTCTTTTGAGAGGGATTTCAAGGTACTATAATGGTAAAAGCCAGGGTTGATATTATTATATAATATATAGAGCAAAGCATATTGGTCCATATATGTTATATATAATTGGTGATTTTTATGTTTGTGGTAGGGTCATGGGATTGGTCACCGTTGGATTAAGATCATGTGGTAAAAAAAGGTGGTGACTGGCTGTGACGGTGGGGTGCGGTGGTTGCACCATTGAATAAGGGGGTGGTGGGAGGGTCGATAATGACACTTGAAATTTTCCACATATAAATTCTTATGTGAGGAAAAGAAAGAAAACACTTGGAGTGGAGGGGAAGTGAAGGGATTTGCCATTGTTGTGACTTTGAATTTCCTATTTCTACTACTTATAACAAGGACATTTTGGTTATTAGACACCGATAAAAAAAACTAGAGTTTTAATGATGTACTATTATTTGATTCGTTAACTGTATATAAAACTAATCACTGTTAGTATAAGAAATATAAAATTAAAATTACTCTCAACAACTTCTTTAAAACTCTCCCAACCTATTACTTCTATTAATTTTATTATCCATCACTTTACTAATTCTCCAACTTATCAATTACTACTTATCATTATAGTCAATGTTACAAAGTTTAATTTTTGTCTCGACCTTTTCTTTTTATTGATAGAGTATAAGCTTGCCCAAAAGTAATTACAGCAACATGAATGCATAAAATGCTTCAAAATAAAGATGGTAATGGATGTTGGAATTTGGGTCTTTCTTACAAATAAAAAATGACAAGTGTTGTCTTATAATTGTTGGGATTTCCCCAACAACGGTCATCCCCATTACTCTATATATATATATATATATGCTTCTGGAAGAATATTCAACTGCCAAAATAACCAGTTGAAAAACCCTAGCTTTCATGACCATGTTAAAAAAATCATATATACTATAACAACCCTCTTTATCTTTATTTTAGTCTTGTTGAAGTATTTTCAATTCTTACTAAATAAGTCTATAAAGTGTTGTTGGTATAGAGTCGGTAATCCCTTTAACAAATCTTTAACAAATATATTTAAGTGTCTAAATATTTGATACATTTATAAAACGAAGCAACTCGTGGAATATTTAAAAAAACAAATCATATACATTGCACATAGTTGACTTGAACTTGTATCTTATAGCATATAAGATAATTATGAGCGAGAATGCTAACAACTTAGATTGGTAGGTTCGGACCATCAACAAGTCTCATTCGTATGTTGTATTCATATTCCTTCCGTCCCACTAAAATCATCATATTTTAACTTTAGATTTCCTTTTATTTAAGATTTATTATTGATAAAAATTTATAAATATATTTATTTTAAAAACTTAAATGAAATAATTTTTAAATATCTTGCTCATATAATTAATTATAATATTTAACATAATTAACACCAAAGTTTAAAATTTTGATCTAGAAAAATATAAAATGACATTTTAATTGAGATAAATGAAAATATTATAATTGTTGATATTTAGTACAACAAGGGAAGAGGACAAGAAGGGACAAGGAAGAGATTAAGGTAATGCAATAGAGACCAATTCACTTGTAGGAGCCGAAAGTCGAAACAATGATAAGAGAACAAGCTAATTGAAAGGCAAGTGCTAAAAGTAACTTTAAGGTGCTAAAAGGTCGATCCATTGTTCATAGTTTTCTAGTGTATGTATAGGAAATGTTCCTTTACCCATCGAATGATATGGCTACATAAACAACCAATCCCGTTAAATGCTTAATGGATAATCATAGCCACGTATCATAGGATTCTATCAATATAAGTGACAGTTGCCAGATGTACGAACGTCTTGACTAGAAATACTGCAACAAAAATATATAAAATAGAATAGTGGTGTCCACAAGTATGTAGGTCAAATTGTAATATAGTAAAGTTTACAACGAAATATTTCTGGAAATATTTCGAGGATCATACCCTAAGGAGGTTGAATAAAACAAAAATTACTTTCTAGACTAACGGAGCTAAACAATACTGATCTAGACTCATAGTACGATAAGAAAAAATAAAATTTAGTAACAAAAATAACATAATACAAATAAGAATAAATTAACAATTGAAATTAACTCAAATAACAAACATAAGATTAACTTACGCCAATGTTCATAATTAACTTCAGAACTCAGGTTTTAATGAATTAGCTAATAATTACCTCTTGGCCTCTAACTAATTAATTAATTGACAGAAACCACTTATCTCTCAACCTCGCAGTTTAAACCAAGTCAAGTTAAACGGTGCTCAGTAAACTATTCTCTCAACCTCATTTACCTAGATTACTTTCTACAGTCGTCAATCCTAGGGTTTAAGCTTACATAATTTAAATCAGCTAATTCTAAGGCAAACCCTAATTTTTCAGTTAATTCATCCCACCTCTGATATTAATCTCCCTATAGGGTTTAGCTACTCATAAATCTAAATGCAAGATTCCCTAAGTTTAATTTAAACATGCAAAGCACGAATTATAAAGTTGTCAATATTGGATGCGCTCAGAAGTCAAAAACCTTTTACCAATTGTCAAGATAACACCGATTGCAATTGAAAACCAAAGAAAAATTATAAAGTACTAAAGAAACAAAAGCTTCGATCGAGATCGAATCCAAGTCTGAAAATAGTAATAAAACTTCTCTGAAATCTCAAGCTAAATTGAAATTAAAACTAAAAATCATAAAACTACTCTAGAAACGATCCCTTAACTAAACCTAAAACATTACTATATATAGGCAATTGTAGCTTCCCAAAATAGGTTAAATACATGCCATTAAGCTGAATAAAATATATTGTGAAAATAAAAACACCTTTGGCAATATTTTGGCCCTTTTCATATCGGTGTCGCGACACTGAACATCAAACGGGACTTTTGTTGGTTCGAAGTTGAATGTCGTGACACTGAAGTCACTCCTCATATCCTTGGCCTGAATTAGTGTTTTGCACACTTAAGTAACTCATTAGTCCTACCTAGGCCCATATTGGCCTAATGGGTCATTACAACACCCAAATATGTATAAAAATGCCTATTTTACTAAAATTAAATTTAAACTACTAAAATGGAAAATTAATCAAAATAACATAAAATATCTCAAAAACAAGTTCATTAAGTGTCAAAAAGAACCTAATTTGCCACAACGAATTACGGTACATCAATGAGGTAGTTAAGCTTAAATAGACTTCTTATTGTTGTGGAAGTATGTTCATATTAGGATAACATTCACCTTTAAGCCTAGGTCGTAGGTCTCATTTGAAGTGGGGTAGGTGTCAAGCTCAGGAAGTCAATATGAACTCAGCGTTGTTTTTTTGGGCTTGCCATGTGTCTTCTTGGCGGAAGGATAAACAATAGCCCCCTAGTCGAATGGGAGGTTATAAAGTGGCCTTCCGTGAGATATGCTTCGAGGGTTCCTTAAAGGCTTGTCTAGCCAGAGAAGATGAAGCATCATTAAGCAGTTGCTATAAATGCGACATTATTTTGGGGAGTAGTATTAATGATAAAGAGCATCTGACATTGTTTAGGTGGCTAGATACATTGGTCAAGACCTTAAATCATCAAAACGACATGTTTATGAAGAATAACTAAAGAGTCTCTAACTTGTTCTTCTATTTTACCTGAGACTACTTTATCGTTTCAAAATTCTTGATCGAGATTCTTGTTCGCATCAAAAGTATTTTGGAATTTCTCTTTTTATTCGTCGTTTTCTTGATCCTAACCAGAAAATGGTTAGACTTACAAGGAGAGAAGGAATAAATAATATATTTTCATCCCAGAAGGGCAAAAATAGGTCTTCTAGTATCAATGATCAGATGAAAACAATGAATAATAGGTTGACTTCAGTTGATTCTAAGAGACCTTTGACGGTTGAAAACCAAAAGAGACAATTCATAAAACATATAAGGGACTGCAACGAAACGGTAGTGGTTCTCAAGTTTAAGTGCATGACAATGGAACAAGATATTCGAATGGCGCTAAGATGTAAGGACATTCTTATAAGACATTCCAGTACGACCTTAGTGCTCTCGTAGAGAAGTATTTTTTAACTTCTGTGTTCAAGCCACGTGTTAGTGGGGGAGACCAAGATTTTACCAGTCGTTGTTCCTGATAGAGACAAGGTTTCACTTGCCACCTCACCTGTTTGTTATGTATTTTTTAAATTCCCAAAATTTAGCACTCGAGAAACTAGTTGGGAGCACCTGGTGGTTAATAATTGGATTTATGATCAAATGTAGGTAGAAGGGGTATATGACCTTTCATGTCGATGTTTCAGGATATGTACACTCTTCAGGAGAAGGAAAACTATGATGAGGTATATCTTGTGGTTTGAAGGGAGAGGACTGAACAACTCATTTATGGATAAGTGAGGAAGTTGAAGCCAAATATTAAGAAGTATATTTTGGTAGAGTTAAAGTTAAGGGAGTTTTTCGGATTCCCCATTGAATAAAGAAGACCTATACCTCTAGTTATCTTCATCGACCATGGTTGGAGACATTTCTATTAGGGAGAATATCTATAATCTTTTGAATCATAATAGCATATTTGTTATTCCTCATGACATCTCCCTTTGTGGAGTGTTTTGCTATTACCTTCGCGGTAAGGGGGCTATAGGGCACACCCCTCGGAATTTGATAGAAGACTTAAGGGATGTTGGGAAATGGAAGTAGTGTGAACACTCCTTATTGTATGATTCGAGGGTTGTTGTCACCAAGTGTCTTTAGAGTTTATGTTCAGAGCCTTTAAATTTCTTCTCAAATTATGTAAGGTTGCTAGATCGAAAATGAAAAATTCCTCCCAAGTCTCTGCACATGGTGCCAATGCTAAGACCAGACTTGGAGCAACATATTTCTTCTCCTGCCATCAACATCAATTGAGACAAGTATGATATGATTGTTGATAGGTCTTAGAGAGGTATATGTTGTTTTTTCTTTTTCTTGATGACTTATATTATTAGACAAACATAAAAGTGTCTTTAGTCTAATAAGAAATGAACAAACTGATTGAAAGAGTAATATGTCCTCTATCAAGTCTATTTGGGGAGATGTTTTGTTTAGGGTATCAGAGAAAATGACTCCCAAAAGATAAAGACATAGAGGTGACTGATAATACATCAGGCTGGACCCAAGAAAAATAGATCTTGAACCCGTTTATGGATTTATTCACTTGTGACGTTCATAGTGTGGCATACCTAAATCCTGAGTGGATGATGAACTATGTATGCGTGACTCGTATACTTTGATGTAAGTAAAATCTTGAGTTCAAATAGATAATGAACCAAAATTTGTTGCGTTGGGTATACGACTTTTGCAATATGTAGTATCATTCACCATAATGGAATTTATAGCCCGAGACATGGGTAAATGATATCCTCTTATTGGCATTACATGTTTGATGAAAAGTAAACATGACTACAAGTTGTTCATCTTTGTGATGGATGACTTGATCACTATTTGATAGTGATTGACTTTTCATGAAGGAAGATATAATAGTTACCATAAGATAAAATAGGATCATATTAGGAGAACGGATATTATCCCTGTAACAACCTGTTTTCAGTAAAATTGGAAGAATGGTTTCGAGACTACAAATCCGAGTCTGGAAGAAAAATAATTTTAATATTATTTCATAGTATGCATTATGATTGAAATATCGTATGAAAATTTGTAGAGAAATTTTATCGGTTACATGTCTATTTAGATGGAAAGGACAAAATTGCATAAAATGCAAAAGTTGAGTTCTAGTAGCTATAAGTATCAAATAGTTATGGAATTCAAAATTTGAGGTCCTTATATGGAAAATAGACCATTAAGAGGATTTAGTAGATAAGTATGATTAGCTATCAATGGAAAATTAAATAAAGAAAATGACTAAATTTGAAAGATAAAATAATAAAAGATGATAAATTAATTAAATAAGAAATATCATCATTTTATATCATCTTTCCCAAATAAAAGACACGGAAACCCTAGTTTGAAGAGCTTGAAGTTAGCAAACTTATTTGGCTTAATTAGATCTAGATAGATAAAATTCGGAGTTAAATCAAGGAAAAAAGAAAGTACCGGATTATTAGCTTTTGTGTACACGAACATTGTCGAGGTAAGTTCATGTAACTAAATTGTATACTTATATTTTAAATTGAATGTTGTGTATTTGAAATGTACAAGTGCCATGTATATAAAAGTAATCACATGTCCGCCAATGACCAACAAGTATTAAGTCATGTTTGAATAAATGAAATTTGATGGATACAGGGTTCTCGAATTGGTTGTAGTCTTGCATGTGTTACGAACATACCACAGCTCGAAAGAGCATCTCGTTATATGGTTCTTGCGAGCTTTTCATTTATGGCTCTTATGAGCTTCTCGATAACTTACTCTTATGAGCTTCCTGATTAATGGCTCTCCTGAGCTTCCTGATATTGACTCACTTGAACTTCTTGATTAAAGGCTCTTTCATGAGCTTCCCAATTAATGGCTCTCGGAGCTTCTCGATATTGGCTCATATGAGCTTTCCGTTACATGGCTCACATGAGCTTCCCGTTATATGGCTCAAAAGAGCTTTCTGTTTATGTGCTCGTATGAGCATACCCGAATATGAATTGACAGATTATAGATTTGTACACTTTGTGTGTATTACCCGAGTATCCATCGATATTTTAAACGGTTCAACGGGCAAAGGTCTGACAAGAAACAACTTGAAATTGAAATGAACTATGTCTATATATACCTGAAATATATGAGAATGATATTACTTGATTTATTGAAAATAAATTGGTTGCTATACGGATATGGAACTTGCTTGATGAACTTGTTTATCCATGATTATGATTTATTACTTGTGATTACTTAGCTAATGTGACATGGATATGTGTTTAGGCTTTTAGCCAAATTTGTTAGGAATATGTTGTGTATACTTACCTTATAAGTGAAATAATGGTAAGTTGAATTCCATGATACACGAACTTACTAAGCATTAAATGCTTACTCTGTTTTATTTCCTCTGTTTTATAGTATTTGGAAGCTCGTTAAGGTTAGAAGCTAGTTAGAGCTACATAACACTATCCATCGTCCTTTTCGGTATACTTATAGTAGACTCATTTTGGTTATAATGGCATGTATAGGTTAAATTTGGTCAATGATGGCATGTACATGATTGGTTGAAATTAGCCATTGATATGGCTTGTAGTTGATATGGTTGAGTGAAGAATAACTTATAAGCATATTGATGGTTGCTTTGAATTGGTATATTTATATATGTAAAAATGACCTTAATATATTTAATGTGTGTTTGAAATGGATGAATGTAGAAAAATCATATAGGCATGTTAGTGATTGGTTTGTGATAGTATAAATGGTAAAATATGTTTATATGTATGTATGGTTATTTGATAAGTTTAGACAGAAACATATGTATTAATATGACTTCTTTAATACCTAGTTTTGGATTGATTTGAATGTCTTGTATTGGCTTGTGAATGTGTTAAAGTGTTTATGTAGGTGGAAGACAAATTTGGGTGAGAAATGTGACCTGGAAATGGCCTATTTTCGTTCACATAGGCAGAGACACAGGCGTGTGTCTCAGCCGTGTGCGATACACGGTCTATCACATGGGCATGTGGTTTGGCCGTATGTCCTCTGCATCTTAAAAATTTCAAAACAGAATGCTCAGAATTGTTCACACGACCTAGCACATGAGCGTGTGGCTTGGCCGTGTGAACCAAGTCAGAGAGCACCCTCATTTAGGTACGGGCCTACACAGCCTGAGACACAGGTGTGTCTCTTGACCATGTGAGACACACAGCCTAGCCACACAGGCGTGTGTCCCCTGCACCCTTGAAAAAATTTTGATATTTTGTGAAAAATTCTCTAAGTACCCGGTTTAATCCCGACTTATTTCTAATGTGCATTTTGGGCCTTGAGGGCTTATATAAGGGACAATATGATTGATTTCTGATATGAATGTGAAATGATATGAAATGTCTGTATTTGATCTGTAAATTTTAGTAATGCTCCATAACCCTGTTATGGCGACGAATAGGGGTTAGGGGTGTTACAATCCCAAAGAGATTAAAGATATCCCATGAGGGTAACACACTTATTTCAAGGTCATTGGATGAGCATTGATCGAGTTGCTTTTGTAATGTTATGCCATTGGGGAGAGCTCAGTCACGATACTATAGTGGAATAACTTCATGAATAAATGAGCTTATAATTAATAGATGAAAAGTTGGAACTTAATTATAAATCATGTGAGCCTCAATCGCATATGTCCAAGTGGTCTCTCCGCTAGCTCATTGTAACTAGAAATGAATTGCATGTTAAACCAAATGAACAGAAATGAATAGAAATGGTGAAATAGAGAAATAGGAAATATTTGGAAATAATTAAGGTTTTATCCAAAAAGAAAAATGAGAAATGAAATCATTTGGAAATGAATGTGGTTTTCTCCAAAAAAAAATAAAAAAAATGAAAATAAATTGAAAAACGAATTCTTGTTTTTCCGAATAAATGAAGTTCGAAAATGAAAATTAATCATTTGGTTATAGTGAGCCATTGAATGTGAAAATATTAAATATATTTTCTTATAGATTCTTTTACGGTAAAGTCGTCATGATTTAAACGGAATTAGAATTGGGTTGAGAAAACTATTTAATTGAAAATATATTGAAGTTTATTTTTGGAAATAGAAAAATAAATATTAGGTTGGATCAAATTATAAAGTATTGAGTTAAAAGCTTGGAAGTATTTGTAATTGGACTTGATATGAAAGAGGCATAAAAGCCCCTTATGTAATAAACGGGGATGACAAACCCTAGGGTTGCCGACCCTATATCCCAGTTGAACTAGGATTTATTTTTTCTAGCTGAAGTAAACTTCTCTAATTCAACAAAGATTCTATCTTCTCTCCCAATAAATAGATGAAACTAGTTGGGCTATTTAAATAACTTTCAAATATCGTTATTCTGCTTGAAAATATAGAAACTTTTATTCTCTAAGAATTAAATATATTTTTTCGGATAATGATTCTGCTGGTTTCTATTTGAGAATAGAATTTTTGTTTTCACCCCAAAAGAAAATAAAACTATTCCTAGTTTCTGTGTTTGATTCGTTTTGTTCAAGCCCACACTCAAAGCAATTTGTGGTGCGAGAATAGTAGAGAAGATCATTTGGTTGAAAGCTAGGAATGTCAAGGATCCGTCTATCTGAAAACACAAGTACGATTTCTCGGTCTAGAGTTTATTGTTATAAATATCACAAATCGAGTCAACTTTCAAAATTTTTATTTTTCGTTATGTAGGAAAATCATTTTCGAACCAGATTTTTTTTCCAGTACAAAATTTGCTTCTATTTTGCTTTGCATGTAAAAACCACATGAGGACAATTATACAAAGTATATTTATGTAATCAATGAATTTTTTATTAACCAATCTGCTCAAAAAAATTACAAGTTTACAAACAAATATGCTACACTCACAACAAATCCAACACGTTCCATATCACATATTCTGCTTCTGTATGTCTCAAGCATCTCAAAAGTAGTTGGAGGAAAGCTTTCTTATATAAGATCCCGTCAATAAGCGTATAGTGAGAGGCTAGTTTGTTGGAAAAACAGGTTGGAAAACAAGTTTAAGAGAAAAATTAGAGTTTTAATTTTTTTTTCCAAAAACAAGAACTTGGTTGTGATATCTAAATTAATAAACACTTAATCAAAATTGTACATTTTTTATTCGTCTAGGATGAACACTTCGAGTGAGTAGTTTTCTCCGCTATCTTCAAACTCATGTCTGGTGAGTGTGGGCTCGCTTCGAATTAAAAAAATTTCCACTAAATTACCAGTGGGGTAATTTCGCAAATTTTCTAAACTTCTAGGTTAAGTTGTAAATAAGAAAAATATCTCTAAAAATATTCTGAAATGATTTTTTTCAGAGAATTTTTTCTCTAGAACTTTCTCTTAAATTTAAGTTTGTGTAAATAATGACCCAAGACTAAGGAGAGTTTAGAGAGTTCAACTACAATCAAACTTAATCACTTTAATATTAAATTTATATAATACTTATCAATGTCAGTATTAAATTAAATTTAATATTAAATTTATTAAAATAATATTATTTTTTAAATAATTAATCTGAAATTAAATTATCTGGTACAGTCCCAGTAGGAATGTAATTCTGCCATTCCTCAACCACCAAAGAACCATAGCTGTCGGCTATCCGTCGGCCACCAAAATGTATTGTCGTAGTCGCTGGCACCATCGTGCCTGATGGTGTCACTGCAAGCGTGACACTTTCACCGGACCTCGAGTCGATTCGACTACAACCGGTTCGACTACAACCAGTTCAATCTAAGCTAGTGACGGCTCGACCGGTTTGGTCTAGCCACCAGTTGAATTGTATAATCGGTTTCACATATCGGGCCTGATTCTACCAATTTTAGGTCTTGTTCTTAGTTTTTGGTTCTCGGTTCCAATTTTCGATCTCAAAAATAATTTTCAAGTTCAATTACTCATTGGACCAATTGTCTAACTTGAAAATTAATTTCCAAAAATATTATATTTATTTTAATTAATTTGATTAATTTAATTTTTCTTTATCAAAGTTAATTTTTCAAATATCACTGAGATTTTTCAAAATTAATTTTTAAAGGAAATTGTTTAATCAAATTCTCTAGTTGAACAATTCTCATGACTGCTCAATTTAATTCCACATTGAATAAATCAACTCAATTAAATTATTTTCAAAGTTGTAGAATTTCCTTCTGATTCAAATGCAGTCCGATCGAGCTTTTGTTGAGCTAATGGAGGGATCAATTGGACATATACAATCAGACTCTTATAATTGTAATTATGTCCAGAAGCATCTCTCTGATAACTCGCAATTTACTTAATCATGGAGTCAATCCACAAGAAGTATCATGATTAAAAACTATTTATTGTATACTATTTACAAAAGTAATTCATCCAACTACTTTATCAATGACTTCGTCATGTGTGTGTTAGTCTCATATGATATCCTTGATTTCTTTGAGTTAAATTCGTTCACTCAATACAATCATATTTTATCTCATTTTTACTATTGTGTCTTTTTAATTATTAATATGATCACTATCAACAAATGACAGTGATAAATTGCTTGTTCGAGAATAAGCAACCCATGGCCACGTTCCATACTTATCAATCCACACAATGCCAATGAGAGGATATTGTTAACTCTTTAATCGAGCTATGAATTTCATTGTTGCTAGTAAAGTCATACCATATACAAGTTATGTACCTAACATACTGGTTATGAGCTCGATTATCTTTAAAGCATGCCTCCACTTATATCAAAATACATGAATTACATACGCATGGTCACTATGAACGTCACAAGTGAATTAATTCACAAACAAATTCAAAATTAATTCAACTTGGGTTTAGTCCAATGTATCATTCTTTTAATAAGTATATCTATGTCTCTACCCATTGAGTCAACTACTTCGATAGCCAAGGCTAGTCATCTCCCCAATTGGAATTGTAGACGGCATAATATTCTTTCTAAGTATTTGAATCAAACGGTCACTTTGATTCTTTTACAAGATTACAAACTCGTTTAGATTATCTATTGAAGTAAGTTTTCTTTCTCACAATGTAAATGTTCTTACAATGTCACTTATCATCAATTTGAACTTAAACAATCAATAAGCTAATATTTGTTTGTCACAATTTTGCTACGTATGTAAAACATGAAAAACAAAAACACAAATGATATATCAGTGAAGTGTGAAATTAATTTTATTTATTTATTATTCAAATGCATTGAAAACAGTAATATGTTTACTACAACATGGGCACATTTCTCAACATAAGCGAGAAATTCAATTGAGTCTTTTTGGATCAAAAAGTGTTGAATCACTGGATAAGATTCTTTTAATGGCGTCATCTACATACTTCAGAGTCTATATGGAATACTTGTCATGTTTTCTCATAGTTAGGGATTTCTTTATGCTCTAATAAGATTTTACCTCTCTTTCAAATCCCTACTGCATATGCCATGCGAGATAGAGAATCAAATTTTATATTTGCAAATTGAATGACTTCATCCACCTGGACTTCCGGAAAGGCTTGTAATAGTTGTATTATAATGGAATAGTATTTTGATAAGATGGGATCCTTAACCACATATTCTCCTTAAATTTGTTTTACTTTTAGTTGGGAGTTGGCATGAGCATGAAGTTTTTGAGCTCCTAGCTTCTTTGCAAGTTCTAAACCAACTATTATGGTTTCATATTTAATAGCATTGCTGGACACAACGAACATAAAAGAAAGCTTATATTTCCATTCATTACTATCTGGATTAACTAACGAGATGCCTACTCCTAGTTTCTGAACTCCGTTAAATGCGTAATGGATAATTATAGACACGCATAATGAGATTCTATCAATATGAGGTAGTTAAGTCTAAATAGACTTCATACTGTATTGGAAGTGGAATCACATTAGGATAACATTCACCTTTAAGCCCAAGTGATAAGTCCTATTTGAAGTGGGACAGATGGTGGCGCTTAGGAAGTCAATGCGGAGTCAATAATGTTTGTTTAGCTTCCCGTATGTCTTCTTAACAGAGGGATATAACAATAATCAAATAAAGATTAAAGAGAAGATTAACATTGATAATAAAAAATACAATCACATAGATTTTAATTAAGATTAAGAGATGAAAAAAGTTGAATTTCATATTAATTTTTTTCTTACAAAGTGCCTATAAAATGCTTATGATACAAAAGTAGCTTTTAAGGTTTTCATCATTACAAAAGTGCCATTTTCAAAGATACTGTACGGAAAAAAACTTAAAAAGTTAAAATTAACTATCTGATCTTATAAAAACAAATCAATTTAATCCCAAATTTTCAATTTCACCGACATAAACTTATTTACCAATAATTTCCATCGGATTTCATTTTATTATTTTGTTAAAAATAAAAAATATTCCAAGCGTGATTGAAATTAAATAAAAAAAATGGAAGTCCATAATTTCATAATGAAATGGACCAATTCTTGTGTATGTGGGTGGTTGGTTTAGCTGTCTCATCCAATATTCACTCAAATTCTAAGTCTAAAATGGCATCAAATGATGTTTTTGAATATTAAAATCTTAGTTAAAATCAAATGAAACCTTGAATTTCAGATATATTCGTTTACTATTATAATGGGATTGCCGTCAATTTCTTTTTCATTTTTGTTTAATATTTATATATACATCCATTTTGTTAAACCAATATTTTTAAGGTAGTTGTTTATATATATATATATTTACAATTTTAATACTCTTTTTATCTTTAATCAAAAATTTACTTTTAGTCATTTTATAATTTTAAAAATTTTAAAATAGTAAATGATAAAATCACACTTTGACCTTTAAGAATGAGAAAATTTTAATTTAATCATTTAAAAATTATAAAAATATAGACTATTAAAATAAAAAAATTTAATTTTTACTATCATAAAAATACACAATTTTATTCCGATCCCATGATATTCATAATCATTCACTCTATCAAAACAAATCATAATCATTTACTAATAAAATCTTTAAATATAATTACCCCTAAAGACTATAATTATCGTCCCACAGACTGAAATATTGAAAAAAATATATTTTCAAATAATAATAAGTACTCTTTAATCATTTTAAAACATTAATATCTATACAACTTATTAAAACAAACCCCTTCAACAAATAATAAGAATTGCATTCTTTTGCTTCACATTTTTATTTTTATTCTTTTAAGAGGGATTAGCAATCAAGGGTGAAAATATAATTTCATAAAATTTTAACAAGTTAAATGACAAATCTATCATTATCACCCTGCTTATATTGAATATTTTGTAAATTTCCATAATCATTTTGTTTGAAGTCGGAAAATTAAGAAAAACGTATGTTTCTTAGATATGCATTATGTCATATCTTGTATAATATTAATATTTGAGTTAATTTTTCCTATAATTGAATTTTTTAAAAATTTATTTAATATAATTCCATATCTATAGGGTTATAAATTTATAAATATTTCAAATTTTCATTTTATATAATTTTTTACATAACCATTATGTTTCTATTACTTTTTTTCGTACTCAAAGTATTATAATCTTATGTAATTCTTAATAATTCATTTTTCATAAATTTTAATATGTTTATATATTTTTAGAATTATTTAATTTTTGTTTCATATTTCAATTTTCATAATTTTGTCAAATAATTTAATAATTTTAAATTTATATTTTAAACATTGAATCATTGTAAATATCATAAATATTATATTTAAAAATTTAATCCAATAACTTGATATATTCTAATACAGGATAAATATCACAGTTTGGTACATCAATTTTTATTTAGTGCAATTATGTACATGGAATTTGTATTGTCGTTACATAAAATTTTTATTTTGATTCAATTCTATACATTTAAAGAAATTAATACAAAAATTTATTTTCACATTGGATTAATATAAATGTTTGTATATGTAATATCTAACATAAAATGGTGTTGATTCTATGATATTGTTAATGATTTTTAAAAATTAAATCAAATCAAAATTTCATACATAAAATTGTATAAAATCAAAATTCATGTACCAAATTGTATAATTTAATATTTATATCATATTTTTTCCATCCATCATTGCTGCCTAAACTAAAAGCCAATCCAAATTGAAAAGGAAAAAGAAGGGAAAACACACACCCCATTAATGTCTAGAAATTAAACAGCAGCACCACTTCAACACATGACCTGCAGTTGTTTCCAAACTTTTTTTTTTTCCTCTCTCAATGGGTTGAGTTGACTTGAATTAATTAAATGGAATTTTTATTTAAAGTGTGTGAATATATTTTCTAAGTAGCATGCGTTGACTTTACATCATTATATTTATATATATTTCCATTAGTATGCATTGGTTTAATGTGTAGTCATCTTCATTATCCACCATGAAATCATTATATTTACACCCAAATGGTAACTTTTAAAACCAGTTCCTCTCCTGCCCATTTGTAGCCACCATATCTCTCAATCTTTTTCACACATATTATTTCATCTTTGTTACGTCATACTCAAATCTTAATATGAATCAAAATCAAATATAGATATTGTTGAACCTAATTCTTTAGAGAAAAATTTTTGTAGTGTTGTTCGTTCATAATAACAGACTCCTCTATATGTTTGATATTGATATCGGTTAAAATTTTGTCTTTTGACTCTAATACTAGTCTAAGTGCTTGAGGTTGCTTGAAGAGGCAATTGTTTCAATAGAAGTAAGAGTTTCTCATCATGAGGGACTATGCATGACGCATAGGAACTCACTAAAGAAATGTGGGCATTTGCACTTGATAAGGTTTAAGCCTATGCCCTACAACATATAGAGCACTTATGGGCTACTACGCTACCACACTTAAGGGGTTTGTTAGTTTTGGGAAGATGCCACTTCGAAGACTTCTTTTGGAAGAATTGACCTCCCCTCAACAAATATAAATTTAAAATGGATATACATACTCAATTAGTTCATAGTTGTTTTCTTTTGTTTAAAAGACCGCATACTTATATTTAAGTTTGAATATGTGTCATTTAAACATATATATATATCTTATAAAAATTTATGTATATCTCTTTCTTAGCCTAGCTTAGTAAAGTTTTTTACATCCAATGCTAGCTTGTCTTACACTTATATCGTGTCAGAATCATAAACTTTGTAATCTTATGATACGCTTTATCAAGGAGCCTCACCAAGCTAAGTGGTTAAATCTTCTTCTAGGTTGAATAACATGTAAAACTCTATCAAGTCCAGTTGTCACATGCCTACTCAGACTATACCCTCTTACACACATGTCGAGGGTTAGGGGTGGATGGTAGCCAAACCTTTACTATAAATACCTCTCTCTTCTCTATTAGAGGAGAAAAGTTTCTACTAAACCAAAAATTTTCCCAACCATATATAATTAGCTTGGCTTTTTGCAGTACGGTTTGCTATTGTGTGAATTGTCATCTCCTTTCATATTATCCTCTTTATTTCAACAATATTAAATAAACTTGAGTTTTGTCACTGTTCTTAAATAAACCCTTATACTCTAATTACACTTAAATAAACCCTTAATCTTTAACTTGTATTCAAATAAGCCTAAAACATTTAATTTATGTAACACTTGCAAAATTTCTCAATTTATTGTAGGGTACCTTTTTTAGAATTATGTCTATAATTCAATGTGAGAGTTTTGATTTCTTTGAGTTTGTTTGAACTTGAACCATAGAAATGTCATGAGTTAATATTATAATTTGATTATAGTGTTTTGAACTCAATTGAAAAAGGATTTGAAGTGAATCGCAAAATGATATTTTATTTTAATATTACAATAATATATATATATTTTTGGTCCATCTAAAAATTTATATATATATTTTTTCATCTCAATTCCCAAGCATAAATATTTTAATTTTGCCCATCAAGCACTATTGAACGCAAATTAAAGGTGAAATGGCAATCAAATCAATAGAAAATAGAATAAATATTGAAACCCAAATTTCTATTGTGAAAATAAAACTTTGAACATAGTTTCCATTGTTGCAACCCACCAAAGAAACAAAGTTTCTTGCACCTCTTTTTTAACTTTATTACATACATGACATGAGACATTTTTAAAGTGCAAGCTATGAACCATGAGAGAAATGAAAACCCAACTAATTCCCATTTCTTTATTTCTTCATTCACTCAAATATGCAATTGAAATTGTGACCACAAATGAGCCATTTTAATCAATCAACACTCAAGTTGTGGCCAAATGTGATGGGAATTTCATGTTTGAAACCTATATATGTTTACAAATTTAATTAAATTTATTAATATATATAGCATCCCATAATTAATTCACATACTAGCAAAACATTAATAATAATTTTTTTTTAATTTAGTACAACCAAATTATTAAATGCATAGAAAAATTCTGCTAAAATAATCATTATTAAGTCTCAAAAGCATTTATCAATAATTGTATCAAATTACTTGATGATACTTGTATACTTGCTTATATATATATATACACACACACTTATAAAGGTCATTTTTACTTAATATTGAAATTTGTTTTTAAATTTTGTTTTAAATTGGTGTTTACTGCTATTCTTTAAGATTAAGGGTAAATATGTTAGTATACTTTTGTACTTTTATGTGTTGAAATTTACAATTAAACCTAAAATTTATTGAATTTTCCTATCAACTTTAATTTTTTTAATTAAAATTTGCGCTTAAAGTTACTTTGGATATTTTGAAAACAAAATTTAACAAAAATTTTCTTTTAACTATTTTATTTCAATAATTAGTAATAAATTAATTTATAAAAATATGAAAACTAATAAATAAATATGGAATTTTTATTTATTGAATCAATGACTTGAATTTTTTTAAATACTAAAATACAAAAATAGCCTTTAATAGTGTTTCAAATTGGATTACTTTAGGCTTAAGTCTTATTTAACATTACTTATGATCATGAAAAACACTTTTTGAAAGCTTCGATGATACTAAACAATCAACTTTTACTTTCAAACTGCTTTTTCAAGCCAAGCAAAAAGGTTGAAAAATTTAGCTTTTAACTTTGTTTAGGTTTAATTACCTTAATATCAAAATAATACTAACATTGTATACTTTGGCTTATACTCTTAATTTTAGTAATAAAATAAATAAATAAATAAATGGGGTGAAATGATATTTTGTATTTGTGTCCATTATCCATCAATTATTGATTTTTCATTAAATTGTAAGGGTTATGTTTGTATGTGCTTTATTTATCCAAAATATGATTTACATATTTAAATTAAGATTTACTACTTATATTAATTGTTTAAAAAATACTTCAAATTTATATTTCATCTTTCATAATATTAATAAATTAAATTAAAGTTTAAAATAAAATTTTAACTTTTTGCAACACTTTTTGAAGTAGTATTGCTAAACACTTGAAATTTTTAATCATATTTTTCGCAACAATTATTTTTAGGTTAAACTTTTCAAAAAAAAAAAATAGTCGCAAACAATGATATTAAAGTAGCCCTAAATTGAAAATATTGAGTTGCATCTAAGAATAAATCTATAACAATGAATATAAAGTGAAAACTAACAAATGAAGTTTGCAGTGTTAAAAGCACATTGCATTTATAGAGAAAATTTAGAATTGAACTCTCAACATGATTTTCTTTGGAAGAGCAGTTAATAACCTTAAAAAAAATTAATCTTCATTAATGATGTTTGAGCCGAATCAGCCAATCAAATCAAGAATCAATCAGGGTATCGATTCAATAATGGATCAAACCAGTTAAACTAGATAAAAATCGGATGAATAGGTAGTTAAATTGAGGTTTTTTATTATGAAATTTTAATATTTTTTAATTAAATTAATAAAATTATTTGGATTGACAAATCGATAACTTAATCAACTTAACTATCGATCTAATTTTAAAAATATTAATATTTATAAATCGTAAAACTTTAAAAAAAATAAACCTAAATGTTAGTATAAAGTTAAATTATAAGAGGCATTATGTTGGGGGTGGCTTCTTTTTAATTTATATGCCATTTTGTTCATGCCAATTGCCTAGCTACCATAATAAGCTCCATCACGCGTGCACAAATGAGGGAATGTGATAAATGGGTTGAAATAATTATATTATAAAATAAAAAATTTGGGGAAAAGATTTAGATTTTCAAGAAAGATATGAAGAAATTTGATAAGATATAGAGAAATACTTTCAGACGTTATAACTAAAAGTAATATCAATATTATAACACACACTTATATCTATAGTTTATATACATAGTGAATGTTTGACTCTTAATTTAATTAGTATAGGTATTATTGTCAATATAAAAAATGTCGGTTCGAATGCGTTGAAACACATTATCCTTTTATTTATAGGTTAAAGAGAGACTATAAATAATTTTAAATATTGTGTTAAAAAAAACAAATATATTAAGATAGTTCAGAACAAAATATATGAAGTAAAATTGAAAGTATAGTAAGGTTAATTAGTTGTTTGCCACAACTCCATTACATGTCAAAGGCATCTTTTACGCTTTTTTATATACTTTTTTATATGGTGCATTGTCTACAAAATCACTTGAGTGAGAGGTTGAATAAATTCAAACATTTTGTACCTTTGGATAAAATATATATCTACGACCACAAAATTTGGGCTTTCATCAATCCCACTTGCAACTATAGCAATGGGCTTGAATTATCTGTTCTAATTAATATAAATATATTTTATTAAATATATAAATATTAATATTAATATAAATTATTTATTGAAATTTAATTATAAATATACAAGTATTAGTATAAATTATTTATTTTTTTGTTGAAGTTAAAAAAGGAAGAAGATAAATACGATTAATAAAGTTGTGCGTGGAGAGTTGTTGATAAAAAGTTACGGACCGCGGCAAACCCAAGGGGAAAAGCCTTGGTTAAATGGGAAAATATCCATTTAACCCTTCCATAATATAAATCATTTAAATTAAGTCTTTAGTTTTTGAATAAATGAAAATTTCGCATTTTTGACCTTTCTAAAAAAATTAGTAATGTAATTTAAGCATTTTAACAAAATTGTTAACATTGGTCTCTCTAAAATTTTATAACATTATCTCGACCGTTCAAAATAAAATTACATGCTTCGCTTCTGGTTATATAGGGAAAAGAAGAATCTCTTCCTCAAGTCAAAGCAGGTATTTATAGGTTATAGCGCAAGTCTCATCATGGTCAGCCTCTAAGAGAACACGGTAAAACTTAAGTAAGTAAGGATAGAATAAAGATAATTCAAGTAAGATTCACGTATAAGTCATGCAAAAGAATGCTCGACACTAATAAGATTTGACAAAGGTCCGGTTTAAGCAATGTACTTGTAACATTAATATATTTTTATTCGATTTAAGAACAAGGATTTTAGCTAATTATTAATTAATGTGGATTTTAAAATGAATTTTGTTAGATATTAAGTCAATATAATTTGGGGGAGAAGGCATGTGACATTTTTTTTCTATTCTTCGATTAAACCATGGCATCGATTAAAATTGTTTGATTTATAATTTATTTCTAATTTTTAAATTTATTTTGATAATTAGATTCGTGTTATTGTGTTATATTCGTATATAATGTATCACAATAATTTTTAAAATATTTTATAGTATGTTAATAATTTATATTGTATAGATTTCGAGATAGTTTAATATTAAGTAATTGAATTTTCCAGTTGTTTGATTATATTTTAATTATTATTCTTTAATGTTATTATTATATCATGTTTAATAGGCTAAATGTTTAAATTAGGATTTAATTTTTTAAGAATTGCTCACATAAGGGTCAAACCTTTCAAAATGTTCGTAAAATGGTTTAACCATTATAAAAATGTTTGAATAAGGGCTTTTTTCGAATTTCAGCCCAATTTTGAGTAAAATCATGTGAATTCTAATGTATTTAAAATAAAATACATGACAAATGAATCAAATATTGTTTGAAAATAAAATAAAAAACCATAATTTAATACCTGATACACGACATTTGAGAAACTATTATTTGAGCACTTTCAAAAAAGTTTAGCCCTTGCTTGAGCACTTTGAAAAACTTAACTTTCATCGTAACACTTTTGTAAAGGTTAAGCCATTTTGAAAATTTTGAAATGTTGGGTCCCAATGATATTATCAAATCTAATTTTCTCTTAATTATATAGGTTTTGTTAATTGGATTCATGAGCCCACTCAAATATGGACTCTTCTTTAAAGCAGTTTTTATAAGAACAAAGATGTTAAACTTAATTAGGGCTGGGTTCTCTTTTATAGACTAAATAGGGATTGGGCTTAAATACTAAATGGTAAATGCTGTTAAATTATTCTTTTAATTTTTCTCAAGAAAAACTATATATTTTTATATGAGTAAATTATATCATTAGTCATTAAATTATAGATAAATTTATGTTTTGGTTACTTAATTAAAAAAGTTATAATTTAGTCACTAAATTTTTTGAATTTTTTTTGTCACAATTAAGTGACTTTTTTTAGTTGGTATAATAACAATTTTAATTAATTTTTTTATATTAATTTGACCCTGATTATATATAAAATGATAAAAAATAAAAATATTTTTTAAAAATTTAGAAAATTCTAAAAACTAGAATTAAAATAAAAGTTGACTAAAAATTCAATAATAGATAAATGTTTTTAAACCCTCCAAATTTCCTCTCTATATTATTTGTATAGAAGTATCCAATACTCATTTTTTTAAAAAAAATAATATTTGATACATTACCAGTAAAATTTTTCAACTCCACAACCAGGGTAAAAGGGTTGACAAACTAGTGCCCTATAAGGATGTAGTATAATATTTAAAAAAAAGGGACATGAAATTTTTTTAAGGTTGTTTGTGAAATTAAAAAAAAAAAACATTGCCAAAATACCTAATATTAACTCTTAAAAAAATAGAAAAACAAAATATTAAGAAAAATTATTGGTTTTCTATTTTTGTTTTAACTCTTTCTTTTCTTGACATAACTTTTTCGTTATAAGAAGAGAAAATATTTATAATATAAATTGTTCTTATAAGTTGGGTTTTGAAAAATAATTTAAATGAATTGTAAGAATGAATTGAGTCTTAAAAAGAAAATTTTATGGTATACTTCGTATTTTTTTGGCTAAAATATAGTATCAAAGTCGATTTCACAAGCCTCTGTAATATCAATTTTGGATGTTCTTCAACGGCTTGGTGCTTGACTTGAAAATTTTCGAGAAAAATTGAGGAAGCATGTAATGATCTAACTTTTTTATTTTATTTTCTTTTGTTTTTAATTTGTTATTGGTTTCTACTAAATGATAATTTTCTTTATTTTCCTAGAATTTTTACATAGAATTTTTTTAAAATAAATTTCAGTTTTATTTTATGATTCCTCGAATTGACAAAAAAAAATATAAAGCTGAGAACTAAAATTGTTAGTAGACTAAGGGTGAGTTTGGATGGGCGGTGCGTTTACCTGCGGTTAGTGTAAAAACAGCGGTGGCGGTGAGATTAGATACTATAGCGATATTATAGTGAGAGACAAAAAGTAAGCTAAACGCACCACACCACACCGCACCGCCGCCCCAAATCCACCCTGACAAAAAAAATGCCACTTAAAAGTTGAGTGACAAAAAAATTTCACAAATTTTAATAATCAAATTGTAACTTTTTTAATTAAGTAATTTATTTACAATTTAGTGACTAATTATATGGTTTAGCCTTATTATAGAGATTAGTTCAAGTAATAATTAGTGAATTATTACTAACATAATTGTTTTAAACCTCATCTAATCACATGGAATTCAATTAGAAACTTATTTATTTATGTTATTCAAAATGTTGAATACGACTGAATTGAATGTAACTAGCAGCCACACCAAAGGGTTATACCCCCGAAATGAAGCATATCCATCCGAAGCGGCAGGCAAAATAAACTACATCCAATGTCACTAAATTATTAATAAATTTATATTTTGGTTATTTAAATTCAAAATGTTACATATGGTCATTCAACTATTTGAAAGTCTTTATCTAAGTTATTGGATTGGACTATTAAAATCGTTATTATATGACCTTCTATGTTCTCACCGCCTGTGCCAAGGGCGAAGGCAGAAATTTTTATTAATTTTTACGATAATAAAAATGTAATTTCACCATTTGAATGGCCTATATCTTTATAATTTTAAATAATTAAATCGAATTTTTATCATTTTTAGGGGAGTCAAAGTGCAATTTTACCTATACTAATTAAAATTTTTAAAAAATTTAAATGTCCTAAATGGGAAATTTTCCATTTTAGGGGTGGCCGGAGGCCCTGCCAACCCCCAACTACGCTTGTAGTCTGTGTCACTAAAAAACTTTCATTCTTCTTCTCTTTTATAGTTCAATTTTTTTAATAAAACAACTTTAAACGTTATGAATCGACGAACCAAAAGCCAATTAGTTTTATTCTTTGATTTTCGACACTGACTGTCTGATTAACTTGGGTCTAATGTATTTTCTTTTACTCATCAATGGGTCCTAATCTACCATACCAATTGTTAAATCGTCGCTTCAAGTACACTAGCAAATTTTTTTTTCTAAAAAGAAAAAACTTAACAACCCAATGACTTAAATAAAAACTTTTGAATAGTTCAGTAACTTAAATGAAAACTTTTGAATAGTTTAATGATTATTTATGACTTTTTGAAGTTAAGTGACTAAAATTAAACAAATAATCTAATTTTAATTTTTAATTAAATTATGTAATTGTCTAGAGCATTAATACACACTAAAAATAAAAATAAAAAAGATTATTATTTTGCTTGATTTATATACGTTTTAAATAATTTGAAATTATACAATGAATAATATTTAATGTGTTGTCGGTGCATAAGGCTCAAGCACTATCAATGAATAATAATATGACACATCATCATTCAATTAAACAAAAAAAAACATGGAGTGTGATATCCCGAATTAGGGCCTAAACGGAATAGTGGTTTCGAAACCACAATTTTGAAGTAAAAAAATTTATTTCGATTAAATTTTTATAATTTATTAAGTGATTAGATGCATGTGTTAGAATATCGATAGAAAATTTCATGAATTGCATGTCTAATTTGCCTATTAGGACTTAATTACAAAAGTTGATAAATATGAGTTTTAGATGCTGAAGGATTTAATTGAAGAGCATAATTGAAGTAGAGGTCCTTAAATGGTAATTATACCATTAGGTTTTCAAGGACAAAAATGGACATACATAGGTAGAAATAACTAAAGTTTTTAATGAAAGGTATTTTAATCATTTGGTAATTAAAAGATTAAAAAAAGGAAAAAGATGGCAAAATATGTTCATCTTCTTCATTAGGACGAAATTTCAAGGGTTCTCCATAGCTAGAGTTTGTTTCAAGCTTCCAAGCTCCATAGTAAGTGATTCCAAGCCCCGTTTTTAATGTTCTTTAAGTTTTTGGAGTCCCGGTAACTTGATTTAGCTTATTCTAGCAATAATTTAACCTAGGGTTTATATTTGGAAAAATACTCATCGGTGAAATGTGTTTATTTTGATGCTTTATGGTAAAATATGAAGCTTGAAATTGTGTTAAAAAACTTTTGCTAAGCGATTTTACGTGAAAACGAGTAAAATGACATAATCAGTAAAAATACCTAATGTTCATAAGTACATGTTAGAGTGAGAATTTGATGTTGCCATAGAAGGGAAAAATGATCAGCATGTCATAAAACATAAGAAAATAGGATGAAGTTTAATTTACGAGCCTTGGGAAAAAAGTGTAAATATGTAAAAGTTTAGGGGCAAAATGTAATTTTTCCAAAGTTTGAGTCAAGGACTGTTTTAATAAATGTGAGTATTAAATAAGCTAAATTTGTTATTTTAGATCAAGAGAAACAAGATTCGAGTCGTGATCGAGGGAAAAATAAAGTTTCCGAGGAATAGGCTCGATTTCTAACATTTTGGTATTGAGGTAAGTTCATGTGTAAATGTGGTACCATAATTGTCATTTTAAGTAATTTAATGATATTTATATGATATGATGATTATTATCATGAAATATTATGCTTTGTGGTTATTGTTGAGTAATATGCAAATTATGTTTACTACTTGATAAATATGAATTGCTACTGAGTATCGGTTTCGACATTCTGTGGAAGACGGCAAAGATGTGTAATCGAGGAAAAAGCTCGTTTGAACCTTGGGAATAGATTAGGATACAAGTGACATGTCACTAGGATATTTGAGTTCCGAACTCGTTGAGTTGAGTCCGAGTTCGTGAGATTTAACTAGGCATCCGAGCTCGTTGAGTTGAGTCCGAGTTCACTTATGGATGCGAACGCCCGAGCTCGTTGAGTTGAGTCTAAGTTCACTTATGGGCGGGTTACATGGTAGCTTGGCTACATAATTTCCGCAAGCTATTGAGTTTGTCTAGCTGCGGGTATGGCACTTATGTGCATGAAATCCATGTATTCGAATTATATTCCGATGTGTTCAACGGGTGAATCTTAAGTGAATAAGGAGAATGCCTAAAACGAAGGTGACATGTTGGTAAGTATGGTGAATGAGAAAATTTGACAGGTATGTGCTTAAACCCTCGGGTTGAGAACTTGGTATGATGAAATTGTAGTAAGATATTAAATGCAAATGTAACATGAATGTCTTGGTGTTGTTTATGCAAATGATGTTTTATGTTGTAATGCATGATTATGTTACTTGCTATTTGCATGTGAACTTACTAACCATTTATGCTTACTCCCTCCTTTCCATTCTTTGTAGTTTTGACAAGCTAGTTTGGAAGTCGGGAACGGTCGGAGGCTCGTCCACATTATTCGAGGACCATTTTGGTATAGTGGCTTGTATACTTTGAAATATGGCATGTATAGCACTATAATCATTTTGTGTATATAATCTTATGATATGGCTATTGAATGATAACGAAATGTTTGGTAAAGATTAGCCATTGGAATGGCTAATCAAAAATCATATTTGTTCTATTTAATCCATGGAAATTCATAATAAGGTGAAATTTGCTATAAAACAGTATCATACAGCAGCAATAACGTGAGTTTAAAAAATCACTAAAAATATTAGAGACAGAATTAGATGATGAGTAAAATATTAAATTGAAGCTTATTAAGTCTATTTTCATATGGAAGAAACAAAAAAAGGTAAATGAGTTGTATTTCATGAGATATTTGGGTTTTGGTGGAACAGGGTCAGAGCGATTTCTGAATCCCTTGTTCTTACTTTAGAAATTCACTAAAAATGTAAAAAAAATAATTAGGAGTCATACTTTATATGTATAGATTCCTTATTTAGTCTATTTTTAAGAGAAACAAACGATATAGTTATCTTAATTCTGCACAGAGAGAAAAGTGGTTCGTAGTGAACAGAGGTAAGAGTAGTCGAACACTAAAACAGGGGAAACTTTAACTAATAAACTGTACTAATTGGCCTGACCAAAAATTCTAGAAAAAAAATTAGTAAATAGATATATGAGTCTAGTTTTAGGGAAAATTTACGGATTTGGAATTTGAGTTGCGTAACTTGAGATATGAATTTTTTAGCGACTATGACGCAGATGGGCAATTTATTACGAAAGTTAAAATAAATTGTTTGATATTGTTTAAGTGATAATTTAAGTCTGTTAACGCCTCGTGCTCGACTCCGGCGATGGTCTCGGGTAAGGGGGTTTTACATGGAGGACTTATAAATAGTAATAATTTTATTTAAATATAATTAAAAATTAAATGTAACTATTATAAATAAATATTAATAACTCTAGGATTTTGGTTTAAAGAGTTTAGGATCTAAAATTTTAGGATTTTAATCTTTATTAATAATTAATTATGTTTAAATAAAATTATTAGTATTTATTTATAAATTGTCCACTATTTTATGCTTAATTTAATGGTGATGTGATATGTTATTATTCATCGATAATACATAAGACTTATGCACCACCAATGAATCAAATATTCTCCCATCATACAAATTATCTATTTTTTTAATTCCTTCAAATTTGAAGAAAATAAGTTAAATTTATTTAAACATATTAATTTGAAAAAAAATATTAATAAATTCAAATTTTATTAAAACTATCAAAATTACCATAATTTTAAAATTGAGAGCATGTCAAATCTTATATATATTTAAAAGAAAAATAATCTATTAGTTAATAAAAAAACTTTTAAAATATTTATCTTAATTATTCTAAAAAGATTAAGCTTTATTGTTATAAAATATTATCTGTTCACTTATATTTATAGTTGATTAAAAAGTTTTTAAAAACTTAGAAATAACTATTAATAAATTTATTTAAATTTTAGTTAAAATAATAATAACTCTTGATTTTAGAATTTAAAGTGTTAAGTTTGATATTTAAAGTTTTAAAATTTGAGTTTAAAATTTTAGTATTTATTTACCATTAATTATTATCTATTTATATTTAATTAAATTTATTAGTATTTATTTAAATATTCGCCAAATTTATATATTTCAAGAGAGTTAAAAATAAAGACACACTGTTGGGCAAAAAGTCAAGACAAGACAAATTGATTGATAGCATTGGCTATGTCGACCACATTGGATTTTTCATATAATATACATGCGGACGGTGAAAGAAATAGAAAATTAAATAAATAAATGATTAATACTATAATTATATTGCAGTAAAAGTATAATAGAGGTCCGATTGTTCGTTTCTTTACTTCAAAAAATAGATAAATAAAAATACAATAGAGGCTGCTAAATTTTGGAGTTGGATTGTTCGTTTCTCTACTTCAAAAAATAGATAAATTTGTCATTGTTAGTTTGATTAAACAATAGATTAATATTTTTTGTTAAAAATTTTATTAATTTGTATTATAAAAAGTTGATGTGATTGATGGAATAATCAGACAGTAACACGTAACGTACCATGTATACCTCATATTGACGTATAGTGACTAGTTTTTAAAAGAAGATATGGATGGGAGTTTTTAAAAGAAGATATGGTTGGGTTTTTAATAGAAAGTCAATTTGCTATTTGATATGATGTATAAAGACTAATTTACATGTTTTTTGAGCAGAAAGGGACAGAATGAAATCCAACTTCTAGTACATAAGCCTTCACATTACTAAGACCACCTTAATTATCTTTCAAAATGCTCTAATCAATAATTTATGAAGGAATAATATAACTTTTGGCCCCTAGACTTGGATTCTGTTAAGATTTGATATTGTGACCAATATTATTGAAATAAGATTACATTGAAAGACCAACAATTGATTGATATAACAATCCGAATAAAGGGGTCGAACAAAATGCTTAAAATTGATAAATTTTTAAGTGATGACATGACACGATCTTAAAGTGTTTTATCATCAAACTTTTATATTTTTCAAGTTTGAGAATAAAAATTAAACCTAATTATTAAATTTAAATATTAAAATACACAAAAGAAATAAACTGTACTAAAATAATTTAATTATCAAATTCAACATAAAAAATTATATTATCTCATTTTAACAACCCAAATTATTGAAAAATAATCAAATATCTGTAAAGTTGCCTTTTGTTTTATTAAATAATGCCTGCTAATATAGATTGTTTCAATATGACAGGTTTAAATGTTACCCGCGCGTGGGTTATAATTTGTCCACCTTGCTTCAATGATTTAAAATAACGGTAAAATATGTTCAAATTTGGTCACTATTAAAGGGAAAATTTTGTCAACAAAAGTGACACATTTTGAAAAGGTTTAAATTTGAGATTTGTTATGTATAATTATTTATAAATTATTTATTTTTATTGTGTATTAGTTTTAGTTTGATTAGTTAATTTTAATTTAAATTGTTTTGATTTTTAATTTGTTTGTGTTGTAATATGTTAGTTTTACTTCATCTACTTCATCATTGTTCAAACATTTATTTTTATTTTTATTTAATTAAATTATAATAGTAAACTTTCAAAAAAAAATAAATTACATTAGTAGTTACTCAACTATTAATAAGTTTTTTTGTTACCCAATTATAAAAGATTATAAAACAATTATTCATCTTTTAAAATTAATATAATAACAACTTTAACTCTCAAATATGTATACATTGTGTCAACTTAATTTATTTTTCTTAAAAAATAGCTTTTAATGTTTACATATAACTTAATTTGTATAATTTTTACATGAAAATATAAGTCAAGACATTATTAGTAAAATAGAAATAAAAACAAGAAAAAAAATCTTAAATTTTGCTTATTATTAAATTAAATAATCTTCAAATACATTTCTTTCGTTATATTTTAGATGGTTGAAAACTTAATATCTCTCGACGACAATTAACTAATTTTTGGTAAACATAAATGTCTCATTTGATTACTAGTGTAATAACTGAGAAATAATTGTATGAAACTGTGATTCCACGTCATCCTTATCCCTTTCCAATGGGAGAATGACAAATCAGATTTTTCCTTCTAATTTTCAGCTTTTTTCTCCTGAAAAAATTCAAATCCAACTAAAAATACTAGAAATTAGGAGAAAAAATTTGATTTATCATTCTCCCATTGGAAAATGATAAGGATGACGTAAAATTACAATTTTATACAATCCTTTCTTGTAATAGCATAAGGAAAATGTTTATTTATTATGTATGTATTACAATAGATAGACATAAAATAAAAGACATTTAGTACAATTTCAAACTTAAAATTAAAAATATGCTTAATAACTCTTGTAAAAAAATAAGACCTTTTCAAAAAGTGAAATATTTTATTCATTGCTAAAAATAAATTATAGGAGTGATTAAATATTACCAATTGAATAAGTTTATCATTAATTCATATACTAAAACAAGCATAAAAAAAATACTTTCACCAAAAATAGCATAAGAGCTAAATTTTTTTAAAAAAAATAAAGATTAAATTAACACAATGTATAAATATTTGAGGGTTAAAGATTCTATTATGTTATTTTTAAAAGACTGAACACGCCATCTTTTCGTTAGCCATTTAACAACAAGTGACCAAAAAATAAAATTTGAATAATTAGGTAACCTTTTTG
Source organism: Gossypium hirsutum (assembly GCF_007990345.1). NCBI lineage: Eukaryota > Viridiplantae > Streptophyta > Magnoliopsida > Malvales > Malvaceae > Gossypium > Gossypium hirsutum. The sequence goes on from NC_053430.1 coordinate 13,903,532, forward strand.
TAACTTCATAATTAAATGATAAAAAATTTTACTACAAGTTGTATGACTAATAATATAATTTACCCAAAAAAATATTAAAGGTTAAGCTAAAAGATTTACCGATTAATTTTAATAGAAGTCGTCAAATAATATTTTAAAATTTAAATCGATTCTTAAACTCTAAAATGTTCCAATTGAGACTTTAAAGTACTTTCTATCATATTAACACCAACTAGGTCGTTAAATCAATATTCGAACATCATGTATACTTATTGTATATACAATTAGATATAAAATATTTTTTAAAAAAAGCAGTGTCTTCAAATTTTACAAAATCTATTTTTTATCGCCTTATATCCAAATTGGACTACAATAGGTAATGTATATTTAAAATTTAATCTATGTCTTTTAATTATGTTTCACATGAATTTTTAATTATTTAATTTAAAATTGAAGAATAAGTTAAGAAAAATTTAATTCATACAATATTGATATTCTTGTATGTAATTTATAATACGTATAATAATAAATTTAACCCTTAATATTTATATTTTTTTGTTAATTTGGCTATTATTATTTTTACCTAAATTTGATCACTAACCTTTCAAAAATAATCAAAATTATTTTTTAACAGAAATATTGACTAAAATAATAATTTTTAACGATATTGGTATGTCAACTTATGTAACAGTCTATGTGTACTGTTGATGTGACAATTCTTTTTATAATTTTAAAAGGTTCATACATTGTCATGTGAGTTATCATGTTTAAAATTTTAATATTTTAGTTAGTATTTTCGTTAAAAAATAATTTGACTCTTTTTAAAAAGTTGATAGTCAAAAGTAATTATTTTTAAAATATTGTAGGGCAAGTTTAGCTAAAAAATAAGGACCAAATTGATAAAAAACAAATATTTAAAGCTAAATTTATCAATATGACTTTAGAATGTGATACATAGATCAAAGCCACCAAAGTAAAAATGCAAAAATTAATATTTAATATCACTGTGGACCTAGTCACCGCCATTCGCCGCCTTCAATTCAAAATCAGGGGCGCGTGCATCACACTATACACTCTCCCGAGAGTGAGATTAACTTCTCCAAAGACTAAAATAATCCGCGGGAATTCTTAATTGGAAGGTATGAATATGCCCAACGACAACCAAGACGATAATTAATTAATTCAATAGAAAAAAGGTAAATTACACATGAAGTCACTAAACTATTAGTAGGTCTATGTTTTAGTCACTTAAATTCAATAAGCTACAAAATAGTCGCTGAAATATTTAAAAATTTTCATTTAAATCCCTATACTGTTAAAATCGCTATTATATGGCATTATCTATTCACACCGCTTGCACTAATCGAAAGCTCTTATTTTCATTCTCTATTACAACTTAGTTTTTTTTTTTCATGAGAGAACTTTGAATGTCACGAATTAGCAAACCAAAATCTAAGTAGCTTTCTTTTTCAATCTTCGACACCAACCATCAACTCGACTTGGATCTAAGGTATGTTTTTCTACTAGTTAATGGGTACTAATCCACCGTACTAATCATTAAATTGTCACTTCGAGCTTGCTAGTCGGAATTTAAAAAAAACCCAGTGATTTAAATAAAAATTTTCAAATAATTCAGTGGTTTAAATGAAAACTTTCAAATAATTAAGTGACTATTTTGTAACTTTTTAAAGTTAAATGACTAAAAAGTAAACTTACTAATAGTTTAATGACCTTAATTGTAGTTACCCAAAAGTTATAACGATAATTAAATAAGCGCCAAATTTGCCCAATGATAAATTGTCACGTCAGATCTTTTGTTCCCTTTTTACCATTTCGTTTTCAAACATCACCGGTCAACGTTCTCAAATTTGTCTTCCGTTCTTCTTCAGCTCTCCTCTTCCCTTTAAATCCCCCCCCCAAAAAAAAATCGAAATTTAGGGTTTTCAGATTCACAAAGATGCTAAAATTAATCTCGATTCTGTTGCTATTAATCTCGATTTCATCAATTTCAGTTGAATCAAGGTGCAGCAGAGGCTGTGACTTGGCTTTAGCATCGTACTACGTTTGGCAAGGATCAAACTTGACCTTCATATCTCAGATTCTTAACTCAAGCCTCGTACCGTACTCAACTACTAATTTCGATTCAATCCTTGCTTATAACCCACAAGTTGCGAACAAAGACAGTGTCGAAGCTTTTAGCAGGCTTAACATCCCTTTCCCTTGTGATTGCATCAATAACGATTTCCTTGGCCATGTTTTCACCTACTCGGTTCAACCGGGCGATACTTACGATAAAATCGCTGGTTATTATTCCAATTTGACGACGGCAGCTTGGTTGCGGCCGTTTAATAGCTATCCTGAGACCAATATACCCGATAGTGGGGTGGTTAATGTGGTGGTTAATTGTTCGTGCGGAGATTCTGCTATTTCCAAGGATTACGGTTTGTTTGTTACGTATCCGCTCCGGGAAAATGAGACTTTGGATACTGTGTTGACTCAGGCGAATTTGTCATCGGATTTATCAGGGTTGGTGCGGCTTTACAACCCGGGGGTAAATTTCAGCTCAGGGTCTGGCTTGGTGTATATTCCGGGCAGAGGTGATTCCTTTAAACCTTTTCTTTTCTTTTTTTTTTCAAAATTTTGCTCTAGGATTATCATTTTCGAGCAAAGATGATTTCATTATTTTAGTTTGATTTTGTGTTTTTGTTAATTTTATAGGTAAATAAAAATGGGGTCTTTTTATGCAGAAAAAAAAAAGGATAATTTTTTATGGGATTTTAGTTTGATTTATTTGGTTTGATTCTGTTTTAATTGATTCAAGTGATGTTTTTTTTTTATTATATATTTATGTATTAAAATTTTAGTAAAATACATGAAATAATTTTGTTCTTCAGTTACCCATGGAATTTACACAAAATGTTTATCTTGTTGTAAAAGTATCAAGGAGGCCTGTATTAGGAGTTGATTGCATTTTGCCTCTTTACTAAAGAATGAGCAAATTAGTCTTTGTACAAATATATTTTCTCTGTTAAAAATTTATACAAAACTACTGTTCAAAAATGGTGTAGCTGACGGAAGAACTAAATAGTTACATGTGGCATGCCATGTGCATCTCCTACTAACTTATAGAGACTAGTATTTGATAGTGAAAATGGATGAAATTTTTAACAAAAGGAGCAGTTTGCTCTTTGGACAAATGTACAAGGACTAATTTACTCATTTTTTGAGTGGAGGAGGCAAAATGTAATCCAACTCTTAGTACAAGGACTTCCATGATAGTTTTACCTCAACTTGTTGATATTTTAACACCAAAGGGTATGTCATTTTGGGTGCATACACTGAGTGTCATGACATGAACAACTGTTAATTTCATAATTTGCCTCAATAAACGATTTTTTTTTTGTTTTGCAGATGCTGAAAATAGTTTTCGTCCCCTCAAATCAAGGTACATAATAAAACATCAAACTTTGAAGATAGTTTAATGAATTATTATTATTTGTTTAAGCTTTGAATACGTAAAATTTCTAAATATGCTTCTTCTTTCTTTCTGTTTTGCAGCAAAGGTGGGTTGGCCTTCTTTGCATGTCGCTTTATATTGGGCTGTTGATTGACTGGAAATCTGTTATACCTTAACCTTATATCTTGCCTTTATATAAGCAGGAATTTCTGGTGGAGTAATCGCCGGGATAGCTATAGCAGCCGTAGTGGTATCACTATTGCTGGCATTTGGTATTTATGTTAAATTTTTCCGAAAGAAGTCAAAGACAACATCATTGCTTTCGACGGTTTCCCATGACGTATCGGCTGAAGCTGGGAATGGTACCCCGCAGCTCCTCTCTCCCCTTTTGGTTTTTAATGAACGGCGGACTTATTCACAAATTTAATGCTTTTTAAAGTATTTTTAGACCGTTCCGCCAGTTGAATCTCTGAAAACAGAGTTCATATAGGCGATTAAATAGCAATGCTGGCCTTTTCTCCAAAATGTGGAGCAAAACAACATGCTTTGAATCTTGATTACATTATCTTAATTGCTAATTGTTCCCTGCTCTCTCTTTTCTTTGTGGGATCTGTTTAGTTTTTGGAAGCAAAGAAGCAGAATCAACTGGAACTGTTGCTGCTTCTCCCGGCCTTACCGGCATTACTGTAGACAAATCAGTTGAGTTCTCATATGAAGAACTTGCCCAAGCAACTGATAATTTCAGTATGGCTAACAAGATTGGTGAAGGTGGCTTCGGGGCTGTTTACTATGCAAATTTGAGAGGCGAGGTTAGTTCGTAGTTGTCTATGATTACATTTAGTCAAGTCATTGTTAGCTGGTAATAATGTTAATACTCTTTAGATGTGTCCTGTCACATTTAGTACACTGTTTTCATGTTTATCAAACTTGTCATGTCAGTGTTGTGTTTTCATAATGTCTCTTATATACAGAATAAACAGAACTTTGCTGTTTCTGGCATTTTCAGTGTAGCTTCCTGTTTAATGCTTTTTAAGGCTAAATATACCTGCATCTACATCAATGAACCATTGCCTTCTCATGTTGGTTCCATAAGTCATTTACATGTTTATTACTTGTTGTCCAGGAAGCTGCAATCAAGAAGATGGATATGCAGGCATCCAAAGAATTTCTGGCTGAATTGAAGGTTTTGACACGTGTTCATCACCTGAACCTGGTAATAATACTTTCTTTTTTCTCATGCTTGGCAAGGTGTATTAAGTGCAATCGTGTTTGGATTCTGTGAGTTAACAGCAAACCGTAACTTTTAAAAGGGTGATCACCTTTTTTCTTCCTCTGTGAACATCCTTTTGCAGTTATGACCTTCTAAATTTCTTATTTTGATATTTATCTTCAAATTGAATATTAATGTGGACATCCAATGCAGGTGCGTTTAATTGGATACTGTGTTGAAGGATCTCTTTTCCTAGTGTACGAATACATCGAGAATGGCAATCTAAGCCAGCATTTGCGAGGATCAAGTGAGGCTTCTTACATGGAAATTACTGCTACTGCTATTGACTCAAAGCAGCACTAACAGATTTCTGTTGTTTATTTCCAGGCAGGGAGCCACTTCCTTGGTCTACTCGCGTGCAAATTGCCCTTGACTCAGCCAGAGGTCTTGAATATATCCATGAGCATACGGTCCCTGTTTACATTCACCGTGACATTAAATCAGCTAATATATTGATAGACAAAAAGTTCCGTGCAAAGGTTATTTTTTCCTAATCTATTATCAGGTGAACTGTTTGAACACTTCTTGTCATTGTTGTACTGAATCACTTTTTAAAATTATCATGAAGGTTGCCGATTTTGGATTAACGAAACTGACAGAAGTCGGAAGTGCATCACTACCCACACGTCTTGTTGGGACATTTGGATACATGCCACCAGAGTAAGATAATTTTTGTTTGCAGAAGTTGGTGTTCTTGTAAAAATGGACTAAGTTCATTCCTATTTGTTTACAGATATGCGCAATACGGTGATGTTTCTCCTAAAATAGATGTATATGCCTTCGGGGTCGTGCTGTATGAGCTTATTTCCGCTAAAGAAGCTATTGTCAAGGCAAATGGTTCTCTCGCTGAATCAAAAGGTCTTGTTGCCCTGGTTAGTATTCTTTCAATACCTCTACAATTCATACAAAGCGGTAGGAACTAGACCGAATTCTGAATTCAATTTTTGTTGAAATCGGAACCTTTTTTTTTTTTTCCCCTTCTGCAGTTTGAGGATGCTCTTGATGAGCCTGATCCTAAAAAAGGCCTTTGCAGACTTATCGATGGAAGGCTCGGAGATAATTACCCACTAGACGCTCTATTCAAGGTGAGATTGAATTCCTAGGAAATAACTTGCTGTCTTTCGTGGTTTGAATCTGATGAAGTGATTGTTTCGATTGCAGATGGCTCAGCTTGCGAAAGCGTGCACAAAAGAAAATCCTCAGCTACGACCGAGTATGAGATCCATAGTAGTCGCTTTAATGACCCTTTCATCGTCAACAGAGGATTGGGATGTTGGTTCTTTCTATGAAAATCAAGCTCTCGTCAACCTTATGTCCGGAAGATAAGGAACAAGGCGTCGGAAAGGCCTTTTCCTTCCCACACCACCATTATTATGTACCTATGTCAAATGAAATTTTTTTTTCTCTCTTAGGGAAAAAATAACAAAAAAAAAAACTCATTTAAGACTCATTTTTTTGCTATATGTTCTTGAATTGTCATGTGAGAATAAGATCAATGTACATGTTCATTAGAGCTAGGTTAAAAAAGTATATAGGCACCCTCAACATTATAGTCAAAAGTGAAATTCTAGTTCATGTACTGTATAGAACTGGATAATTTAATCATTTTAAGTTTAATATTTCTTGCAAACAAGTAAAATTTTATTAACAATCTGGATGGAAAAACAGTTTAAATGCTTTTATGAACTTTTGAAATATGATTCTATGAAAAAACAAATGTATGTTTTGATTAAACATTGTTTAGTTCAGTATTTAGATGGTTTTTAATTGACATTGTTTTCAGTTTTACCTTCTTTTTTTTGGTGTAATATAAAAAAACAAATGATTATATGGACTTATTCATAAATAAAGTGACTCTAGTATTATATTCTTGTAAAACTTCTTTAATTGCCACGGGAGCATCTTCAAACATACACAAGTCCTCGTCATTTGAGAGAGTCATTTTTACTATTGCATTCACTATCTTATTAAATTCTCTAGGATGTATTTCAAGAACCACTTCTCTTCATTTGATAAAATCTGTTGAATTCGCTTAACCAGAGTGAAATTTGATCCTTCAAGTTACTATCACCAATAATTATAATAACCTCAAGATTATTAAATTGGATGACGACCTTATCAGAAACTTTTTTTTGAAGCAGAAGTAAACCATCTAAAATGCTCCAAAGTTCTGCAACAAAAACTGAACACTTCCCTACAAAAAGATTGTAGCCCAAAATCCACTTCTCCTTTTCATCCCGTATTATTTCACCAATGCCAGAGAAACTAGATAAAATCTGAACAACTTCATCAGTGTTAAGGAAAAAGCACATACCTGAAGTCATTTGTTCAGAATGGTGTTGCGGTCCCGACTTTAAATCTCCTTAGTGAACTAAATAATATTGATTTGCCAAGTTGTATGATACCTCAATAATTTCATTCGAATTCATTGATTTACCATGGAAAATAATTAACGTTCTATTTTTCTAGATGCGTCAAAGTAATAAATCAAAGAAGCATGCCCATTTTGATTCTCTCATGTTGAGATTGGATTCAACCTACAAATTTGAAAGCATTTAATCCTGTAATTTACCATAGAAAAAATGCCTTTTTTGGTTTTGTGGGAGAACACGGTTCTAGATATCCTTCACATACGGGCAGTCTCTAAGAACATGTAATACATCCTTTCCAATGGCACAAAAGTGACACGACTCGTCTTGTCCAATCCCCCTCCGAACCTTTTTAGAATTAGTTAGAAGTCTCTATTTTAAGGCTAACCAACAAACTGTCACACTCTTTGGGGGCTCGAGAATTTCCATACAATGTTCCAAATACCATCCCTTGGATTCCAAGACTCCTCCGTTAGCATCTAGCATGCGCTTTTAACTAAAAAGACACCATACGAAGTACGAGTCCATGAAAAAAAATTCGATCCCACAGAAGCCATAAGTGGTGGAACACTAATATTGATGTGTTGGATGACATCTTCTAGCAACCATACTCGAAAAATTCGAGATTCCAAGTACTATTTTTCGTTACCATCTCGCTCGCCTTGCCATCTGAGTTAATATTCGCATGGCCTGGGACATGTTTAATTAAAGGTCCCACATTAGGAACCCAAGCATCATCCCAACAACGAACAATACATCCATCACCCACTGACCAAATCATATTATCTCGCAGTAAATGCCATACCTTAGCAATGAATTTCCACATAAAGGAACTTCTACTCCAGATGATACACTTAATCAAACTCTCATTCATTCCATACTTCGCTTTGAGAACCCTAACCCGTAAGACATCTGTCTTAGTGACAATATTGTAACCAAGTTTCATCATGAAAGCTTTATTTTGGTCACTCAAGCAACAAATCTCAAGGCCTCCACACAATCTAGGTTGACAAAGAGTGTCCCGCCCAACTAAATCTATTTTTCGTTTCCCCTAAGAGGCACCCCAAATAAATTACCTTGCCGTTTCTTACAAAAGCTGAAGTATTCAAATTTATAATTTAAGGACTAAATTGCACTTTTGATTATAATATAGGAATTGCCTATATATATCATACATATTAAAATTGTAGACTTTTGGTTTTAAACCGAAAGTTTCTATTTCTTGCATTCTTTTTTCCCTATACTTTTAGGTTTTTTTTTTAATTTCTCAAGGTTTCTATTGGAGCGAGCCTAGTAACTAACTTTTCACGTTTTGTAGGTCTATTAAAGGGTAGATGCTGACTATGAGTTTAGATTTCATAAGGTTAGGGGTTAACAAATATCCTACAGAGATGTATAATAAAAAATAATTTGGGGTTTTAGAGGAAATAAAAGTTTTTAGGGAAAAACAAAAGGAAAAAAAAAGTATTGAGGGATTTGGGGAAGTAAAAGTTTTGGGGAAGGTAAAAGGAAAAAAGGTTTTTGAGACTTGGGGAAGTAAATTTTTTGGGAGGAAAGTAAAAGGGTTTAATGTTGGAGAGAGAGGTCTGAGGGGGAAGGGAAATAAAAATATTTGACATTTAGTTTATTCAAATTATTTGAATTTGAAAATCTAACTTGATTTGAACTCGAAATTTGAAAAAAAAAATTAGTTGCTTCAATTAACTTGATTCAAATAATTCAGAATTCAAAATTTTTTCTTATTTTTTGAGTCGAATCGAATTTTACTTACTTTTACTTAACAGATTTTTTTATTCATCCGATAGTTCAAAGTTACATAGATTTTATGGGGTGATTGGGTATTTTATAGGTGAGGTCGAGTTATGAATGAATCAGTTAGATATAATATATTTTGCCCAAGTTATCTGTAACTTAAGGGTAAAATTTAATAGTCTTGATTTGAATAAAATTTTAATTATAAGGACGAAGCAGCAATTTTCAGTGTTGGACTAAAACGTACTTTACATAGTATAGTAATCTAATGATATATATTGAAAGGCCCAAAAGTCCCTGTTTCAAACCCTAAACCTAAAATCCTCTCATAGCGCCGCTGTCGATCTTTAACCTTTCATACCGCAAACAATGGTAAATCTCCCCTCATACTCTTCGCTTTGGCTATCTCCAGTTATCCATTTCACGTTATTTTATATTTCCAGCTACTAATACTCGAATTCGCTTTGTAAATTTTTGTTGTTTTTCTTACTGGTGTGAATTTTCAGGTTCTCCAAAACGACATCGATTTGTTGAACCCTCCGGCCGAGCTCGAGAAGAAGAAGCACAAGCTCAAGCGTCTTGTTCAATCTCCCAATTCCTTCTTCATGGTTATATATATATTTAACCTTTTCTTACATAAAATTTTTTCATATGATGATTCGTTTTATATGGTGGATTAACATTTTTCTTTTTAATTTTTTGCTCTCTCTAAAGGATGTCAAATGTCAAGGCTGCTTCAACATGTAAGTTTTTTGTTTTGTTTTAATTAGTGTTTAATTGAGTGATAAATCTCAAAATTATACACATGAAATTTTGTTATTTATTCAAAATACATCTATAATTATTTGTGTATGCAATACATTGATTCAATATTTATAATGATGTTACTGATGTGAAAATTAAAAAAAAATCAAAATTTTATCTGCACCAAATTGAAGATTAGGGATAAATCATGATTACTGGGTTTATATGTTAGATGTGCTTCAACATGTTAGTTTTTCGTGGTAAAAGTACTATGGCAGCCATTGTACTAAGAGCCCGATTGTATTTGGCCTCCTTTGCTACAAAAGGGTAAATTACTCCTTGTACATTAGATTAAGGAGGAAATTAATCTTTTTTGCTAAAGCTGACGTGTTTGACAGAATAATCAAGTACCTTGTGCTGTTGTAAAGAGATCAGTTTTTTCTTTGCTCTAACGTAGATAGACCAGTTTGACAATTTTTTGAGTAGAGGGGACAAAATGCAATTTGGTTCCTAGTACTTTTACGGTTTGATGTTGGTTTTTGGTTTTAATTAGTATTTAATTGATGAATATATAATCTTAATTTCTGGGTTTTTGTTTTATTTTTGGCAGAACAACCGTATTTAGCCACTCTCAAACTGTGGTGGTGTGTGGAAACTGCCAGACGGTTCTGTGCCAGCCGACCGGCGGTAGAGCTAGACTCACCGAGGGCTGCTCTTTCAGGAAAAAGGGTGACTAAATCCGATCCAGCGGCAACGATTCGAGGAAGAGGTTTTTTTTGTATGATCCCACTCTGGTTATCTTTTTGATGTGGTAAAATTTGTCTCAAATCTTCGAAGTAGAATTAAGGATTTTAGAATGACTATTATGTGCTATTGTTCTTGATTTAGTGTGGATGGTTTTTGGGTTTAATGAATTTTGTTTTGAGTTGCATTTGATCGGTTTTCTGTGTTTGATATAAAATATATATGGTCTAATTATATATTCCATCCATATACATAGTCTCCCTACTTTAAGTAGTCCAATTGTTCTGACTGATTGTTCAGAATTTGATCCTTGGACTCTACAAAAATTGAGAAATTAGTTCGGTTGTTAGTAAACACTTGAACAGCTGATTTTAGTTGTTTTTTTATTTTTTGGTATATATAAATGGCTGAGTTGCTAATTTCAGGTGATTTAATGACAATGTTTAACAAATGTTACCCTATTTGACTAATCTTTAATTTTTGTGAAGTAAGAGAATCAAAATTTGACAAACTAAAGTAGGGGAACTAACATATCAATTTTCGAATATTTATCTTTGTTGGCTTTTTTAAAATGACTTATTACATAGTTTGACTTTTTTTAATGTAATATCTATGTAATTTTTTGGTCTAATATGATACTTGTATGTGATAGAAACTGTATATTTTGGTACTCAAAGGGGATGATGATAACTTTTAATGTTTAATTTGAGTTTTAATGTTTAATTTGAGTTTTAAGGTTAATTTAATAAAAATCCACAATTAGCTAATAATTTAAACTATGAACTTTCATTGAATTAACCCTAGACCCGAATTAATTCACATCTATTTGTTCAAATTTGACAAATTAAATGTGAAGTTAAACAAATTTAAAATTAGTATTATATTTATTTATTTAATAAAATAATAGCAATTAATTTTTATCAGTCTATTCTAAAATTTAAAGATTAACATTATTATTTTTGAGAGTCAAAATATATAATTTTTTGTGAAATATGGATATGTCCATATTGGACGAAAGAGTGTATTACATTAAAGAGTGTCAAACTTGATTACGGTATGGTATATTAAACTTTTTAGAATATGCTCGAATTTGTTCTAATTATGTAATAAAAAGACTTATCTCGATGGATGTGTGTATGTATTTATAAATAATATATTGATTTAGACTTATTGGTATTTTGAAAAAATAATTAATATAAAATATTTATAAATACTAAATGAATGAGATTTCATTTATAAATGTACTTTCTATATACACGCTAATTGATAGGTATTTCTTTAATTTGTGAATTAAAATAAATCAATTTTAGTAAAATAAAAGGATGCAATCTAAAATTAAACCTTTTGTTTAATACATGAACTAAAAGAAATCTTTTACCCGAAAGACTGTTGGATGAAGGGGAGAAGTGCTATGGCCGGAGGCGAAGGAAGCAATGGACGATTGTCATTTGAATATTTTTAAGGTGAGAATTTGGTGAGGGTAAAATAAAGTTTTTCAAGCACCAAACCAATAATTGGCGAAGAAGGGAGGGAATAGAAATCAACAAATTTCCCTGCATAAGCCTAGAATAGAATACACCGTAATAAGACATTTTATTGAACCAAATAATTGTTTGTGTGGACCTATAGAATAGACTTGTAACCAAACATTATCTTATAATTCCATTTGCAATAATTAATTAACTAATACTTGTAATAAAGGCAGATTTTGTCCAAAACAAACTTCGATTGTTAAGAATCAAATGCAGATTATAGTGTTTTGATGTCTGAAGAAAATGCCTTGTTTATGGACTTGGGATTTATTTATTTCTCAAAGTTGGGTCCTTGAAACTCGAATAACTTCCTTTATTATTATTATTATTATTATTTTTTAAATATTAAAAGATAAAAACAATTTATAATTAAATTTACATTTTTTATTTTATAAATTCAAAGCAGGTTAAGAGAATTAAAATATTACTCATAAGAACTAGATACAATTTATGTGAATCCTCAATTTATTACATAAATTTTAAGATATGATATGACATAAATATACAAGTATGGAAAAAAACCACAAATTATTTATCATTTTGTATATGGTTTATAATCCATACTTATTTTAAATTTGTATGTTATTACTACAATATTGAAATTCGAATAGGAGGTAACACAATTTAAGATGTCTAATAAAAATTTTAATCACCTTTATATATAAATCAAAACTATCTAAAAAAAACACTTAATTATTACTAGATTACGACAGTGGGTATATTTACAAAAAGAATATATTAAAAACAAATTAAAATTTGATTCAAGTTTTGAAAATCATGATGCTTGTGTTCATATAAATATAATACATAAGACAAAAATACTCTTAATAATAATTATTTTATAAATGACGAGAGTTTCTAATATTTTTAAATTAAATTAATATTCAATTAATTTATGATACTAATTCAATTAAACACATATCATATACAATCTTAATTTTCAGAGCACCAACTTGAAATGAAAAAATAGACGATATTTCAATGAATTTTCAGAAATGAAAAATGAGCAGTGGAAAAAATTGTGAGAGTTGGATTATTGATTTGAAAAAAAAAATGCTCTCATTTGCAATTTTCCGGCAACCATAGAGATGGTGATCCTCACCCCGAAAGTGATCGGAATACTAAAAAAGTGAGATTCAAAGAACATTTAGTTGAAGAAGACACTATTATGGCTGGGGATCCGGACTCACAATCGGTCATGTCGTGGAAAGACAAACTCTTGGGGGGCCAAACTGTTGAATTTGCCTTGGATCGTTCTGTTCCTATTGCAGGGAGTGAGAATGATTTTGAGTTACTTGAATGAGTCGTGAATACGACCATTATTGATGATGTTCCGGCTGTCACTTTTTCAGATCGTATAAAGGATATTTTATTTAGAGAAATGGAGTTGACTGTCATCGTAAAATTACTAGGGCATAACATTGGTTACAACGCCATGCATAATCGTATTATTTTTCTTTGTAAACCAGTAAATCCTATTTGCTTAATGGACATTGCTAATGACTATTTTTTTGGTCAAAATTCAGGTTGTTGATGATTACAATAGAGTTTTGACGCAGGGACCTTAGATCGTCTATGGGCAATACCCGACTGTTCAACCGTGGACTAAATAATTTAGTCCTTCACAACCCTACCCTAAAGTGGTACTGGCCTGGATTCGTTTACCAAATCTTCTGGGACATCTATACAAACGGAAAATAATTGAAGCCATTGGGGGTTTCATTGGGAAAGTGGTCAAACTTGATGTTCAGACCGACAACCAGACCAGAGGCAGGTTTGCTCATTTGGAAGTTTATATTAACCTGGAAAATTCATTGATTTCATAGGTTATTGTTGATGGAGTCGTCTAGCGAGTTGAATACGAAGCCCTTTTGACAGTTTGCTTCGCCTGTGGTAAGTACCAGCACGTTAAAGAAACATGCCCTTCGGTTGTGGCGGATCAAAATTCCATAGGGCTTCGTGAAGAACCGTTGGTCGAGGTGGATTTTCCAAATGGAGGTAGATCGGACGACAAATCTACTGTTTCCAAAAGCGGGGAGAGGGAACTGGAGTTTGGGCCGTGGATGCTGGTGGAAAAGAAATCTTCACGGCTGGGAAAGAAGGATTTCTCGACGGAGGTTAAGGCGAAACAAACGAAACAACCGTTAGGGACTAGATTTTTGGCGTTGATGGGGAAAAGGTTTTAAATGGTGATGGAGGGTTGTCTGCTGAAGAAAATTTAAGGGAAAGAGCAAATAGGAAGGTGGCTGCTGCTTCAAGGGATTTTAATTCTAGAGTTGAAAAAAATGACGTTAGTGGGTCCTCTTTTAATGCAGGCTATAGGGGTGGCGTAGGATTGGGCTCACTTAGTGGGTCGGTTACTAAGGAGAATTTGGGTAGTGGGGAATTAGAAAGAGTGGGCCGAATGTCCAAAGCTTCTTTGGGAAAAAGGCCTTTGGGCATAGACGGTTTTATTCACAATAATAAGGGTCCAATGGCTAATTTACCCAATCCTATTTTTTTTCTAATTCTATTTCAACGGAATCGAAGCATGCAGGTTCACAAATTATTAATTGTATTGATGGTATAGGCGCTTAAGGCAATTTTCTAGAAATTAGATTAACTTTAATGTGATAGTTCTGGAAAAAATTAAAGCACATTATAATCCCATTTTCAACGAGTCTGAAGGCTTCATTGTTCCTATTTTTGATAATTCTATTGATCCAGGAAATCATTTAGTAGTTACTTTTAAAAAAAATGCTCAACTTATTAAACAAGTTAATTTGGATTCGCGGTCAAAGGAGCTCCCGGAGTCAGCTTTGGGTTCTTTTTTACAGGCCCAAAAGACTAAAAAAGCGGAGGTAGTCGAAGTAACCACAACAACTCTTTCGCTTTACGGGTAGAGGGAATCGCTTTAAATCTTCTGAGAACACGCGTATTCCTTTAACTGAGTCTATGGAGGCGATGGCGGAACTCTTGTCTCGTCAAATTATCAACAAAAATTTGAATGCCGAGCTAGATGGAGTTGTTTCATCTCGGAAGGCATCAATGGCCTTGAAAGCTAGGTTTGATCTTCTATCTTTATCTTTATTTTTATTTTTATGAATATTACTGTCTTTTTGTGGAACTGCTAGGGTTGTGCAAATGTTAAATTTCCTAGCCTTTTTTGGGAATATAATATGAAGTACAAACCTGATATTGTTAGCCTACTTGAACCGAGAGTAAGTGGGGCCAAGGCGGATAGCATCATTGCTAAGTCGGGTTTTCAGTATTCTCATCGTGTAGAGGCGATTGGATTTTTTGGGGGTATTTGGATAGGATGGAATGATTCCGTTCGTCTTAATGTGGTTCATAGTCACCTGCAATTTATTTTGACTCGGGTTTGGCAAATGCCTTCGGCGCAACCTATTCTTATCTTGTTTGTCTATGGGAGTCCCAATAGGAAAATGCGTCAAGTTCTTTAGAATGATTTGAGGAGTACAAATTTGCTTGGTCAGATTCCTTAGATGGCTATATGTGATTCCAACGCAATCCTTTCCTCTTCTGAGAAATCTGGAGGACTTTCTAAGGGCAAGAGATGTCCACATTTTGGTGACTTTGTTGACTTTTCTGAACTTCATGATTTAGGGTTCAGTAGACCTCTCTTCACTTGGCATAGGGGTTTTTTGTTTGAGAAATTAGATCGTGATTTAGGAAATGAGGCTTGGATTAGTAATTTTCCTAATTGTATGGTCTCTCATCTCCCGAAGATTAAGTCAGATCATCACCTTCTTCTTTTGGTGCTAAATTTGAATATTGCTCTCCTTCGGGAAAGACCTTTTAGATTTTTAGCTGGATGGGTTGAACATTCGGACTTTGATTATTTTTTGAAGAAAAATTGGAAATACTCCGGTAATATTTCTAATTCTCTTGGTAAGCTTGCTCATCATCTCAATGAGTGGAATAAAATTTTTTATGGTAATATCACCACTCGCAAGAGAGACCTTATCAAAAGAATTGCCAACATTCAGAAGAGAAGTGATTTCTCTAGTTCTTACCGCTTCAATCAGGTAGATTTGTCTCTTCACTAAGAACTTGAGAGTGTTCTTTATCATGAAAAACCTCTTTGGAGACAAAAAGCGAGGTGCGACTGGTTATGTAATGGCCTAAATTCAAGGTTATCGGAACAGTGGTTTCGTAATCACAAATTTGATTTAAAGAGAAATTTATTTTAATATTTTTGCATGAATATTTATATGATAGGAAAATCATATTAAAATATCAATAGAAAAATTTTACCGATTTAGTGGTTAGTTAGAAAAAAAAAGAATTGTTGAAGGAATTGGGTAAAAACAAGGTATCAAGACCTTGATCTCGTAAAACTAAGTAGGAAATATTTTTATAAATATTTATAAAATGTTAGTGATGTGGTATTAAAATTTCGTTAGAAAATTTTAACGTTTGGGTAGGTAATTAAATGAAAAGAACCAAATTGGAAAAAAAAGGTGTAAAAGTTGCTAGAATGATTAAATAGCTTAAGTGTCTAATAAGAAAGGATTTAAAAGGCAATTAAACCCAAAATTTATTTGGGCTGGACGACAAGGACATGAAATCAGCAGAAAATTGATGATTAAAGGGCAAAATTGGAATATTGCATAATTAACTAAATAAAGATAGGACTAAATAGAAAATATCTAGATTTCTCTTCATTTTTCTTCATTCTCATCAGCCAAAATGCCATAGGAGGGTTTTCTAAGCTAGTATTTCATAATTTTTGCACCAAGTGAGTTAATCCTTGCCTATTTCTTGTAATTTTTGTGTTTTTAAGACTTTTACAACTAGGTCCTACTATTAAATTCATTAGTTTTTGATTTCATGGATGAAATTGAAAGTCACCATGGTTGAGTACTGTAATTTTATGATGAAATAGAATGAAATTGAAGCTTTAATTTGTTTATGAGATGATTTTATTAGGTAATTTCAATAGAAATTGATTTTTAGGACCTAATTGTGAAAATGTTGGGAATTAAAGTCTATTGCTGAAATTATGATTCCTAAAGGTTATAAAGTAGTTTAAAGTGATAGAATAAAGTGTTAATTGAGAAAAATTATCTCAATTGAGAGGCTAATTGAGTAGGGACGAAATTATTATTTATTAAAAGCTTAGGAGAAAAATGATAATAAACAGCTTGCACCAAAACAGTTTTGGACAGCAGCAGTAGACTAACTTTGAAAAATCACCATAAATTTTATAAATATAATTAGAAGATGAAAAAAATATTAAATTAAATCTTATTGAGTCCAGTTTCTCATAGGAGAAACGGTGTAAGTAATGGATTTGTAAATTATGAGATATAATGAATTTTTTAAGACAAGGTCAGAATGAATTCGGGTTCCCCTGTTCTAACTTTGAAAAATAAAAAAAATTAATAAAAATAATTAGGGGCTTCAATTTATATTTTTAAAATCCTTAATGAGTCTATTTTCGAGAGAAACAAACAGGAACATCATCCGAATCCTGTATGAAGAGCTAATTAATTTTTAGTGAAGAAGGGTCAGAACTGTTAGACAATAGAACAGGGGTGAATTTAAAGAATAAATTGTACTTATCGGCTAAACAAAAAATTCTGAAAATATTATGGTAAGAAGTTATGTGAGTCTAGTTTTAGTAAAAATTAGCAGATCCTAATTTGAAGTTCTGTAGCTCAAGATAAAAATGATTTAGTGACTATGACTCAAGTAGACAGTTTTGAATGAACTATAAATAATGGTGGAATTATAGAGAATGTTGCATATGAACATGAAATGTATTAAATTGATAACTAAATTTATTTATTTAGATCCAGAAAATTCAAATACGAAGCTAGATCGAGGAAAGGAAAAAGTTCGAGATTAGTAGATTTTTTTGTATACGAACAAGTATCGAGGTAAGTTCGTGTAACTTGAATTATATTCTTAAATGCTAAAATTGTATGTTATTGATGTGGATATGATTTGAATATTCATTGTACGAAAATTGATGAAATATTGATATATATGATAAAAGGGGAAAAATCCCAGTTGAATGAAAGGAAAATTCGATGGATCTCTGAAAAGGAATTGACGGTAAAAAGGATCTAGCCCGGACGGGTGATCCTATTCTGATATAGCCCTCCCGAAGAATATGTGGAAAATGGATTTAGTGTAACACCCTTAACCCTTATCCGACGTCAAAACAGGGTTTCAGAGCATTACTAGAATTTGCAGATCACCTAAAAAAAATTAATTAAATACTTATCGATTCAATTTATCATATAAACAAATATATTACCATTCAATCAACAGCTTGACACTTGTATAAGCATCAAACAGCAACATTGTTAGTATACTAGTACATATTTCATATAAATTCAACATTGATATACTTATTTTCTCGACATGTCACACTTGAGTTTAATAATTGTCTTTACCTACATAATTTTCTTGCATCAACATATCAAAGATAATCATATATGTACATGTCATGAAACATATCATTCTCTTACAGTTTCTTCATAAGTATATATCATTCATTTCATTATATCAATATTTCATTGTCCATCATTTCCATATATTTTATGTATATTTATTTCGATAAAGTTTATATCAAACTTAACATAAATTATGTTCCATGTACTTATACTTATTTCGTTAATCTATCTTCATAATTATTTCATACAACTATTTTGTACATATATTTCCATATGACCAGTTCTTGTAAACATTTCACACAATCATTTCATATAACCATTCGTCATCTGATATGTATTACTTGAATATCAATTGTTCAACAGATGTCATAGCGTTTCCCATGCACGGTCTTATTTATCTTTGACATGATGTCATAGTGTCTTTCAACTATGGTCTTACTCATTTTCTGTAATGTTGCCATGGTAACTTTCAACCATGGTCTTATTCGTTTCATGTCACGTTGTCATGGTATCTTTCAGCCATGGTCTTATTCATTTCATGTCACACTACCATAGTATCTTTCAACCATGGTCTTATTCATTTCCCGTCATGTTGCCATGGTATCTCTCAACCATGGTCTTATTCTTTTCATGTCACATTGCCATGGTATCTTTCAACCATAGTCTTACACATTTCATATCATGTTGCCATGGTATCTTTCAACCATGGTCTTACACATTTCATTTCAGAGAGCACACTCCCGCGAACCTCATCCTTACAGCGGGATTACCAGTCTAGGCTAAATCCCCTACAACGACAATTACTCTAATGAGCTTGGATCTGAATTACCAGTCCAGGCTAAATTCAGACCCTAATTCGGATTACCTGTTTGGGCTAAATCCATTTTACAGATATTCTTTGGGGGGCTATATCAGGATAGGATCACCCGTAAGGGCTAGATCCTTTTTACCGTCAATTCCTTTTCAGAGATCCATCGAATTTTCCTTTCATTAAATTAAGATTTCTTCCTCTTTTTATCAAATATATCAATGTTTCATCAATTTTCATACAAGGGATATTTAAATCATATTCACATCAATAACATACATTTCAAGTATTTAAGAATATAATTCAAGTTACACGAACTTACCTGGCGAAATTGCAGAAATATTAAGATTTAGTGGCATTTTGGTAATTTACTATTTTCCCAATTTTCACCCGATCTTATATTGATAATTTCATTCAATTTATTAATTTAAATAATAAAACAATTCTTTCCCTTCAATTTGGTCATTTTTGACATTTTTACAAAATTACCCCCTGAATTTTTACTTTTATTCAATTTAGTCCCTAACCCTAAAACATGCAAATTAGCCATGCTAGCTGAATATTCATATATATTTTCCTCCTTCTCCTCTCTATTCCACATCCTTAATGTATATAACACACTTGTAAGTAACATTATCTATAATTTTTATTATTTACTTTTCTGAATATTCAAGCTATCCATCTGTGTCATAGTCACTAAATTATTTATATCAGGATCTATAGAACTCCAAATTAAGATCCAATAATTTTACCTGATACGAGACTCATATATATTCTTACCATAAAATTTTCAGAATTTTTGGTTTATCCAATAAGTGAAGTTTATTCTTTAAAGTTACCCCTGTTCTTCTGTCTGACAGTTCTGACCCTTCTTTACTAAAAATTAATTATATCCTTATACAGAATTTGAATGATGTTCCCATTTATTTATCTTTAAATAGACTCATTAAATATTCTAAAAATATAAATTTAAGCCCCTAATTATTTTTCTCCAATTTTTTATGATTTTCCAAAGTCAGAACAGGAAAACCCAAAATCATTCTGACCTTGTCTCACAAAATTTATTATATCTCATGATTTAAAATTCCATTGCTTACATAATTTCTTATATAAGAAACTATACTCAATAATATTTAATTTCATATTTTATTCATCCTATAATTCGATTTATACAATTTTTGGTGATTTTTAAAAGTTAGACTACTGCTGCTATCCAAAACTGTTTTAGTGCAAGATATTAATTACCATGTTTATAACACCCTTATTTTCTTTTTCTACACTATTTCTTATCACTTTCTCTTTTTTTCTCTTCACTAACATATCAAGAACATAGGACCATATGTAAGGAAACTCTACATTAACATTAATCCTATACTTTTTCAATAATATCAAACTTAAAAATATATTGAAATCATGATGTTCTTATCTTGTTCTATTGATTTTAATCTTCATCTTGATTTTCTCTCTTCTTCAGCTTCCATTTCTTGAATCCAACTTGATATTCTAACTTTCCATAGTCTCCTTAACATTTTTCTCTCTTGGTAGCTATGGAAATTCTTTTGATTTTTGGGTGAAAATGGTGAATTTTTGGTAAAAAGACCAAGTTGTAAAGAAATGAACACTTCTTTTCTTCTTCTTCTTTTCACGTTGGTTTTGCATGGGAAAATGGATGAGAATTCCTCATCTTTCTTTCTTTATATACTAATAAAATAATAATAAAATATCTTATTAAAATATTAATAAAATAATATTTATTTAATTAAATAATTATAAAATATCAAAATATTTCTAGCATCATTATTACTTTCTAGATTTCTCTCTCTTCCAATTGACCATTTTGCCCTTTATTATCTTTTAAAATTTCATCCTTGAGTCATCATTTAATTTGGCAAAATTATAATTTAGTCCCTCATAATTCTTCACCTATTGAATTTGGTCCTAATTCATCCATTTTCCTTAGTTTCTAGATCATTCCACCCTTAAAATATTTACACTATTGGTCCTTCAAAATTTTCATATTTACACTTTAACCCCTCAAATTTTGAGTATTTACTCTTATGCAACAAAACTTTTCTCACTTTTACATTTAGCCCTTTCTTGAATTAATATATCATAATATACTTCCCAATATTGACATAACTCAAAATTTTCCTTTTTGTCACTTTATTTTCTTATTTTACTATATCAAGGATTATATCTTACTGTAAAAATTTTTGGGGTATTACATTTAGCCCGGACGGGTAATCCGAATTAGGGTCTGAATTTAGCCTGAACTGGTAATTTAGATCCAAGCTCATTAGAGTAATTGTCATTGCAGGGGATTTAGCCTGGACTGGTAATCCTGCTGTCAGGATGAGGTTCGCGGGAGTGTGCTCTCTGAAATGGAAATGTGCGCACATAAATATGAATTGACGGACCCAGAAGTTGTACACTAAAAGTGTTCCTCTGAAAATCCATCAAAATTTCGAGAAATTCAACGGGATAAATATGGAAAAATAATAAGGGAATGGAAATCATGGTATTAATGAGTTCATCAATCATGGTATATATTATTGATACATGGAAATTATTGGACTAACTTGAATGTTGAGTTTGTGCATGATAGGGTAATAATGCATTGAATGGATATATGAATGTTTATTGCATTGTATTGAAAAATATTAGGTAAGTATAATTCTTGTTACATGGGCTTACTAAGCACAAAGTGCTTACCCTGTTTCGTTTTCCCCTGTTTTATAGTGTTAAGAGCTCGGAGGCCGGATTCGATAGGAGACAAATCACACTATCAACCTAAAGATTTCGGTATATAAAGAAACTTTATTTTGGAAATCAATGGCATGTATAAGCTAATAACGTAAATGTTAATATGAAATGAATGTAAGGTCAGCTATTGTTATGGCTAACAAATCTTGGTTTTAATATGTGATGAATGTAAGGTCAGCTATTGTTATGGCTAGCAAATCTTGGTTTTGGTATGTGATGAGGTTATCTTATAAAAGTGCATGAATCTATCTTGAATATATGTTGAATTAGATTGGTTGATGTGGATTGGTCTCGGTTTAATATTGTAGGAAAGGTTAGATATCTATAAAGGGACTATATTGAGTAAAAAAAATTTAATTCGTAAACTCCGGTAATGCCTCGTACCCTATTCCGGTAATGAATATGGGTAGGGGGTATTACAGGTTAAAATTGAAGGATCGAAACACAAATTTTTCCATAATCGTACATTACAAAGGAGGAAACAAAATCATATTTTTGCTATTCGCAACGCTGATGGTAATTGAATTTATGATCCTTAGGCCATAGAAGGAGAAATGAACGAGTTTTTTCAAAGATTGTATAAAGAAATTCCAGCGCCTATGGGTATTTTACCTCCTAGCAGTTTTCCCCAACTTGATCCAGCTTATATTAGTTTCTTGGGGAAACCGGTTTCTAATGAAGAAATTAAGGAGGTTTTTTTTGCTATGGCTCCGCTTAAAGCACTAGGGGTGATGGTTTCCATGCCCTTTTCTTCCAAAAGTCGTGGGACACTATTGGGGGAGCGGTTTGTGATTGGGTCCGAAAGGTTTTTAATAAAAATTTCATTGAGTCTAAGCTGAACAATACTTTAATCGTCCTTATTCTGAAGATTCAGAATCCCAAAGCGTTTAGTCAATTCGGACCGATAAACCTCTGTTCGGTTCTTTACAAATTAACGATGAAGGTAATTGCTAATCGTTTTAAATACATTTTTCCTAAAATTATTGCGCAGGAATAGGCTGGTTTTATTGCAGGAAGAAATATTAACGAGAACATCATTCTAGCTCAAGAGATAATTCATACCATGAGATGTCAGAAAAAGAGGAAATGGATGGTAATTAAAATCGATTTGGAGAAGGTCTATGATAGAGTTAGTTGGGAGTTTATTGACGTTTCTCTCTGAGTGGCAGGTATCCCTGAGTTTCTTGTTAATGTTATTATGTCATCTATCTCTAATTTTACTATGTAGGTTATGTGGAATGAAGTTTCGTTATCTAAATTCAGACCTGTTAAAGGTATCCGTCAAGGATGTCCTCTTTCACCCTATCTTTTTGTGCTTTGTGTAGAGTGGCTCAGACATCTAATTCAGTCTGCTATTTTGGAAGGAAAATGGAACCCTATTCATCTATCTAGATATGGACCCGATATTTAACATCTGTTCTTTAATGATGATTTGGTTATCTTCAGCAAAGCAAATTCAAAGCATTACAGAATTTTGAAAGATATACTGGATAGATTCTGTATGTTATCTGGGCATAAAATTAACGCCAGGAAGACTAACATTTTCTTTTCTAAAGGCGCGGATAAGTCTTCAGTGGATACGATTAACACTTTGTTTGGCTTTCAGAGAGTTCATAAACTTGGTCACTACCTTAGAGTCCCTCTTCAGTAGCACTCTTCAGTTCGTTGTGGAAAAAGTTCGTAGTAAGCTTCAAAGTTGGGAATCCAAAGCACCCTCTTTAGCAGGGTGAATCACTTTAGCTCAATCAGTTCTCTTATCTATTTATAGCTATTTCATGCAGTCTATGATGATACCTAGGAAAACTCGTGATGAGATTGAAAAGTTGGTTAAGCAGTTTGTTTAGGGATTGTCCGAGAGGAAAAAAAAAGATGGCTCTGGTAGGTTGGGATTCAATCTGTCAACCAAAGATGTGTGGAGGTCTTGGTATGATCACGAAAATTCCTTTTTGATGAAGTTGGGGTTTAAGTTAGTGCCTGACAAGGAAGCTTTTTGGGTTCGTGTGCTTAGATCGAAATACCGTATGCAGGATGAATTACATGTCTCTATTGTTAGAAATAGGAGTTCTTTCCTATGGAAGTCTCTTTCTAAAATTTGGGCATTATTTCGTGAGAATTTACATTGGTCTGTTGGATATGGCCATAAAATTTAGTGCTGGAAGGACAATTGGATTCTTGATATTGGGCCTCTGTGTAGACAAATTTCTCCTGATGTTAATCTAAATTATGATTGCTTATTGCATGAGATAACTACTGAGGAAGGCTCATGGAGCTTAGATCTTTTCAGAGTTTGGCTTTCAGAAGATATGATCCAGGCTATTAAGGGTATCCCCCCCACATCCTTTTGAAGGTCCTGATAGAATTTCTTGGAGTCACACTTTGTCTGGTGATTTCTTGGTTAAGTCTGCCTATAAGGCCCTTAAGAAAGGTGACTAGAATCCGAAAGATAAGAAATGAAAGATTGTTTGGAAGCTTCCTAGTCCCCAAAGGGTTCGTATTTTTATTTGGACGATATTACAAGGAAGAGTTCTTAATAATGTTGAAAGAGTTAGGAGCGGTCTTTTGGATGATCCCTCCTGTCTCATTTATGGTTCTCATTCAGAAGATATCTTGCACATTCTATGTGATTGTCCGGCTGCTAAGGATGTTTGGATTCAGGTTAATCTAGGTAAGTACATTCCAAATTTATTCTCTCTTCCTTTTCAGGATTGGTTTCTTCTTAATTTGCAGGTGAATAGGCTGATTCATGAAGGGGGAGCTAGCTGGGCATTTTTTTTTGGCTTGCTTATTTAGGGCATATGGAAAAATCGAAATTTATATATCTTTCAAGGAAAGCCTTGGAGCTCAAAGGAAATTATTCAAAGATCTCATAGTTGGGCAATCTAGTTTTTCTCTTTAGCTCAAGAGGTCCCTTTCGGATGTCTTGACCACCCTATAGAAGTGCATACCTTTGGGGAATGGGTTTATCTTAACACTGATGGGGCAGTGCAACTGGATTCTATTCTTACTATAGCAGGGGGAGTTGTTCTCGATAAGGAAGGAAATTGGATTGCTGGATTTCATCGATTTCTGGGTAAATGTTCGGTTTTCGATGCAAAGCTCTGGAGCATTCTTAACGGTCTTAAAATTATTCAACGAAAAGGCTATGATCACGTTATCATTCATTTTGGTAGCTTGGAAGTTGTCAAAGGCATTCTCGGAAGCTCCTCCACTGTCTCAAATTCATCTTTGATTAGGTGAATCCATAATATTTTGTCTCAGGAAAATCAATGGGTTCTAAAATATATTCTAATGGAACATAATCAGGTTGCGAATTGTTTAGATAAGCAGGCTTTAATCGAGAAAGCAAATCTACAAGTGCTTAATGTTCCACCCGATATTACTCATACTTTTATCGATAAGGATAAGTTTATAGGCGATTTTTTTGCTCAAGCTTTAATCTTGTAATTATTTAGCTTTGTTTTTATCTTCAAAAAAAAAATAGTGTGGTAATTTGGTGCATTGTTTTTGGTGTGCATGGCAATTTTCCATGTTTAACAAGAGAAAATAAAGCTTCAATATGTCAAAATCAATGTACCTACCAACATCAAATAGACAGAAAACAACTAGATAATAGAAAAGTTGGGTTAAAAGAAAGTCCAGGCCCCTACTTTGATCATTATTTTGTCTGCAAAATGCTTAATTCAATGAATGGTATTTATTTACTTTATTAATTTTGTGCCCCACTTTCTTATATCCAAAATTTGCCAATAAAAATCATCATCATTAATTCAATTACCACATTATTGTTATAATCAAAGGCCAAATGAGGGAAATAGAGCTCTTTGACCTTCTTAAAATAAAAAATTATTACGCTATATTAAAGTTAATATATGGTAAAATTTTAATTTAATTAAAAATGTTAGAATTTTGATTTAATTATTTTCAAAACCATAAAAATATAAGCCAATACAAGAATGGAAATGCATTTCAACTATTATGAAAATATATAACTTAATCTCAATCCTTAAAATTTGTTTTCACTTTATTCCTGATTATAAGAATTTAAAAGTTGTGTGTTCGAGCTTACTTAAATGTATGATAATCTTGAAAGATTAATAGTTTAACTTGAAATATAAGCCACTACAAATTGCATTTGAAATATTTTATTACCATTAATTTTGTATTTATTTGATTCATGAACACCTTTAATTTTGATTAACACATCATCATTATGAACTCTTGAGTTTGAGATAGATTGTTTTGTATCTATTTGATTAATAAAAAATTAATGTAATTATATAAAACAATTAATAAAAAAATAATACTTTAATTTAAACAATAGATCAAAATTCATTTTATAATAATAATAATAATATTTTTAGTTTTTGTTTTTTGCACGTTTATTATTTGAAAAAAAATTAAATAAATTCCTGAAAATAAAAAATTTAAAAATTTTAAAAATGTAACTAAAAAATATATTAAAGTGTAATATAGGAATTTGGTAGCTAGCAAGAGCATGGTGGGCAACTGGGCATTGCTTTGGTGTTTCTTTTAATATAAGGTTAAACAAAGTTGATAAGAGTTTCCATTGTTATCTTGATTAGCCATCATCAATAATTTTGTTTTTCGTTGTACTTTCCAATTAAAGTTAAATAAAAGACTATTTTATGAATGTTCATGAATCTATATTCAAAATATGATGGACTCAAATCGTGTTTTACACATGTATTTGATTAACGAAAAAAAGAATATTGATGATGTAAAGCTAAAATCAAACGTGAAATAAATGGTGTATGAGGTGTTTAGTATATTAGTTCAATTGATATAAATATTGTTGTTAATGTAAGAGAACTTAAGTTAGAATATATTGAAGTACCTTTTCTTCTTATTTATAGGTTAGAGAGGGATTGTAAATCATTTAGACATTATATATTAAAAATGTATAAACTAATTTCAAATTGCTGTTATTAAGATTTTGAGTTGAGGCTTTACAAAATTACTCATTAAATAATTTAATTCCAATATACTTCAACATTTTTCTTTAGTAAGCAGTTTATTAAAAAATTAAAAAAATATTTAATATGATATTTTTATTATAAAACATTTAATGAAAAAAGATAAAATTAAAAATAATTATGATATATTGTTTCATTGAAGTCGTCACAACCTAAATAGTTTTTCTTCTTTTTTATTTTTTAAATTTTTATTTGAAGTAATTAATTATAAATGAAGCCCCCACCAGGCTTCCACTTTTAGCTAGCCGACCGCCACTTTTACTCCTAAATTTCGTACGAACTGTCTTCCACTACATGATGCATGGTATAAATAGGAAATATTGCTTTTCACAAAAAAAAAAAATTATACCTTCTCCAAATTAAATATTAAGTGTCTTATCCATTTCCGGCCAACTTCAATTATCATCTCAAACACTTGCGAAAATCTATCTAGCAAACTAATAACTTTAAAAATTCTAAGTGTAATTGATTTGAATAGATTTGGGCAGTTTGTGAAGTTGAAATCTTACTCTAAATATGAAAAATCTTGTTTAACTTGGAAAGAGGTAATTGTATTGAAATTTTTATGAGAAAATGATATTATGATATTGCTTAAAATTTATAATTTATCTTATTTGCAATCTTTTAAATCAAAACAATTGAGCCATGACTTAGATGATATTATGAACACGTGTTAACTCATATTTGAAGATTGATTTGATCCCATGGACTAACATATCTTTAAATATTTGAATTGATCCAAATCAAGCAAATTGTATCTCTTGATTTGTGGAGATTGACTTGCAAACATATCTTGTATATATTTGATTTATTCTAAATTTTATAAGGATATTTGTAAAGCTTTTTTATTATGCTATGTTAGGGAAATGTTTGCATAAATTAGAAAAAAGTGTTGAGTTTAGTACTTAAACTTTTTCTTTTGGAATTAATTATTACAAGTGCATTTTGTAAATAAACAAGTAAAACACTTGGTTTACAAACTACGTTTTCAAAGGGAAAAGCTAATTAGAAAGAGATCTAGATTTCAATTAGTGCATAAGTAAGGAGAGAAAACTTAGTAGAGAGAGTCCTTGATCTTACATAGTGCAAAAGTAAGGGGAAAAATCCTTGGAGGAGAGAAATATAAATTTTAGGTGCAAAAATAAAGTTATAGACCGGGTGTAAGTTAAAGATAATTAATTATCACTCTTGTAAAAACTCTACAAACGTAGAGAAATTAAACTGTGTAAAGAAATAATAATAATAAAAACACCTCCCATTATGACAGTCTTGAAAATGTCGAAGTCGTCAGGTTTTAATAACCTAAAATGAAGGTTTGAATTATCATCAAATTTATTTTAGCTTAAGTTTAAAGATATTTTGATCATTAATTTGTTGTAATTATTATAGTCCTTGTTAGATCAAATATTTATCTTGATTAATACATTAAACACATTTATTTAATCATTTACGTATTTTATATATATATATTAGCTTATATTTTTAAAAAGAGTTTTAAGTTAGATTAGAATGATAATAAAAAAAATTAGTTTTAGGTATTTATTAATAACATGTCACATCATAAATTTTTATAATGTATGGGTAATATAATACATTAAAAATCAAATTAAATTTTGTTACGGTTTCAACTCTAAAATTAATAATTTTTTTTATAAAATTCTAAATTTCTAAATTCTAAATCTCTTGATATCTAAACCTAATCTAACAATTTCCTAAAATCATAAATATTAAAAATTTAAATTCTAACCCAACATACCATAAACAATAAATCTAATTGGAAAAAAAACATAAAAACCTTATAGTTACTACTTAGTAATATTATTTGTTAATCTTATTTAATTTGTTTACATTAATTAGGATTAAAATAATATTAAGGAGAGTGATAGAAAATTTTTTCCCACAATTTTAGTGGATACCTAAAAATTAAGATTTTAAAATATTCTAATAAATAAAAAAAATTATTTGGAAGCTTCAAATTAAAGAGAGTCAAACTTTAATATTGGGAATGTGAGAAGAAGAGCCTACACTGTTTATACGCGGCTGAATCTTTTCTCTCTCAACAAAAATCTATTCCTTTGCGGGTTCATGAAAAAGAAATTGATTTAACGTATCATAAAAAAAAGAAAAAAAAGAAAATCACATCAACCACTTCTTTACTTAACCATCTTATACTTTAGAGAAATTTATATTTACAAAAAAAATTACACATGAAATAAATTATATATAAACATTTTAACTCAATCTTACAATAATGAAAATGATGTAAATATATTTATAAAGAGGTATGTGTAGTATTTCATATTCATCACACCAAATTTAAGTGTGGGCACCATTAATTGATTTTGTTATGGGACACATGTACAAATTTTAAAAAATAAAATTAATAATTTATACATAATAAATTAAATTTATCAACAATTTAAACATGTGTGTTTCCTCCCAAACCATTTTGGAATTTGATTTTTCTTTTTGAGATCAAACAAATCAGCTAGACATGTCCTTATCATAAACAAATAATTTGGTCTCACACACACCATATTTTACTCGTCAATTTTACCTTATTTTCCCTATCAATTCCACGTTTTGCTTAACTATTACGACAAACTATTTTTTTGCTGAATAATACATTCCTCGTGCTAAAATTTGTAGTTGTAGTTCAAATAAGTCATAAATATTCCTAAACAATACTTCTTTTCTTATATTCTACCTTCTAAACCCTAAACTTTATTTTTTATTATTACAATTTATCACATCTTTTTACTTCTTTCAATCTTCAATTTGAATTTTTTGTTTTTTTACAACAATAAATTATTATTTCGATTTAGGTTTTGATATATCCCTATGTAATTCTAATTCTAATTATTTATAGTTATAAATATGATTATATTTGTATTTATTCATTTCCTTATTATAGTTTCATATCCTCACAATATTTACTAATTAGTTCATTAAATAATTAAAAAAGAAACTTGATTATTAAAAAAAAAAACACTTTTTGTGAAAGAGCTGAGCAACTTCCATTTGGTGCTAATAACTTCTAGGAAATGGGATGGGAGTGGTCCAAACTTAGTTATGGTCAAATTTACTAAGAAAGAAATGACTCAATTACAGCCATCAAAGTGTGGGTCCACATCCAATAGTTGGACCCATAGAGCTTACCAGTTGATAGCTACTTCAACATGGCAAATCAATTTTAGCCATAGATGTAGCCCCTCATTTTCTCTTTCAATTTTCTATTTTTTTTATTAACATTATATCAATTACTAAATATATTATTAATCATGACATGTGATGTCATGATTACTTATCTCATCTCTTAATTATATATGGTTAGGTGTTTAATATTTATTTATAGGAGCCATCCGTTTATCTCTTTAGAAAACATTTACAACAAAAAAATTAATCATTAACATTAAGTATGAATATCTTAATTACGATAAAAAAATTATTTATATCCAATTTTTTTATTAAATTATTAGTTTCATACCTACGTCCACTTGAATTATATACCCTTAAACCACACTTGAAACTATGTATATATAGCCCCCCACCACACCCCTTTCCTCCACTCTGCATTAAACAACTCTAAGCACATAATAACATCCCTATTGTGCTTAGCAAAAAAAAGAAAAACCCCATTGTAAAACAGCCTCACTTTGAAAGATTTTAAGAGCAATGGTAAAATTTCCAGTGATCAACATGGAGAAACTCAATGGTGAGGAGAGAGCAGCAACCATGGAGTTAATCAAAGATGCATGCGAGAATTGGGGCTTCTTTGAGGTACTAAAAGCTAGTTATATATTTTCTATTCTCGACTACATATTTTCTTTTTATTATTATGCTAATCATTGTGGTTCATTTGGTGCAGGTGCTAAATCATGGGATTCCCTATGATTTCATGGACAAAATTGAAAGCTTGACGAAAGAGCATTACAAGAAATGCATGGAGCAAAGGTTTAAGGAATTGGTGGCAAGCAAGGCCCTTGAGGGTCTCCAGGCTGAGGTTACTGATATGGACTGGGAAAGTACCTTCTATTTGCGCCATCTCCCTGAATCAAATATGGCTGAAATCCCAGATCTAACCGATGAATACAGGAAGGTGATGAAAGAATTTGCATTGAAATTGGAGAAACTAGCAGAGGAGCTGCTGGACTTGTTCTGTGAGAACCTTGGTCTCGAGAAAGGGTACCTCAAAAAGGCTTTCTATGGGGCAAAAGGTCCCACCTTTGGCACCAAAGTTAGCAACTACCCACCATGCCCCACCCCAGATAAAATCAAGGGACTCAGAGCCCACACGGACGCCGGTGGCATCATATTGCTGTTCCAAGACCCCCAAGTGGGCGGCCTTCAGCTTCTTAAAGACGGGGAATGGGTGAATGTTCCTCCTTTGCGCCACTCCATTGTCATCAACCTCGGGGACCAGCTGGAGGTCATCACCAACGGTCAATATAAGAGCGTGGAGCATAGGGTGATTGCCCAAACCGACGGTGCTCGGATGTCGATAGCTTCGTTCTACAATCCCGGCAGCGACGCCGTTATATACCCGGCGCCGGCCTTGCTGGAGAAAGAAGAAGAAGAGAAGAAAGGATTGTACCCAAAATTTGTGTTCGAAGATTACATGAAGCTTTACGCTTTGCTTAAATTCCAGGCCAAGGAACCGAGGTTTGAAGCCATGAAAGCCATTGCAACAGCTTAAAAAATGGAAGTTAATCTACACCCTAAAAGTCCTTAACCATATCTGTACCAACCTGGAAATCTTATCGTTGTAATTTTGGACCACTTCATTAATTGTTGGGGGTAATATATATTGCTACTTCAATAATTCCATCCTTCATACGGTTTCAACGTTAAATTCTAAAATATCTAATTATTCTTTTGATGATTGGTATTGATTTCATTTACTTGGATCTGCAAAACTTAATGCCATAAAATTGATTGAATAGTTGGCGAAACAATTGTTGCAATTTTTGTTTTTACATTTTAACTTACCATGCTACTACTACCTCCATCCTTTTTAAGCATAAACTCCCACTCTCTCCTTCTTTTTCCTTTAATATTATTTCATACTTCAATTCGACAAACATTTCTAGACAATCAAATTTCACAAACCACTCCTCAAACTACCAAAATTCATTGAATAAAACCCACAAATTTGATTAATTTCAAAATTCAAGTTACCAAATGTTACATGAAAACTAACCCTAAACCTTGTGTATTGCTAAAGATGGCTACAAGTCTAAATAAAATAATTGGGGTTTTCTCTAACGTAATGGGTGATCAACTCAAGCCTAAACTAAACATAGAAATTAATTTCGAGTTTAATGAATAACATGGGTAGAAAAACACAAATTCAAACCAAATGTAATTAAAAGAAGCCCCACAATTAGTAATTATTGTTTTGGAGTTGTAATAAATTTTTTATCCGACATGCTTTACTAACATGATGACATTGGCTACAAATATCCAATAGATGTAATTCCTGATGCATTGGAAAGCTGACAAACAAAGCTACCGGTCATATGGAGAGTGTTTGGTCTAATTCCCCAGAGATCAAAGACTTAAGTTCATCCAACCCCGTGTGTTGGTATGATAATTAAGATGTTTACCGTCTTAAATATAATTTGGGTTTCAATCATATTAATTGCATTGCGGTTAGGGCTTTGAGTTTCTCTTATAATTCACAAAAAAGAGAAAAATTTAAATTCACCCCAAATAAATATATATAAAGATGAGAATTTTGTCTTTCAATGTAATACTAAAATTATCCGTTTAATATCCATTAATGAAAACAGAACACATTTCAGAATCAGCGATTGATATTTTAATTACAACAAAAAAAAATTGAATAACAAACACTCTAACTATAATTGATAATTAATTTAAATCGTAAGCATGTTACTAACAAATTTTCAGAGGTGATTGATTCAAGATGGTTTGGGTGCATAATGTTTTTTCTCAAATGAATTAATTAGTTATGGGTTGAAAGTTATGAGCATATTAATAACTTAAAAAGAAATAGTTAGGTAAGATTTAATATGATTTTTATTTAATCTATATATTAATAAACTATCAAAATTATAAAAATGCAAATTTTGAAAAAAAATATTTAAATGAAAACCATAATACTCATAAAGGATATAAGGAATTATGAATAATCAAAATCACTAAAAAAATGAAATTTAGGTGTAATTATTTATAATTATATATGTGAAGCATATTTGGATAACCATAATAATTAGTGGATCATATTGAATTATGATTATATTGATCTCTAATTGTTGGAGGATATAGAGAATTGAAGTAATTATGCATGTAATTACAAACAATTACATTCAAATTGGAGTAATTATGTGGACATATATTTTATTTTTATAATATAATTAATATTATTTTACTAATCTCATTTAAATAGTCTAAAAAGTGGAGATAATTTTTTAGACATTTTGATGTAGTAAATATTTAAATAAATTACACAATATCTATTATTTATTTATATGTGGTTAAAGACTAATATTTGAGGATGACAAGGAGTATATGTTTAATATTAGAGAGAGAATAATAACCCAACAAATATGGAATGCAAAAGTACTTAGATAAAAAAAAATATAAAATATTTATTTTTTCATGTTAATTTTATTAAAATTTTTAAAAATACTTTTTTAGACTAACATATTACATTTAATGATTTCAATTTTAAGTAGAATTTTTCTTCAAGTATTATTGATAATATTTTATAAAAATTAATATTATTTCTTAGAATTTCAAATTATAAAATTGTATAATTACAGTTTATATTACTAAATATGAAAATGATAATTACGATATAATTACACTTTATCAATTAAATATGTATAAAAAATCAATATTTTTTATAATTATATTTCAATTCAATTACTTTATGGTGTTGACGTGCACATTATTAATAATAAAATGTGATTATTTGTAAAAAATAAATAATTAAACAAACAATTAATAAAGAGTGTGGATGACCAAGAAGTATAGAATTTGCTGATTAAATGAACCGATTTTGTTAATTTAATGAGGGAGTGTTGTTTAGGGTATGATGGACATGTCTCATTTGGGGCTTAAAATATTATTCAATAAATGTATTTGTTTTATTTTGGTTATTAAAATTTGTATTTGTATGAATGATAATTCATGAAACTTTCAATTTCATTAAACGGCTTTGAAAATTAAAAAATGTCCCCATCACCTTTGGAACTCACCTTTCCACTTATTGTTGCCGACCTCCATGCACATGCACTTCACTTTAATTATTTTATATACATTTGAATGCGTACAATAATTATCCTAAACTAACTAGATTTTGATACCTTTTTAACGGTCTCCCACTACCTGATATATAAAAGGAAACATTGCCTTTGATATCATCTATACATCTTTTACCATTATTTAATAATTGATACATCATTACCAACCCATCTCCAATCTATAAATAAGAGGGTAATACAATTTAGCATTCTCGAATTTATATATTTTTATATTAATTAATAATGTTTATATCAAATTAATTAATACTCAATCGGTAAATTTAAGTTCAAATTTTAATGTGTGTAATTATAAAATACAAATATCCGATCTTATCATGTGTATTTCATAAATGAATTTTGTCTATTCTTTTTTCAATTTTTCATCTATTTTACTTTATAAAAAAATTAATTTTACACTATAATTACTCAAAAATATATATTATCCATGAATTTGATTGTCCATTCAAGGCCAACGTAATAAATGAAGCACCCTCAAAGGAGTCGAAGGCAACCGAACATAAGACCCCCAAACAGTAAGCTTAGAACATAGAAAACCGAATTTGATAACTAAGTGCACCGTACAAACATGTGGTGAGGTATTGTTATTTTATGATTAAGATTATATCATGCACGTAGTGTCCACATTATAATTTTTTATTTAACAAAAGTACATATATAAAAGAAATTAACTTGTTATTTTAGCTTTCAAAACAAAAAGAAGATAACCACACAAGCAAAAGAACAAAATAAAAAAAGGGTGGCTGCTAAAATTTTTTTAAAAAAATTAGGCAAGAAATTAATTGAGAGGGAGGAATTTTCAAGGCTCCTTGAATAAAAAAAATATTAATTTAAAATATTATAAATTTTAACGGGTTAAAAATGAGATTTTCATAGAAAGGTTGACGTTTTTACTAACTTCTTCTAGTATTGTCTTTATATTTCGATAACAAATTTATTAAATGAGTAGAGTTTTTAGACCATACAAATAGAAAATTAAAGGTGAAATATGTTGTATTTAAAATATATTAAAAATAATATAAAAATATAAAAAATAGGATAGTATTTAACTTAGCTTGTAAATTTAAAACTAGTTTTGGTGTCTATTCCTTGTCATTCTTCGGGAGTTGGTTTTACTCCACATTTGAAACATGTGAAATTTGACCCCAAATATTCCACATTATTTTCGAAATTGATTTTTCTTTTTTCGTTCACTCATAAAGATTGGGTTCATGGTTAAGAAATAATATTTGACATGGGTCAAACACGAATATAATTTACTTGTCAATTTTTCTCATTGAACTCCACGTTTTTGCCTAACAACGACGACATGGCGGCTAACAACAGGCTATTATTCTTTTCCCCTTTTTTGGCTGAATGCCATATTCTTCCTGCAAATTTTATATTACTCAATGTTGGACTAATAATTATATATTAATTCAAAAAAAAAGTCATATATACATTCTTAAATAAATTTAAGAGTCAAGCTTTCTTACTTATTTGTCTTATTATAAAATTTAAGTATAAGTTATCTTGCATTACAATTTGACATTTGCTTTTGCTTTTTAATGTTTGAAATGAAATTTCCAATTCTTGTTCTTTTAAAACATGAAATAGTTATGGATTGACTTTCATGATGTGTCCATCTCTTTCAAATTTGTTTTTTTTATTGTATTATTATTTTGGGGGGGGGGGCGTCACCAAAATTTAACACAAACCCTACAATAAATAGAGCCTTTTTTTTACTAATTACGTCATTAAATGAACAAAAATGTAACTTAATTAAAGAAATTTTTTTCCCAAGATCGGAATTATAATTGGATAGGAGGGACTAAAGGTTTGATATTTAAAAAAATTAAAATAAATCATATTTGATTAGGAAAATCAATTTAGAATCAACAAAAAGTTAACATGTATTTTTTAAAAAAATATATATTTTACTGATTGAGTCTTAGCTCGATTGATATTAATATTATTATCAATACAGAATTACGTAGGTTCGAATACACTGAAACGTATTATCTTATTATTTATGAGTTGGAAGCGGCTATAGTAATTTTAGTCATTATATAAAAAGAAATAATCTAAATCTATAATAAAATTATTAAAAGAATATATTTCTTAACCAAATAAATACAACATAAATTTATTTGACGGTGGAACGGTATGAAATTGCTGAGCACCTTTGTTTACTAATAAATTCTTAGCTTAATCAATGAGTGGACCATACTTAATTTTGGCAAAAATTAACAAGAAGGAAATGACTCAAAAAGAGCCATCAAAATGTGTGTCCAAATGCCAACAATGGACCCAAAGGACCAAAGAGTTGATAGTTACTTCAACAAGGCAATTCAATTTTAGCATAGATTTAACCCCCCAACATTTGTTTTGAATTTCTTTTATTTAAAATCATTGATTAATTAATACATAAATCAATTTAACATAAAAGATAGATAAAAATTTGAAATTGTAATGAATTTACACAAACTCCAATAGATTAAAAATTAAAATACATTCGAAAAACTTTTTATTTATAGATAAATTTGAATATAAACACTCAAAAAGCCCTAATTAATTTATGACAAAAATTTATTAAAATGCAATTTTCATAAATATATTCATTGTATACCCATCTAAATATTTTATCTTATTATTTTGCTTTCAATCACACCTTTTTGTAAAGTAGGTTATGATTTAAAAAAAAGAGAAATTGAATTTAAATTGTAACCTTTTTAAATACCACATTTAAGAAATGATTTAAAATTGAAGTTATGCATGTACTGGTAGTAGTATTATTTTCCAATTTTCCTCCTTGTTAATTTGTTGATACTGTTAATTTCTGACCCACAAGCCGACATCCACTTGAATTATATACCTTTAAACCTTACTTGTAAAACTTTCTATAAATACCCCCATACCCCTTTCCTCCATTCTGCATTAAACAAATCTAAGCTTTTGCATAATAACATCCCCATCGTAAAACAGCCTCACTCTCAGAGTTTTTTAGAAAAAAAATTAAAAAGTCGTAAGAGAAATGGCAAAATTCCCAGTGATCAACTTGGAGAAACTGAATGGTGAGAGAGCAGCAACCATGGATCTAATCAAAGATGCCTGCGAGAATTGGGGCTTCTTTGAGGTACCGATTGCTACTTTATATGTACATATACTCTATTCTCCTTGGTAGATTTTTGCTAATTATTAGCGCGGTTCATTTGGTGCAGGTATTGAACCATGGGATTCCCTATGATTTTATGGACACAGTGGAAAGCTTGACGAAGGAGCATTACAAGAAATGCATGGAGCAAAGGTTTAAGGAACTGGTGGCAAGCAAGGCCCTTGAGGGTCTCCAGGCTGAGGTTACTGATATGGACTGGGAAAGTACTTTCTATTTGCGCCATCTCCCTGAATCAAACATGGCTGAAATCCCAGATCTAACCGATGAATACAGGAAGGTGATGAAAGAATTTGCATTGAAATTGGAGAAACTAGCAGAGAAGCTGCTGGACTTGTTCTGTGAGAACCTTGGTCTAGAAAAAGGATATCTGAAAAAGGCTTTCTATGGGGCAAAAGGTCCCACCTTTGGCACCAAAGTTAGCAACTACCCACCATGTCCCACCCCAGACAAAATCAAGGGACTCAGAGCCCACACGGACGCCGGTGGCATCATATTGCTGTTCCAAGACCCCCAAGTGGGCGGCCTTCAGCTTCTTAAAGACGGGGAATGGGTGGATGTTCCCCCCTTGCGCCACTCCATCGTGGTCAACCTGGGAGACCAGCTGGAGGTGATCACCAACGGCAAATACAAAAGCGTGGAGCACAGGGTGATTGCCCAAACCGACGGTGCTCGCATGTCGATAGCTTCGTTCTACAACCCCGGCAGCGACGCCGTTATCTACCCGGCGCCAGCACTGGTGGAGAAAGAAGAAGAAGAGAAGAAAGGATTGTACCCAAAATTTGTGTTCGAAGATTACATGAAGCTTTACGCTGTGCTTAAATTTCAGGCCAAGGAGCCGAGGTTTGAAGCCATGAAAGCCAGGGAAGCAACTGCTCCCACTGCAACAGCTTAAAGAGAATTCAATACCTTACGTAGGTTTGAGTTTGATAAAGAAATGAGTACTGTTAATCTATTTTAAGCTTTTTAATGGTGTGTGAGAAAAAATATTAAAGAAAAAAGAAGTCAATGTTTACTCTAGGCGAGTGTTTTGATTTAATACTCTACACAGTGACGATCCTATCAATTTCTACTATACTATAATACTATTTTATGTTCTACCACCAATGGAACTCACCTTTCCACTTATAGCTGCCGACCTTCATGCACATGCACTTCACTATAAATATGTTATATAAAATAATTAGTTATAAATTTGATTGCGTTATTTAATTAAACATTAATTATTATCATAAACTAACTACATTTTGATACGAACATAATTAAATGGCCCTTTTAACTGTCTTCGACTACGTGTTCTATATAAAAGGAAACACCTGCCTTTGAGAAAGCTATTATTTGATGTAATTATAGTCTTCACTCAGTTAATATTGATATTGTAGTCAGTATAGAAAGATATGGATTCGAGTGCGTTAAAACGTATTATTCTCATATTTAAGAGTTGAAAAAGATCTATATATTAGAAATTGTGATACTGCACTCATATAATAAAAAACTTTAAATTTAGCTAATTGATATGATTTAAACATCTTTTAGAATTGATTAATAATGGGTACATCATTGCCATCCAGGCCTTCACATTGTTTGGATTTTAGGGATTTTATTTGAATTTGAATTTGAATTTTATTTTTTATTTTATAAAAATTTAATTATACACTGTAATTACTTCAACATATATCATTCAAAACTATTGCAAACCAGTTTAATTATCCATTCATAATTGTGGAGGCCAATACGTGAAGCATATTGAAAATCGAAACAACCCTCAAACAAGGGCGAAGGAAGGGGCAGGTAGAGTCCTGAAAACAACCCTCAATCATATTAAAAATTGAAACAACTCCCTCGTATGGTACAAATATTATAGTTTTATCCTTCAAATTTTAATTTAATTTTTTTAAAAATTAATTAATATAATAATATAATTACATTTTAATTCTTATAAAAATGTATGACTTAATTTCTAAGTGTTTTAGAAAATAGTTTTAACTTCCCCAGCTCGGAGCTGAAGGCAACCGAACATAAGACCCAAAAACAGAAATCCAAACTTGATGACTAAGTGTGTTGTACAAACATGTGGTGAGGAATTGTTATTTTATGATTAAGTTTTATCATGCATGTAATGTCCACATTATAATTTTTAATTTAACAAAGTTACATATATATAAAACAAAAAAACTAATTATTTTAGCTTTAAAAAAAAAACAGAAAAGGATAACCACACAAACAAAAGAAAAAAGAACAAAAAAACAAAGGTGGCTGCTAAACATTAAAAAAAAAAAGGAGCAAAATTAGGTAAGAAATTAGTAGAGAGAAGAAATTTTCAAGACCACTTGAATAAAAGGAATGAAACATGAACTTATTATTAGATTAAATTCTCACTGTAATGCAAGTAAGGTTCAATCCAAATCAATTTAATGCCACTCTTTATTTTCCTTCTAATAGTGTGAAGGGTAATATTTTTTTAGAAGAAATTAAATTACATATTTTTATGAGGATTAATATATAAATTTATTATTTTAATAATTTATATTTTTTTATTTTTTTAAGGATTAAATTAAAATTTTATTATTTTCGAGGACTATATACTAACTTAAAATTTTCATAAATTTTAGAGGGGTTGAGGCCCCTTTCAACCCCCTCTAGCATTGTCCCTACTTTCTAGTAGCAAATTTATTAAGCATAATAACTTTTTTGACCCTCCGATTTAAAAAAAAAATTATTTTAGCTATCCATTTAATTTTTCGCCTCTTTTAGTTTTTTAACTTGCATCTTTTTATCAAATCATCCTAAAATGGATGGAAAAGTTAATGTTTGTTACATTTAATGATGCGGCATACATATGGATTGCCACACAAATAACATGTAGCATTTAATTAATTTTTAAAAGTATATTTTTTATAATTTTTATAAATTTGTAATAATTTTAATGATTTTAATTTTTAAAAATAGTTTTTATAAATTTTCTTGAATTTTTAAAATTTTTAAAAATTAATTAAATGTTCATGTGTCATCATGTGTATGCAACGTCAACAAAGATAAAAAATATTAACTTGTCTATTAATTTTAAGATGCTTTGACAAAAAATAAAAGTTTAAAAACTAAAAAAAATGGAGAACTAAAAGATTTTTTTATATATATAAAATTGAAAGGTGAAATATTTTTATTATGCGAATTTATTATGGCTGGTCTTTTCACTGTATGTTAGTGGAGGTTTTAGATTATGCAAGCATGATTTTAAGTGTGAGATATGTTCTATGTTCTATCTAGGGTATAATAAAAAATAAAAATGGAAAATGTGATAATATTTAATCTTTACTTATAGAATTAAAATTAGTTTTGGTGTCGGTAAGTAGATTAAACTTAAAAACTTTTCTGTTTTTCTCTCTTCCATCAATTCTCTTTTTCTTTTTCTTCCTTATTTATTCCACGTTCCTTCTCTCTTTTTAATTTGCATATATATATATTATGGATATTTTTGTCGCCTTCACAAATTGTAATGGACAAATAATTGGTACCTGCCGAAGTTAAAATTTCACCAACCACCAGTAATTTCTCTTAAAAGTGGGTGGCTCTTCATCAACTTCTTAATTTATTTTTGTTTTGAGAGTATTTCAAAATAATAAATAATTTCATGAATCACTTTGAGCACATGTTCTCTTTAAGTTTTATGTGGTTTTTTATTTGTTTTCCATTATTTTAAAAAGTCTTTACTTTTAGAAGTTTTTGTTTGCTCTTGTATCATGTTTTTTAGTACTTGTTTTTGCAAGTAATTTTAGGGATGATTTTGTTGCTGTCCTCTCTAGTATGATGGATTCTCAATTCTTTTGTTGATTTTTGCCTGCCGCTTTGGACTATCCGAGGCTGATTTCCCTATCGCATTAAGTGCTTGTAACCACTCCAAATATTTCAAGCTTAAGTTGTAAAAGAGCCAATTGTCAACGTGTCATAATGTTTAATTGATGTTGAGGTTGAAACTTCTTTTATGCTGGTGGAGTTTATCCTTTACCACTTACGATGACTTATTTTTCCTTGAATTATATAATTTCATTAAAAGAATAAATTGATAAATTCCCCTTAATAAAAAATAGTTTTGGTGTTTATTTAATAAAATTTCTTATTCCTTATCATTCTTCCAAGAGGTATTGGCAATTTTCCATTGCTCATATCATATGGAGTGCATGTACTCCACATTTAAAACATGTCAATTTTTACCCAAAACATTCCACACCATTTTGGAATTTGATTTTACTTTTCCTATTTATGACATCAATTAAATTAAATGAATCAGCATGACATGTGGACTGATTAAGATAGGGATCATCCTTACCAAAATAATATTTGACTTTGGTCAAATACTAGTATATTTTGATTTTATTTTTCTAACTTAATTCACAACACGTGATGCGTTTCTAATACAACTTTTGAAATTAAAAGTATGAAAATAATTTATATAAGGATAATTTAAAAATAGTCATCAATAAAATTTTATTATATTTAAACACATAAAATTATTATTATATATTCATCTATATTTAATCTACTCTTCAACTTTAATTTTTTTAAACATAAGTAATTAAAATAAGAAAAAAGACCAAGTAACATAGAAACTTTAAAATTTACACATTTCTTGTTATCGAAGATTCAATGCAATTTATTTTTTACTTTTCAAAATTCTATAATATGAAATAAAAATAATTTAAAATGGAAAAAAAATTCACTATCTAGAAACTAATTTTTTTAAAAAAAAATTGATTTCACAAAAAAAAAGGTTAACTTCTAAAAAATAATTAAAAATTATAAAATAAAAAAGATGTTTGTTTATAATTTTAAAAAATAATTTAATTAAAGTTAAATTAAGTTGAAGAAGATAATAGATGTAGATGAGTGTTATAATCATACCTTATTATTTTTAAAATTTGATGATACCTAAAAATTATATTTTTAAAATAATCCTAATATAAAAAAAATAAAGAGGGAGGATTAAAAAATTATATTAATTAATAAATGATACATCCAAACAGTAATTAGGTTATTATTAGATCACAGCAACCTTAAGAACTAAATACATTGAACAAACATGTGGTGGGGTATTTTTGTTGTTTTATGAATTAAAAGAAATAAAGGATTACCAAATTTTTAGCCCACATGCAAAGGAACAAAAATAGAGGTGGCTGCTATAAGGGAAAAAAGAAGAAGCAAAATTGGGTAAGAAATTAATAGAGAATAAAAGGAATGAAACATACATTTATTATTACATTTTATTAGGTTTGGGGTTGGATGCATTTAAGTTTTGATAATAAAAATTATTTGGAAACGGATTAATAAAAAAAAAACATAAAGGATTATTATTCTGAAGATAGGGTTGGATTTTTTTTAATTTTTAAATATTTTATATTTTCACTCATGTATATTAAATAATAGGAGAAATATTTGGTACAATGTTAATAAAACTTTTAAACTTGGTAAATAGAATTGAGTTGATGACAAATTTCTTACGAAGATATTAAAATATTAAAATATTAAATATTAAGAAAATATAGAATATTAAAATAGCATTTTTATTTTTACTCCACATTTAAAATATGAGAGAAAGTGAAAAAGCTTGAGTTTGGTCAAAAACTAATATGTTCCTATGAATTACACGTTTTAGCCTAACAATGACGACATACAGGGTGCATTTAGTAATTTTATATAATATGTTGAATGTGGAATTTGAATATAAGGGTACGTTGCCTCATCTTCTACTATAATTTATTAATACCAACTTTTTAACTATCCAACAATTTAACGCAAACCTTTTACTTCAGATTTTTCCATAAACATTCAAATATAAAAAAAAAAAACATAAACTCCTTCAACTAAGATTTTTTATTTGACTAGTAGGATTTAAAATAATCCATCCTCACATTTATTTACTTTTATTTTTATTTTTATATATAATTCAAATTTCCAAAAATCTAGCACAAAATCTTATGTTTTTCAATTTTAAGGCAATCCTATTTTTGTTATTTAATTTAAAAAAATTTTAATTTAGGCATTAATGTTTGAATTTATTCATATTTTAGTCCACTGTTGTTAAATTAATAACAAAAAACCTTTTTCTAACTAATATAATAACTCATTTAGTCCTCGATACTTACATATAGGGGTGTTCAAACGGTTAGTTCTATTAATATCCAAACAAATTACCCAAAATGTAAAAATATTTAACCGTTAATCGAACTGAAATTTTCTTCAAATACATTAATTAAACCAAAATATTTCGATTAATTTTAATTAAAATAAGTATAAAACATATAAAAATTACAATGCTTATGTTCATTTTCTTTTTTTCTAATAGTTCAAAAAACTTTAAATGGAGGGAAAAAAACAAATAAGACATTAGAAACACTACATAAATGTTGAAAGTTAACAACCAAACAAAAAGTTAACAATTATTTATAATATATATTATTTATTTCTATTAATTGGTTAATTAAGTTAATTGCTCGATTTCAAACTAAATTAACCGATAATCAAAATTTCACAAAATCATTAATCGACCTCTAACCGAACTAAATTCGGCCACCGATCGATTAACAGAATTAGACTGGTTCGGTCGGTTAATTTAGTTTTAACCAAACTATGAACACCCTTGCTTACATATTATATCAATTTGATCTGAATTCTAAATAATTCAATAAATTTAACCTTTCATATTTAAAAATTCTATCAATTTGATCCTCAAATCAAACCTTTCAGTTTTTTAAAACAAAAGGCATTTCACATTTATAAATTTGTAAGAGCCAAAAAGAAAAAAAACTTATCTTCACTAATAAGTCATTTTTCAAACCAACTTCCTTTTCTTTTTTCATTAGTTTTCTTCTAAATATAATATTTCTATAACCTTTTGATTGATAAAATTTTAGTTAAAGAAAATGGAAAAAATTAAAAAAAAACTTTTGAGATTTTTAAAAAAAAAAAAATGAAACTGGGAACTTTTTATTAAAACAAAATAAACCCAAACAAGTGTATAAACCCATCATAGACAAAG
Organism: Gossypium hirsutum; assembly: GCF_007990345.1. NCBI lineage: Eukaryota > Viridiplantae > Streptophyta > Magnoliopsida > Malvales > Malvaceae > Gossypium > Gossypium hirsutum. Next base: position 13,947,824 of record NC_053430.1, read on the forward strand.
GTAATCATCCTAAAAGAAACTAATTGGAGTCCAAACGTCAAAACCAAAACAGAACACTCTAGAACTAAAGCAAGTGAAATAATAAAATAATAAAATAAGATAAAAGTCTTGATAATCCCAGTCTGCCATTAATGATCTGTCTCCAACTTTTCCATTTTCAATAGTGTCTTTTGGATTTTGTTGGAATAGAAAATCTGGTTCGCTTGGCCGTTCCATTTCCAATTATCATTGAGCATAGCTGGGGACCTCTCCCATCAGGTAAACCATTTCTTTCTGCTTTAGGCTTGTTGTGGCTATGTTAGGGGCTAACTGATTAGCCAAACTAGGAACAAAGTTAAAAACTAGTGATTGAAATCTTTCTTTTTCTTTTTGAATGTTCTTGATATGCGCGCTGATTTGTGATTTATCGATTGGTCATATCATGCATTTGTTGATGATGGATTTGGAGTCTCCTTCCACTATTACATTTGTGAAACCCATTTCGATCCCTGTGAGCACGACTTCAAAACATGCGATGGCTTCTGCGTCAAATGTCGTGCCAACCGCCGTATGAATGCGAGATTTAGAAATCATGACTTCTTTGTTGGCATTTTATGCAACAATCGCAGATGCTGGTTTAAAGCCTATATAGTCGAATGAGGCATCAAAATTGATTTTAATGGTTGGGTCATCAAGTGATTTCCATTTCTTTCAGCGAAACCATCCAGTTCATAAATGTAATGTTTGGTGAAATTTGTTGCTTCTGTTCTTGAGTAAGATTTTCCTTCATGCAGATTTCTATTCCTGTCAAGCCAAAACACCCACATTCCACAGACAAACAAGCGTAGTTGGAGCTCAGTACACCTACTAAAAATCCATGTAAGCTATTTTAAACAGTCTATTGATTCCTCTTGGACTATCCAATCAAAGTTTAAGTTTTTCCATATTTCTACTGCTATAGGACATTCCCCACAGACATGCCAAAGGGTCTTAATACCCATCTTGTATCTAGGGAGCTTGTTGCTATGGGTTAATCTCCTAACATATAAGTTGACTATCATTGGGAGGAAATTCCAAGACACTCTCCGAGCATAATTTTTGTTTTGTTAGGCATTTGTAGTTCCCATAGTTGTTTGTAGAATTATTTTATTGTGTTCTATGGAGCATTAAATCTAGTTGTAGTATTCTGAGCCTGTAATAGTTTATAGGCATTATGAACCGAGAATGTACCTGAGGGCTCACCGCGCCATATGATTATATCAGCATGCTCGTCTCTTGCTAATGAGATCTGCAAGATTCTATCTACATTATTCGTCTCGAAGGTATTACGAATAAGCTGTTCCTTCCATACTCTATTGGTATTGTCAATTAAACATGCAACAGTAGATAAGTCTGTGTTATTTATTTGATTATGTACTCTATAATTGTCTGCCCCGGGCAGCCACGCATCCTCGTTAATTAAAATGTTTTCCCCTGTACCAACTCTCTAACCCAGACCTTCATTGAGGAGACCTTTTGCTGCCCAAATACTTTCCCATATGTATGATGGTGTGTGTCCTAGCTCAGCATGTAGGAAATTAGTAGAAGGATAGTATTTTACTTTTAGAATCTGTGCCAGTAACAAGTCTTGTTTGTTAATTAAACGCCATCCTTGCTTGGCAAGTAAGGCCACATTAAATTTGGCCTGATTCTTAAAACTCAAACCACCTTCTTGTTTTAGTTCACACATTTTCCTCCAACTACACCAATGTATTCATTTGCGCCCATGTCCTTTCTGCCACCAATACTTAGCTGTTATCGCTTTCATTTCTCCACATAAAATTTTTGGCAATAAAAAACACATCATGGAATAGGTAAGAATCGCTTGCAAAACTGATTTGATGAAGACTTCCTTACCCTCTTGTAACAAGAATCTCAAACTCCATCTATCAATTTGCTTTTTAATTCGATCTTTTAAACTTTGAAGGAGGTCTTCTTTTTCTTTCCTACTAAATTGGGAAGACCAAGATATTTCTCAATATCATTTGATTTTCTCACTCCTAGCAATCCCGTAGCAATCCCGTTACCAACTATCTATCAGCTTCTAAGGTATTAGTACTAAACAATATGGTGGGCTTTTCAAAGTTCACATACTGGCCAGAACATAATTTATATGTTTTTAAAATTCCTTTAACTTGTTGAGCTCCTAAGGCCAATGCCTCACTGAATATGATGCAATCATCTGCAAAGAGAAGGTGAGAAATCTGTGGGCCACGCCTACTGGCCTTTATCCCTTTAAGCTCTCCCTTTCTCAATGTCAAATGTATGAGGGATGAAAAGCCCTCACTGCAAATCAGAAAAAGAAAGGGACTAAGAGGGCCCCCTTGACGAAGTCCTCTCGTTGGCCCAAAAAGTTCTCCTTTGCCTCCATTTAGAATGATCGAGTAAGAGTCCATCGTAATAAATTTCATTATAAAATCCACCCAAGGTTGCACAAAACCCATTCGCTACATCATAATCCTTAAAAAAATCTTATTCTACCCTGCCATAAGCTTTACTCATATCAAGTTTGAGTGCCATGTGCCCTTTTTTCTCAACTCTTTTATTCTTTAGTGTATGCATGATTTCATAGGCCACAATCATGTTATCAATAATTAAATGTCTTGGAACGAAGACACTTTGTGCATTATCATTACATGCTTCTAAAACATGTTGAAATCTATTAGCTACCACCTTATCTATTACTTTGTAGAGAATATTGCATAAACTAATAAGTCTAAAATTTTTCAGATGTGTGAGTTGAGAGATTTTGGATATCAATACAATGTTCGTGACATTTAGAAGTTCCAAATCTCTGCCTTCATTTAAAATTTCCAAACAGAAGGAGGTTACTTCTGTACTGATTACGTGCCAACATTTTTGGAAGAAAACCATTGGAAAGCCGTCGTCTCTGGGAGCCTTTGTAGGGCCTATTCCTTTCAAAGCTATCCAGATTTATTCAACGGTGTGCTTTGTTGTAAGCTGTATATTTGCATCTTCAGTAATACATTTCTCAATTCCTTGTAAGACCGATTTGATGTTGCTTACTCCTCTTGATGTGAACAGCTCTTGAAAGAAGTTCTTTGCTATCATCCTCCATCTTTTCCATATCATTTACTTCTTCCCATTTTTATTGCGTAAGCTTCTAATAGTATTAGTCTTGTAACAATCCGTTTTCAATGAAATCGAAACAGTAGTTTTAGGACCATAAATTTGAGGTAAAAAAATTATTTTAATATTATTTTATGATCTAAAGCATGATAGTATTACCGTATAAAAATTTCGTTAAGAAATTTTAATGATTTCATGCTCAATTTAATAAAAAGGACTAAATTGCGTAAAGTGAAAAAGTTATGTTCTAATAGCTAAAGGTGTCTAATAACTACAGAAATTTAAAGTAGAGGTCTTTATTTGGTAATTAAACCATTAAATATGATAGTGGATGTACATGGCTTGGCATTAGTGTAAATTTTAAGGTTAGTTAATGTTAATTTTATAAATAAGTAATAAATGATAAAACAAATAAAATAAAGTATAAGGCTTTCATCTTTCTTTGTTTCTTCAATCGAATAGCCAAGGAAAAAGAAGCCATTTTTGCTCTTTAGGGTTCGAAAACTTTGAAGTTCAATTAGTAAGTGATTTTTGTCCTATTTTTAATAATTTCTATGTTTCCGGGATCGTTGTAGCTTAATCTAGCTAGCTCGGGGACTAATTTGTGAAACTGTTAAAGTATTTGAGTTTTTCCATTGATAAATATGTTAGGGTTTTGAAGTTTAATGGTAGAAAAAAATGGTTGTTAGATAAACAACATTTGTAAAGGAATTTTTGATGAAATTATCAATTAAGGATTAAATTGAAAAATGTGATAAATTGTGTAGTAAAAGTGTGAAAATTTTGAAATATATGGGCTGCTATAAGGATTTTTATAATTTATCTAGGCTTGGTTAGAGACAAAATTGAATGAATTTCATTTTCCGAACCTAGGGACTAAATTGAAAAGAATTAAAAATATAGGGATAAAATGGTAATTTTGCCAAAAATGTGTGTTGGACTAAATTGAATATTGAATTTAGTTAAATTTATTCGTATAGATCCGATTAGACCTCGTATGGAGTTAGATCGAGGCAAAGGAAAAATATCGGATTAGTCACCTTCGTATCTACGTAAACTCGTCGAGGTAAGTTCGTGTAATTAAATTGCGTATTTATATGATTTAATTGAAATGTATATATATGGATTGTATAATTTCTATGTTTAATTATTGATCGTATATCCGAAGACATACGATGACTACCAAGTCCCGTTTGAACCATAGGAATTCATAGGATACAAATAACATGTCATTAGGGTTACCGATTTTAGCTCTTATGAGCTTACTGTTATTCAACTCGGAGGAGCTTATCGTTATTTAGCTCAAAGGAGCTTACCATTATTTCAGCTCGGAGGAGCTTACCGTTTACAGCTCGTATGAGCATGTATGTATAGGAATTGACGGATTACAGTTTAGTACACCTCATGTGTACTACCCGCATATCTGACGATATTTTAAATGGTTCAATAGGTACAATTCTGTTAGGAGTTTATATGAGTTCGATATTAACTAGTACAAGTATTTACGTGAATTACATGGAAATGGTTTATATATGACATGTGGATACATGGTATAGATGTTTCATGTATATGGAATTTAAATAGTTGTTGAACTTATACATGATTCTCAATTTTTATATGAATTACATGGCTAACTTGGTTGATGAATATGTGTTAGGCTTTTGGCCAAATTAAGTTGTGCTATGCTTTGGTTTACTTACCTAAATTATGGTTAAATGATAAGTTAAATTCTATGTTAAACAACTTACTAAGCTTAAATGCTTACTCTGTGTTATTTTTCGTGTTTTATAGTGGTTTGAAAATTCGTTTGGGTTGGAAGCTTGTCGGAGCTATATCACACTATCTATTGGATCTTTTGGTACCTTTGGTTATCTAATTTTGGTTATAATGGCATGTATAGGTTATTTTAACTAAAAATTGCCTACATGTTTTGTTATGTTTTTAGCCATTTGAATTGGCTTGTGTGTTTTGGTATATTTTACTATGTATATATAAATGACCTTATCATGTTTGATATGTGGCTTGGTATGGTTTACATGTAAATTGATTTTTGTTTGGTGGATGAAATTTAAATGATAATTGAATATGCATATATGTATTTGGTCATTTAGGTAAGTTTAGATACATAGTTGATATGTTTTTTTAGGTTGTCATTTGAGGTGCCTACGGGCATATTGGTTGTAAGTGATGATATTATATGTTTTCAGCTTAATTTTAACTGGTTTTGGATGCCTATTTATGACTTGGTTATATGTAAATTGTTGTGTTTAGGTTGGTACCAATTTGGGTGAGAAATATGGCTTGGAAAGTGGTCTATTTTCATCCACACAGGCAGAGATGCGGGCATGTGTCTCAGCCGTGTATGACACACAGCCAGGTGAAATGACTGTGTGTCCCCTATATCTTTTAAAGAGCACAAGTCAGTATGCTCACACAGCCTAGCATAAGTACGTGTGGCTTGGCCGTGTGTCCCTATTTCGAATGCCCATACGGCCTAAGACATGGGTGTGTCTCTTGGCCGTGTGACTCCTGCAGCTTTGAAAATTTTATGAGTTTCTGAAAAATTCTCTGAATTTCTAATTTAGTCTCGATTTGTTTCTAAGGTGTATTTTGGGCCTCGAGGGTTCGTATCAGGGACAATATATATAAATTTGTTTGGTTTTTGACATGAATGCTAAATGTTATGAAATGTTTAAGATTTCTGTCTGTCTGATCTGTAAATTTGGTAATGCTTCGTAACCCTGTTCCGGCGATAGATACGGGATAGGGGTGTTACACTGTTTCGTTGAGTGGCACACTTATGGAAGAATGTCGTGTTTCTATCTCCCAATTTCAGCCAATTGGCATGTGCTCTTTGCTCCCAGTATACTTCATCTTTATCAATTTCTAGATTTAGAAGTATCTTTGTATCTATAATCTCAGCCAAGTTCTCATCATTCTTGTCCTCCTCTAACAAACTCTCCAATTTTTTACTTAACTTATGTTTGATCCCCACATTTCCTTTTCGAATTTGAGTTGCTCATTGAATCATTCCCTGTTTTAAATTTTCAAGTTTATTCGGTAGTGATCCTGTAGATTTTTCCCAAATATCTGACACTAGCTTCTCAAAAGAACTTTCTAGTAACCACCATGCCTCAAACCAAAAGTAAACTTTATAGATCTCCTTACGTTCCTGCTCTGTATGAATAAGTAGAGGACAATGATCTGAATGTGAGTAGGGTAAGTTTTGAACACAAGCATGTGGGAAAGCCGAAAACCAATCTGTATTCGCCACCCTTCATTTAGCATTCTCGTATGTTCGTTTCTGGTAAGTTTCCCCTTTCCCATGTAAATCACAACCCAGAAAACCCCACATCCATAAGTTGACACTCATTTATAATTGTGCGAAAAGCCTCCATTCTCCTTTCATCTCTTGGCACCCCTCCTCTCTTTTCGAATGAATATAAAATTTCATTAAAATCCCCACAAACAAGCCAAAGATGAGTCTGAGTCCTTCCCAATTGTCTGATTAAGTTCCAAATGCTACACTTTTCATTAGCAAAAGGTGTTCTATAAAATCCCATGAATCACCAATCCTTATTGCCTTGATTTTCTTTAATAAGAGCATTTATATGACTTTTAGAATAGCTAATAATCATGACTTGAATATCTTGTTTCCAAGCCAATGAGAGCCCACCCCGCGAACCTTCTGCCTCAACATAAAAACCTTTTATGAATCCACAGCTTCTCCTAATCCTATCCATACGAGTGCCATTCATTTTCGTCTCCATGAAGAAGACCATTTAAGGATTATGTTGCTTCTGCGTGAACCAAAGCCTTTTTATTGCTCGAGGACTCTCCAATCCTTGAACATTTCAACTTATTATTTTTATTGGGTTCGGTCGGCTTGCCTATTGGCAACTACCGATCCTAATTGGGAAGACATAGCCATTTGATCTTTCAATTTCTTCAGGGTATGGTAGTTTTCCCCATCATCATCAAATCGAGCCTTTTTATGATTATTCTTAATGACTGAACAGATCTTGGTATCGTCTTCTTCAGTTGAAAAATCCTTCTTCTTACATGTTACAATTTCCATCTGGACATCATTAATTTGTCCTATCCTTCCCATTCTTTTCCAACTTAGCTCTTTAGGGTTTTCTGTTTTTCCTATCCCAGTTGCACTAATATTTGTCTTGACTTTTACTGTATCCCAAAGTTGTTCTATTTCATAATTAAAGCATCAAAATCGATACTTCCAGAGTCAATCAAGTCAAGACGATTTTGATTATTTGTCTTATTTTCCTCAGACTTGCTGGGTATTTCCTCAGGTCACAGATCTATCGAAAATATTTCTTTTTTTAGTTTTTCCTGCCCTTGTTATGTTGCTACCTGCTTCCAGCTTGTAATGAAATCTTTTTGAGAATTAGTTCCAGATGTGTCCAATCCTTCATTCTCCCTAGTATATAAGCACTGTTTCATGGATTTTTTTGCTGAAGCACCCAATTGGAGACTCTTTTTACCAACTAGATTAGATTTAGCTTTTAGCGCCAGTAAGTAAAGGGTCATCTTCCTTTTTTTCTACCCCAAATTTGAGATCTCCGTACAATCTTTCGTGTCATGTCCCATACAACCACAGCTGAAGCAAAAATTTGGTAGGGCTTCATATTTAAAGGGGAGCCAAACTTTTCCTTAATCATCAATTGCAATGAAAATTCCCCTCCGAAGTGGTTTCTGAGCATTCAGTTGAACTTTCAACTAACAAATATCACTTTTTATCTCCCTCCAAAAGTAGAACCTATTGCGTGCATCAAATCTTTCTTTTCACATTCTGGTGGGCAAGGGCCAATTTTGAGCCGAAACGGGGAGAAAATTAATTTGATATTGCTTCTTTCTGTCGCCTCCTTCAATCTGTCAAAAATTATCAATTGTCTTCTAAATAGCCACGGTCTGCCTTCCATAATCATTTCTAAATCGTTCTCTTCCTCGAATGAGATCTGAAACAGATTCTGCCCAACCACTTGGATTTCAAATTTTCTCCTCATTTTTCATATACTTCTCAGTTGTGCACGAAAACTATCCGGATTGTATGATTTCCTCGTCCACACAGAGCATAATAATGATAAGTTACTTTTCGGTACAACCAAATAACTCTATACCTTCAACTATATTAGTTCTTCTGCTAATAGGGAAATCTCGTCTCTCACCATATTGGAAAGAAGTCACCGCTGTACTCCGCCCCAACCACAGCCAGTCTTGTTTCTTTGGGATACTAAGAGAGAGCACTCTTGACCTAACCCTAAAAAAAAACTCTTTAGATTTAGTTGTTGTTTGATGAACTCAAAAATTAAGTGCTGAAAAAATAAGTATTGAAAATTTAAGTACTGAATTTAAGTTATAAAATTGTTTGATATATTACTTAAAATTAATTATGCAATATAATTAAATTGTTTGATAAATATAAAATTAAAATTATAAAGAAATTATATTCTACATTTTATCCTTAATTTTTAAACATTTCACTTTATTTTTAAAAAAATCAAATTTTAGACACAAAGTTTTATAAGATAATGTAATATTAAAATCAATAAATAATAATTGAATTAATTGAAAATATTCCCTTGATAAATAGCTCTTGTCTACTTATTATTTTCCACAGCTTTTTTATAGAAAAAAATTCTATCAGGTTGTTTTTATTTTGGATTATCAAACATGAACAACAAATTAAATATATTGAAAATTAATATTTTTAATAGATTTAATTTTTCAACAATCTATCAAACAAGCCTTTACTACTATTGTTAACGGTATGATATTTCCTTTAAGGTACATAGAAATAGTACTTGAAGTTGGTACTTGAAATTAAAAATTAAATCCAGAGTTAAAAAATATGGATTTGAAAAATTCAATTGTTTAATCAATAGTTGTATAAGAAAAAAAATATAACATTTAATTTTTCATAAGAAAAAAAAAAGGTGAAAGAATGAATTGAATTTCCTTTTGTTACATTGATTATGATTTTTTTAGTTATAAATTGATTAATAGATTATTATGTGCTTCATTTATTTTAAATTATTTTTTTATTTTTAAATCCACAATAAGTGGTACGTATCACTAATAATTTGATTTAGTGTAAAATAATTTACCAAATTAATTAAAAACTAAAATTATTCTAGTTAGAGTGAAATTTTATTTTTTACAAATATTAATTTATTTATATAAATTTACTATATAGTATATTTTTTAATTTGTATTTTCTATTATTTTTTAATGTTGTTTAGTTAATTTCTAACACCAACATCTTGAAAATATAAACAAAAAGGGTTATGTACCAAATTGGACAATTTCAACCATAAATAAAACAATTAATAGATGTGGCATGACTTTGTTTTAAACGTTGAAAGCTTTGGTTAAGAAGTTTATAGAATTTGTAAATATGAATGTTAAATTTATTAAATTATTTAAAATTAGGATCAAATTGATAGAATAAGTAAGTATTGTGGACTAAATGTGTTATTATACTAATTAGAAAAAAGCTTTTTGCTATCAATTTAATAGTAGATAACTAAAACAAGAACAAACTCAAACATTAGTGCTATATTGAAAATTTTTAAAATTGAGTGACTAAAACAGGAACACAAATATAATTGCATGACCATTTGTAAAATTTATTCTAAATTTTAATTTTTATGAAATACATAGAATATAAATTTATTTGACGGTCAAGGAGTGGAATGGTGCGAAAGAGCTATGCACCTTCCTTTGGTTACCAATAAATTCTTAACTTAATCAAAGGAGTGGACCAAATTAATTTTGGTCAAATATTAAGAAAGAAATGGCTCAAAAACAGCCATCAAAATGTGTCCAAACCCAACACACAAAGCTCCTAAGAGTTGATAGCTACTTCAACGTCGCAAATCAGTTTTAGCCTTAGATTTTGTTTGATTTTTCTAATATACTTTTAACAAGTATTTTATATTTAAATTTATATATTTAGACTTATATGGAATAAATTTGAGCATGGCTTATATACGATAATATTAAATCTAAAATAATTGTTAAAAAATTATACATGATATTTATTTATGACAAAATTCGAATATAATCACTCAAATATAAAAAATTTTCATAAATATATTAATTATTAGATAATGTATCTACTTCTAATTGTATTATATTATTATTTTACTTTCAATCATACCTTTTTGTAAAGTAGCTTATGACTTTTTTTTTTTTAAAAAAGGCTTTACTTTTTAAGTACCACATTTAAGAAATGATTTTAAAATTGGAGTTATGCTTGTACCAGTAGTAGTATTATTTTCCATATTTCCTCCTTTCTTCCTTTGTTAATTTGTTGATACTATTAATTTCTGATCCACAAGCCGACATCCACTTGAATTATATACCTTTAAACCTCACTTCTAAAACTATCTATAAATACCACCATACCCCTTCCCTCCATTCTTCATTAAACAAATCTAAGCTTTTGCATAATAACACCCCCAACGTAAAACAGCGTCACTCTGAGAGATTTTTAGAGAGAAAAAAAAAAGTGGCAAGAGAAATGGCAAAATTCCCAGTGATCAACTTGGAGAAACTGAATGGTGAGAGAGCAGTAACCATGGATCTAATCAAAGATGCCTGCGAGAATTGGGGCTTCTTTGAGGTACCGATTGCTACTTTATATGTACATATACTCTATTCTCCTTGGTAGATTTTTGCTAATTATTAGCGCGGTTCATTTGGTACAGGTATTGAACCATGGGATTCCCTATGATTTTATGGACAGAGTGGAAAGCTTGACGAAGGAGCATTACAAGAAATGCATGGAGCAAAGGTTTAAGGAACTGGTGGCAAGCAAGGCCCTTGAGGGTCTCCAGGCTGAGGTTACTGATATGGACTGGGAAAGTACTTTCTATTTGCGCCATCTCCCTGAATCAAACATGGCTGAAATCCCAGATCTAACCGATGAATACAGGAAGGTGATGAAAGAATTTGCATTGAAATTGGAGAAACTAGCAGAGGAGCTGCTGGACTTGTTCTGTGAGAACCTTGGTCTAGAAAAAGGATATCTGAAAAAGGCTTTCTACGGGGCAAAAGGTCCCACCTTTGGCACCAAAGTTAGCAACTACCCACCATGTCCCACCCCAGACAAAATCAAGGGACTCAGAGCCCACACGGACGCCGGTGGCATCATCTTGCTGTTCCAAGATCCCCAAGTGGGCGGCCTTCAGGTTCTTAAAGACGGGGAATGGGTGGATGTCCCCCCCTTGCGCCACTCTATCGTGATCAACCTGGGAGACCAGCTGGAGGTGATCACCAATGGCAAATACAAGAGCGTGGAGCACAGGGTGATTGCCCAAACCGACGGGGCTCGCATGTCGATAGCTTCGTTCTATAACCCCGGCAGCGACGCCATTATCTACCCGGCGCCAGCCCTGGTGGAGAAAGAAGAAGAAGAGAAGAAAGGATTGTACCCAAAATTTGTGTTCGAAGATTACATGAAGCTTTACGCAGTGCTTAAATTCCAGGCCAAGGAGCCCAGGTTTGAAGCCATGAAAGCCAGGGAAGCAACTGCTCCCATTGTAACAGCTTAAAAGAGAATTCAATACCTTACGTAGCTTTGTGTTTGATCAAGAAAGGGGTACTGTTAATCTATTTTAAGCTTTTTAATGGTGTATTAAAGAAAAAAGAAGTCAGTGTTTACTGTAGGTGAGTGTTTTGATTGAATATTCTAAACAGTGACGACCCTGTCAATTTCTACTATACTATACAATGTAACATTGAAGTAGAAAAGATTTATGTTGTGATATGTTTGATAGAATAAAATTACTTACAAAGGAAATGGTGGGTTGCCAGTAAGGAACATGAAGAAATGCAATAATCATATAGGGTGCTTGTTTTTCCTATTTATTTAATTTAAATTGATAACTTTATTAGCTGAACAGGTACAACCATACAAGTAGAATTTTGATGGACATAAAAGCTGTTATTTAATTATAGTTTCAAATGTGTCGGGAGAGACAGTAATACTGATATGTTGGTCCAAAGTGGTTGGGATTTGAATCCATGTATAAAGAATCTTTATAGGGAAACAACATTTTCACACCTGCCATTTCATTCAATCTTATTATGACTTAATTAAGGAAGGTGGAAATTTCAAAACACAGTGCGAATGTCGGTCATATTTTAGAGTAATTCCTATGAGTGACATGTTCTTTTCTAATTTATGAGCTGTAATTGAATTAAGGCAGAATTTAGGATAAGAATCGAGTTATGTGTTTTTTCGAGTTATTTAATATTGTATTAATTTATATTTTTAATATTTTTAAAAAATTAAATTAAAATTTTATAGGTGTCAAAATGCAATTTAATTATTTATAACTTTATAAAATATAAAGAGGTGAATGTGATGTTTTTCTATTTTAGGTGCCACCCTTGTGTCAAACATAATGCAGTTTAGGTTTTTCTTATTAAGTTAATAAGATGAGAAGGAATTATAAAAGATGTGAGTGACAAATAATAAAGAGAAGTGTTAATTTGCTGAAATGCAATGTAATTTTCTAACAAGACTCGTCTTGACATTGCAAGACTTTGACAAAGTATATCTAACAATAGTTAGAATAAATCCAACATAAAAGAGGATTGAATTTGAGGAACTCCTTGTTGACTTTTTTAATTGTTAATTACTTATTTGTGGGAAAAAAGAAAACTTGGATGACTTTGTGTATGACATAAACCTAATGTTTTAATGAAATAAATTATTTCCAGTGGCTGGCGGATCAATCTTTGGAAGAAAAGTCATAAAAGAAGATCATGTAATTTACATTAATGAATTAAAATAATATATCATCCAAAATATGGTGAATGCAGCATATAACTTTATAACCATGATGTATTTTGAATGGTGAATCTCATATTCCTACCAAAAAAAAAGAAAGAAAACAACTAAAATTCATATATATATATACATATTTATTTTAAAGGTCAAAATTGTAGACTAATTTTAAAATTTTATAGCGAGTAATATTTCGTAAAAAAATATATTTATTGACACTAGTATAAAATTATTAGTACCTTTTTGTATATTTTTGTATGATTTAACATTTCAACGATCTAATCGTCATATTTTATATTCTATTCATATAGATCACATATGTTGAATTTGATTTAAATTAATTTTTTTTACTATTTGTTTTATGTAAAAAATCGAATTAATGTTCAATAAATATTAATATATACAATATTTTATATCTATACAATAGAGATATTGAATCGACTTAGAACTTTATATAACAAGTACAATTATAGTAATAAATTCAATAGTTAGAACATTAAAACGAAAATCATACAAAAATATACATAAATGAATCACTTCCCCTTTATAAAAGATACAATCCGATAATTTTAAATCAAATGACATTATTTGTAAAAACCCATTTTAAATCTATACCAGCCCTTGATTAAGGACTAATGTTGTGGAAAAAGGAAACAATCTTATATAGATTAGTCAAAGATTATACTGTGATTTTTTATAAAATAAAGATATTTTCTCTTAGCTGTGACTTTTTTTTTGGGGGGAGTAAAATATTGAAGATTACTTAACTTTGTTATAATCCACATAATTAATTAAGCTTTAAAGTAAGTAAATCAAAAGTGGAGTAGTTATAATGAGAGAATAAAAGAAGAATCTCAAACATCATTTTTCACTTTTGAGGATATAATCTTTATTTTGCTGCCAATGGAATATGTATGTATGTATGTGTTTGTTTGTCTTCTTTTGCAAAAGTAATTAAGGTGGATCTTTGCATACACAAGGAATAGATTTTATATAAAATATACATATATTTAGAGTTAGAGCAGATTCAATGGATCCTCAACTCTCCTTTAATAGCCACAAAGGAAGATGACTCAAAGCATGGTTTGGTGTCATTGTTTAAGCAAACCGGATCAAACATCCAATACATATAAACCAGTTTTTCTAAAAAAAATTCAACCTCTATTTTGTTCCAGTGGTAAAAGTTTGCATACAATAAATTATTGATTTTTAATTAATTCGTTACGAATTTTTTAACATTGATATTTGTTTTAAGTTTTTTTGGAGATGGAGGGCAAAGCTATATAGAAGATTAGCTATGCTGGGCAAAACTAAAAAATTATTTTAAAAATTAAAGATGGGAACATCATTGTACTTCATTCAAATCCAGCTCAACCAAAAGCTCACAATTAAAAATGGAAACTATTAAAGATATAATCAAATCAATATTTATATAATTAAATTTAAATAAAAATCATATAATTTAAGTTTGGGCCAACTCATCTTTCTCTAAGCCTAACTAGGTTGGGGTGCCGAAAGCATGGCTTGTTGCTGGCTAATATTTTGGGCTACTTGGATTTTAACCTGTGAATATCGACTTGTACAAAAATGTTGATTTTGACAATTTCTTTTATTTTTGATACATCATAGAATGTTAGACCATGACTTTCTATTTCATGAAAATGAGGGGGACATACATTCTCCAACAATACAATCACCTATAATCTGAAATAAATAATTGTCTGATTTGTCTTAAAAAATTAAAATATATATATATATACACCAGTGTTAAACATAAACCCTATTCATACCTCATCTAAATGAACTGCTATTTAATGCCTAAACCGATGGAAGAATCTGATTGATACCATAATATTTTTCAAATGTCAGATCCAATTTAGAAGTTCAGTTATAGCCAAAGGATGACCGGTGAAAATTAACCCAAAGAAAAAAAAAAAAAAGACAACTATAGCATCTCAGGCTGCAAAATGTTGCCGGGAACTTGAAAAAGTACAAAACGTTTGGGCTCCAATAGACTTGAAAGGTTAATGTACGTTTTGAAGCTTTCGTATTTTTTTTTATATATTTTACTTGAAAAATAAATACTCATTTAATAACTTTAGAATAATAAAAATGAAATAATAAATCTGATTTTAATGGTATTAATAATTAGATTTTTATTTTTAAATTCAAAAATTAAGAAAAAAACTAAAATTCTCAAAATAAAAACAAGAGAACTAAATTCCAAAAATAACTTGCATATTCTAACAAATTTGAAACCAACTAGTAAATAACATAATTATTAGAAACAACAATTACGAATTTTAAACGGATAAAAATACCTTAATTCCAAAAGGAGAAAATGCAATTAAAAAAAAGGTTCGTTCCAGCAGGGGAACATAACAAATATGTCCATTGGAACCCACGAAAGGCCAAGGTTTTGAAAGGGTAGACAAGACACACATGCACTGTACAGCAATGCAACACCCATTGTTCTTAAAAGCATTGAATTGATAGATGAATGCATGCACTATACAGTAAATAAATGTTACATTTTTTTTCAATATTGCCAATGAATCTTATGAAAAACTATTTTGTATATGAAATATTGGTAATTATTGAAGTAGTCAACAAGAATCATGTGTTTACATTGCTTTAAATCTACCTGCCTTGTCTATAATCATGACAATAAGAATAGCTGTAAAAACATGTCTGAAAAACCTTAAAACAAACCTAACAATGATTTCCAGAATGAAACATGGTTTATATATATATAACTACTCGGATAATCGTTGCATCTGCCATGGCAACCGGACATTTGCTTTTATGTATGACTTTTATTCGAATTCAGGGAACTCATTACCTTTTCAAGCAAGAAAACGACATTGGTAGATGCTTCAGGCTAGAAATATCGAACAATTCCATGAACCTTTGATCGGAAACTCTAGCTTTTGCCGCAGCAAATCTTTGGTACTCATCGAATATGGATGACAAACACCATCTTTGTAATTTCCTCAAGCATCCGACGAGACAACCGGTTCGGTGCTGGAAATACAAGAACAAAACAACATTATCAAACTCGGAAGGTATTAACTTTCTCATAAAGAAACTCGAAAAACTAACATGCAACTACCTTTCCTCGTTTACAGTGAATTAAAACTGGATGATTCCTTACATCTGCATTGCAGAAAGATAAAATTAGATTTATCGAAAACTAATCAACCATGTTCGGAAATGTTAAAAAGCTTGTAGTACCAAGTAGAGTTTTTAGAGCTTCGCGGATTGTGTCCTGTGGAATATTTACAAATGGCTCCTGGATGAAATGTGTCAATTAGTTTCTATCATAAGATATGGTTTCAAAGTACGTAGGACATCCCGATTGTCAAGACATAAAAATGATCCTAAACTCAGCTACATACATACACATATATATCACTGCTACTAATTCTAAACCTTGAACAAAGAAAGTATATATACTAAACCTACAAGACATTAGATATGAACATAGGACATCGAATCACTTTAAATCATCACACTATAATCAACCATACATTCAAGGTAGTAGCCATGATCTCCAGTATACATATGATGATAATGTCAAGCTCATGCACTAATTATCTTCTATCATTTCAGGACCAAAACCAGTTAACTCTTTTTTGTTTCCTTACTTGCAGATCGAAGATCCGTTAACACGATACTGAAATTATATCGCATTTGACAACGAATCAAGCGTCATCCAGACTTTTGGTAAAATTTGACCCTTTATAATCAACATTTATTGGACTCATTATCATGAAACTCCAATTGAAAAATAGTACCATCATAATCAATCCGAAAACACCTCTTGCTCTTTTCATATGCAAAACACAAATGACTTATTGATTGATTAAGGAAAAATTTCCCATACACATAATAGAAGGCAAGTGTTATATATACACATATATACATACATATATACAGCAGCTAAGCAAGTTCTACTAAGAGCTGATGGACAAAAAGACAATAATATATTGACATCCCACTATTATATGTCCATAAACTATAAAATAACTGTAAAGAAGATAAGAGGCTTATTAAGTTCAGAAAAATCAAAACCCGACATACAAAGACCTTTTGCCACTAATCTCGCTATATACACACACACACATATATATATATGTTAGATCATATACCAAAACAAATAAGGCATTCTCAGTTCTTCAAGTTCTTCATAGATTGAAACTAGAATTTGAAACCAATAAGCAAATCTTTAAGACTACAATGCACAGCTGAAATCAAATGCTTTCCACACAATCCAAGACAGTTTCAATTACCGGAAAAAGGGACTAAAAAGAAAACATTCTTCCCAATCTTGCAGCTAATCTTTAATCAAGTAAAAGCTAATTCACAACATAATAATTGACATGTAGGCCACCATAATTAAATTAGCCCTTCATTAGTGTTTAAGACACTTATCCAGCTAATGATATACTATTCTAAGCCATTAAATGTAAAAATTACGAACTTGAGCAATTATTTGGCCAAGATCCTCATCAAAAACACATTTGATCTCAATTGCCAATAAAAATATTAAATTTCAAACCAAATTAAGAAGCTCAATTGGTGTGAATAAAAAAGCAAGCAATTTTGAGGAGGAAAAAAAAGGAGAATTTACCTTGTAACCTTCAATTCCAAACTGGAACAGCTTGATTCCATTAGACTTTAAAAATTCATTGTTGGCTTCTGGGTATGGTTCAGGACACAAATATCTAAACATTTAAACAAAAATAAAAAAGACCCTTTCACTCAAAAGTTCAAAAATTTGCATGTAAAAAGCATATTATTAAAGGAACAAACTTGAAGAGGAAGGGGACTTACATGATGGAACGAAGACGAAGTGTTTGAAGAAAAGAGAAGTTGGCAGAATCAGGGAAACCTGACCTGAAAATGCCATTGTCAACCATAGCAAAGTTCAAAGGAGGGATCAAGTTAAGTTCATCCTGTGACATGACCGGCGACGACATGTCGACGACTCGTTCAACGGTGGAAACGACTTCCGTGGCTCTGCACATCTCTTGGTTCCCTTTTTGGTGCTGGTTTTGGATCAGCTCGGTTGTTGTTGCAGTGTCGTCTTTCATGAAATATATAAATATATATAAATATAAAGTTATGAAGAAAGAGAAAGAGGGTATGGGATCAAAGGGGAATGTGCTTTTTTGGGTAAGGGATGATTCTGACTTGGGTTATAAGGTAATGGAGGCAACTGTTAAAAAAAAAAAACCTTGGGGATGGTGAAGGCAAGGTGAGGATTAAAATGGGGGGAGGTTAAGGGTGACTGGAAATGGGGGTGATGAACATGGTTTATTTATATATATCCAAATCCGAGGTTTTTTTTTTAGTGAGAAATTTTAGTGCAAAAATGGAGAGAGAATATGAGGGACCAGAGGTGGCATGAAAGAAAGAACGGTAAATGTTTATAATTATGGATAGAATCCCTAGTATATAAAATATATTCATTTTAGTCCTTAATTGACTTTTTTAAAGATATTTTCATAAATTTTAGATATTTGTTTGCTTTTTAAAATGTAATTTTGAAAAATAAAAATGATTAAAAATGAAGTGGTCATTAAGAGGTGTATGGCGTCAAAGTTTAGAAATTTGATGGTTGATTGTTTTTTAGCCTTATGTTTGTGAATATTGTTTAAAACTAATTAAATATATGAACTAAAGCTTGATATATTTAATATTATTAAAGTTGGTATAATTGTCAAGTTTTGGTTCAAAGGATGGATAATCCTCCTCATCACCAAAAATAACTTAATTTTACTATCTTATCTTTATAATTTAAACTTGAAGTTTTGTTTAATTAAATATGTCACAGGTAAAATAGTATGAAATGAAATAAATTTTAAAAAAATAGGGGAATAAAGAAAAGAAAAGGGTGGAGGGTAAAGGAAATAAAGAGAAGATTCTAAAGAATATGCTTTGCCCTTTGCCTTGGATTTGGGGTTGAATGAAAGTGAGGGAGAGAGACAAAAAAGGAATATTCCACCAAAAGTTTTGCCTTTTCACTTTCCTCTCTTTTTCCTTTCACCATCCTACCCCTCCATTTTTTTCATCCCGTAGCCACTCATTTCTCGCCTAATTATGAATATTTATAAAATAAGCACTCAATTATTTATTTTTTATTATTATAATTTTTAAAATTGACATAATAATAATTTTAATCTTTAATATTTATATATCATGTCAATTTAATTTTAATTTTAAAAAAATTTAACTCTCAACATTTATACATTGTGTAATTTGATATTTTTTACCGTTTTGCTTCTCTTTGTAACCATTTTAGCTAAAAAGAAATTTATTAGCTCAATTTGGTTAAAAATATAAAACAAATGGAAATATCCAAAAATTCAAGATAATTTTTTTAAATATTTTCTCATTCTTTTAAAATTAACCCTCAATGTCACAAAGAAAAATAAAACTGAGAAAAGAAGACCAGATTACGAAATGTGTAAATATTGAGGGTTAATTTTTTTAAAAATCAAGACTTAATTGATATAATTTATAAATGTTAAAGTTTAAAATTACTATTATGTTAATTTTAAAAGTCGTCGTTGTTAGTCAACTGGTGCAAAATAAAATAAAAATTAAATATTGTGCGACTATTTTGTAACTTTTTATAGGGGTTGACAGAAAAAAGAAATTTACTTATAATTGAGTGACTATTTTGTAACTTTTCATAATTTAATTGCCCAAAAAAATTTACAAATAGTTGAGTGACTACTAATAAAATTTACTCTATATATTATTATTTTGTCCACTAATTTCAACTTTACAAATAGGGTTTTTTTTATCATGTTATTTTTAAAATATTACTTACGAACGGGTGATAGTGTTTTACCCTTATTTGTGGATATTTAACTCCACTGAGAGCGGGCCAAATAACTCTTCAGTATACATGGGATCCAATGGTGAAAGCAGAAAAAATTTGAGGGACAAAATTTAATTATTAATTAGTATGAGGCAGGCAAAAGACAATTTTACTATTATACTAATTTACAATTTTATAATTTTCAATGGATTTAAATATAAATATATATATTTATACATTAAAATTGGTATGAATATTGTTGCCAATACAAGATAAAATGGGTTCGAGTACACTGAAATGCATTATCTTCCTATTTATGTGTTGGGAAGAGGTCAAGAGGATAGTTTTAAGCATTATATAAATAAAAAACAGATATAATCAAAATTTATAATAAAACTATTAAAAAAAACTTAAATTTTTAAAGCTGTTTGCAAAATTTTTTAATTAAAATAATTAATATCCATAATTAAGTATATATTTATACATGTATTTTTTTCTATCAACTTCGTCTACTCTAAACACCACATATTTAATGCATTTTTTTTTAAGCCAACAACATTCGTTTTAGGTTGTCCATAGTGCATTCATTCATGGATGCCAACATACTCAATTATAACCTGCCTAAATGCATTGCCATTTCAAGTTTTTTTTAGGTTAAAATATTATCTTAGTCCTTATACCTTATCAAAATTTGAGATTTCATCCCAAAACTTCAAAAGTTAAGAATTAAGTCCTACTTTTTTTATTTAAAAATATTAGTCTAATCATTAAAATTGTAAGTATTTTCTGTAAAAATTTGTCACTTTATAATTTTGATTAGACCGCCCTCATATGACATAACATATGGTTGACTGAAAATGACCACAATAAATTGACAAATTTTTATAGAAACTATCAATAACAAAAATGACCAGATTAAAATTTTTAAATTGAAAAAATAAGAGAAATTAAATTTTCCCTTCCAAAGAAGGTGGACTAAATACTAAATTATATACAAGTACAGAAACTAACTTCACTATTACACTAAATTATTATTTTTTATAATTAAATGGAATTAAAATTTTTAATTTGAGTTGGCAAAAATTTGGGTTTCGTGTAAAACATGACAAAGAACCTATATATTTATTTAATAAAATTGGATGGTTTAGGTTTCATTACAATAAGCTTTTATATTCGTTTTCAATACTAGTCAGAACAAGGAATTTAACCAAGAAAAAGGGGGGCTTTTATAGCAATGTTGATTTCTTTTCCCTTTGTATCAAAACGTTTGACATTTAATTAAAATTCTTCAACATTAAATGGAATATTTCAGTCTAATCACTTTAAGTTGAAATATCTATCATCTTCAACTTTTTATTGATAAGAAATGCTTTTATTTTATTTAAAAAAAATTATAAGTAGAATTATAATTACAATAAAACATATATGAATAAATTATAATCAGAATCAAAAGATAGTTTTAAAATATATTAATAATTAAAATATGTCAAAAATTAAATTAAAATAATTTTAGAGATAACTCACATTTGGTGTAATTTAAGCTAGAATAAATTTAAAAAGAGCTAATAAAAAATTGGTTTTTAAAGAATTTTTACAAGTATGTGTATAATCATAAATAACTAGAACTAGAATCAAATCAATACAAAGTGTCGAAATCATTTTTATTTTGAAAGGAAAAACGGGAATCGACTTTTTAAAAACAAATGTAGAGTCGCCACCAATCTCTTTGTTTAGGTGTGATTGGGTTACCTACTAAAACTTTTTGTTCCACTTAAAACAATTTTGGTTCACATAAAATTAAAAAAAATGGGTTCAGGAGTCGGTTACGCATGAGGAAGGGATAGGGCCCTTATTACGCCCAAAAATTGGTACCAAATTGATTCAGTGCCATCCTTATATCAAAGATTTTAAAAAGGATCTTTCGAAAGTATGGTTTTTTAAAAATGTTTGAGTAGTTCAAGTTAGCTGTCAAAATTCTCTCGTTTCAAAGATATGCAGCATCATATTCAGCACGATTGGACAAGATCCTTTATACCTTCAAAAATACGATTAATTTTTGACTTTCAAAAGCTCAAACGCTAAAATTATAAAAGGATATCCAAAAATTTAGTTCAACGAAAAATCATATCCAGCACGGTAGGACACGATTTCCCGAATTCCCAAATATTGAATATTGCCTTATTTTGGAATCTTTGAATGATAAGGAAATTTGGAAATTAGCTTAAAACACATTTACTTGTTTTTTAAAAAATAAGATAGAATACTTAATTTATTGCGAGGAAACATTTGTATTGAAAAGGATAAACATGAGATAATGCACACATAAAGTACAATAAACCACAATTAATAAATCCAACAAATAAATACAACTATTCTAAGTAAAATGTAATCAAATTCTTAATCATGGATGAAGAACAATTGATATAATAAATAAAACAATGAATAAATAATATACAACAACAATAAATATGGCACAATATAAAACGATCCACAATACATGTACAAAATAAAATAGAAATTTGAAAGTCAATGTGGTATAAGACACTTTCAAAATGATGATGAATTAATGAACACACAATATATATAATATATAAGTTGACAAATTTGCATAAAAACTAGGGATATATAATTATGGAAACAAATATTGTAGAGTAAAAGTTTGAATTATATGTAAAATATTTTAAATGTAAATTCATTTTAAAGTTGACAATGTACACGATAACTTAAATAATATATAAAATGTGAAAGAATAATAAAAATACATGATAAGATATAATACTAAGAAATACACACAATAAATTTACAAAACATATGCATAAATAGATCAAGAAATAGTTATTTGTAAAAAGAGCATGTACTTAAGATTAAATTAGTTTTATTATAAATTATATATATATAATAGATTTAAAAACGTACTTATATATATAAAGAAAACTATATGTATAAAATACCTGTATTTAGTAATGTATATAGATTAAATATATGTACCAATGTTTTTGTATATGTATAATAATAATTTAAATAATGTATAAGACATGTGGTTTCCTTTTAAACCCCAAATATATATATATTAATATATGTGAATAAATTCAAAAACAGTTATATGTATGAAATAATATAATGTTAATAATATACATAGAATAAAGTTAACTTTATTATAAAGTATATATATATAATAATATAAAAACATTTATATAAAATATCATACAAAAGGTCAAAATGATATGCTAAAGAAAAAAAAAATTACAATAATGATTTTTAAGCAAAATACAATTATCAAAATTACTCAAAATATAAAAATAATTAACCAAAACTAAAAAAATGCCTATGAAATGAATTTTAAAGAAATGATGAAAAAAAACTGGATTAAAATAAGGTTTAAATAGAAGGGATAATTTAAGAATCTTTGAAATTTAAATTGAGGACTAATGCGCAATGCGCGCAAATACCAAGGGACCAAAGCTGGAAATAATCCAGATCCCAATATGCAGTGTCGAAACGTGGGCCAAATTGCAAACACGCGCAAATTATAGTGCCAAATTACAAAATGCAGTAAAATACATAAGGCGCAATTGCAGACCTGTGCAAAAGGGGAGGACCTAATGTGGAAATATCCCCTCTCCGCTGAAACGCGCGGATCCCAGGGGCGATCGGGTCATATCAACGCGGGTTGGCTTAAACGGTTACATTTTGGGGCCATTGGCATAGGCCCTAAACGGTACAGTTTTATACACTTAATTAATACTAAAAAACCCTAACATAAACATACTCAGCCAAAAAAGAAATCAAATCCCTTTCCCCTTCACCTTGCAGCCGAACCCTAATGTCCCTTTGATCCGATGCCGATCGGCCACAACAATCAGCGATTGACGTACTCGAGCCAGGAAAAGACGATTTACGGCTTCGTGATTCCCCTTTCAACTTCGATTTCAATGAAGCCAAGAGGAATCTTTGGCAGATTCGCAAGGTAAAATCTCGTCTTGCATTTTCTTTTTTATTATCTTAAATACAGTAGTGTACAAAATAGAAAAATAAAATAAGATGATTCGACAAAGAACATAAAGAAAATGGAAAATCACCTTCAAAAATTTGCTTTCGAAATGCCTTTTCTAATATTTAGTGTGCGTAAGTATGCGTTCCTCCCTTTGCGGGTACATTCGACGGCTTTTTATAGCCCGATTTACAGAGAAAATAAAAAATAAAATTTACATTTCTTGCTGTCATTTGTTGTGAATTCGGTTAGCTCTTTCTTCTCGTGTATTCCATTGCTGGAGTAGCCGTATCAAGACACGAGCGGAGACGCGCGCGAGGTACTAGTGGCGCACGTGTGGTGTTGGAGACCAACTGCTAGCTGTGGCGTGAGGCGAATGGCTAGGGTTTCAGCCCCTGAAACCAGATTTTAGACATTTGGGCCAGTTTTACCATTGGGCCGTGCTTCAAATGGGCTAGGATTTGTTGAGTTAACAACCGGGCTAGGCAATTTGGGCTTAATAATTAGGTTTTATTAGTTGTAAAAGAATTTGGACCTTAACTAATTTTGGGTTATTTATTGTTTTATTATTATTTTAGTTTTGGCATTTTTTATTTTTGGTTTATAATGGGCCGAGAGAATTGGGCTATTCAACTGGGTTAAAAAAAGAGTTGTATCTGGGCTACTCTTAATTTAGTTTGTTATTTGGGCCCGATAGTTTGTAAAGACTTGGACTTTAAGGAATTATTATTTATTTATTTTTTGGTTTTATTATGGGCCGGGCGAATTGGGCCTATTACAGCTGCCCCTCTTTGCTCATTGTTGTGTAACGAGAATAGAACAAAGACTTTAAAAGGGTCAATTTTGCCCGGTTTTGCTGAATCCTATCCTCTTTGATGCTCTTCTTCTTCAAGTAATCTCGATTAGCCTCACCGTCTTCAAGGATATACTCCACTAAAAATCGTCGACTTTAATCTCAGGAAGATCTTCAGTTTGCCCCTTCGCTGCAGATAAGACTCAATCTTCAACTTGCTCTCTTGCTACCTCAGAGAGATAGGGCTGATGGTTTAAATCTGCTCTATTGCTAGTACACGGAGATAAGATTTGCCATCTTTAATTTGCTCCACTATTTAGAAAGATTAAGGCTGGTGGTAAAATATGCTCCATTGCCGATACATGGAGATAAAATCCACCATCTTCGATCTGCTCCACTGCAACTTCAGGGAGATAAGATCTTCAATCTTTAGTCTGCTTTCTTGCTACCTCAGAAAGATAAGACTTAATTCTTCAACCTGCTCTCTTGCTACCTCAAAGAGATATGGCTGGCGGTAGAATCTGCTACATTGCTGATAGATGGAGATAAGATTCGCCTTCTTCTATCTGCTCCGCTACAACTTTAGGGAGATAAAATCTTCAATCTTTAGTCTACTTTCTTGCTACCTCAGAAAGATAATACTCAATTTTTCAACCCGTTCTCTTGCTACCTCAGAGAGATAAGGCTGGCGGTAAAAATATGCTCCATTGCTGATAGATGGAGATAAGATTCGCCTTCTTCAATCTGCTCCGCTACAACTTTAGGGAGATAAGATCTTCAATCTTTAGTCTGCTTTCTTGCTACGCCAGAAAGATAAGACTCAATTCTTCAACCCGCTCTCTTGCTACCTCAGAGAGATAAGGCTGGCGGTAAAAATCCGCTCCATTGCCGATACATGGAGATAAGATTCGCCATCTTCAATCTGTTCTGCTACAACTTTAGGGAGATAAAATCTTCAATCTTTAGTCTACTTCCTTACTACCTCAGGAAGATAAAACCAATATCTTCAACCTGTTCCACTGCAATTTCAGGGAGATAAGGCTGGTGACTTAAATCTGCTCCATTACCGGTACATGGAGATAAGATTTGTCGTCCTCGATCTGCTCCGCTGCAACTTCAGGGAGATAAGATCTTCAATCTTCAGTCTGCTTCCTTGCTACCTCAGGAAGATAAGACTCATTCTTCAACCTGCTCTCTTACTATCTCAGAGAGATAAGGCTGGTGGTAAAATTTGCTCCATTACCGATACATGGAGATAAGATTCACTATATTCGATCTGCTCCTCTGCAACTTCAGGGAGATAAGATCTTCCTTTATCAATGTCATTACACTGTTCCCTAAGGGAACGTGTCCTGTCGACTCTCATTTTATATACGCATGTTTATACCAAGTAATTAGGATGTTATGATTGAAATGAGTCTGATGCTCCTAACTAAAAGTTGTATGAATGATATATGCAAAAATGAGAATAATTCCATTTTAAAAATATTTAAGGTATCATCATTCGTTGTTCATTAACATGCTATCACTGATGTATTTGTTCAACCATCCTCTTGACAGAATATCCCAAAGCAACAATCATATTCTGCTCAGCAAGCTTGCCCCACTGTAATTCCAATGTCCCTTCCACTATTCTTTTTGAGACAAAAACAATACAACTCCTAGTTGAATTTTCCTCTGTTCAATCTGCTACCTCACTCCTCGAGCGTTATAGCCAAATGTACATTTTTGATATTTGCATGTATACAAAATTTCATTTCCCATTTTTTTTTGAATAATTCCTTTTTATAATGATCATTTCTTCAAAATTGTATCACCAACGCTATATCTTGTCCTTTTGTTCAATCATCATTTGGACAAAAACCAAAAAGACGATTTCTTGAACTTTGGTGTATTCTAAACAATTATTTCACTTTAGATTCTTGTATTATCTAGAAACTCTTAGAGTAATATGCAAAACTTCTATTGTGAAAACATTACTAGTTCATTCATCATTATGTCAATGCAACATGCTTGCAATCAAATTGTAATAATGGATAAGAATGGAATTGAACTTGAGCTCAAAGTGAATAAATTATCAAAAGAACAACAATGGCCATTAATTTGGGAATGTATATCTTGAAAAACAAGGGATAATTCAAAGATAGCTGATTTGCTAAAAATGAAGACTAGGTACCCCTGTTATCGCAACCTGAGCTTCTTTGTACGAACTTCTTAAAGACCAATTCAAACTTGACATGTGTTTAGGAGATCAGAAGTACTTTGTTAATGCCCCAAGATGCAATATACCCCATTCCTTGTTAATTCAAGTATAGCAAAATCACCGCCTTCCCACTTTGGATCCACATTTGAGCTGCCTTTTTTGGGTTTTTAACTCAAATCCCCTTTGGTCTCAAGGAGCCCTTTTGCGGGTTTTCACCTTGGCCTCTCCTTTTTTTCTTTTTATTATTATTTTTTATTGAGTCTCAAAGCGCCCTTTGCAGGTTTTCATTTTAGCCCTTTTTATTTTATTTGGTCTCAAAACGCCCTTGGCGGGTTTTGTAACACCCCCACGCCCGAAACCGTCACCGGAGTCAAGCTTGAGGTGTTACTAAACTTATCTTACCTTTTAAACAACTCTAAACCACTTATTTTAACTTTCGGAATAAACTGTTTTTTTACGTCATGGTTGCTTAAAAATTCATTTCTTGAGTTTCAAAACTTGAAATTAAGATCCATAAATTTTTCCTAAAACTAGACTCATATATCTATCTACTAATATTTTTTCTAGAATTTTTGACTAAGCCAATTAGTACAGTTTATTAGTTAAATTTACCCCTGTTTCAAAATTCGACTGCACTGGCCTCTACTTACTACGAACCACTTTTCTCTCTGTAAAAAAATCATATGACTATACTGTTTATTTCTTTTAAAACTAGATTCAATAAGGATTCTAACCATATAAAGTAAACCACCTAATTATTTTTGTAAAATTTATGGTGAATTTCTAAAGTTGAAATAGGGGATCTAGAAATTGCTCTGGCCCTATTTCACCAAAACTCAGATACCCTATAAAATACAAAACCTTTACCTGTTTTGCTTATTCCATATGAAAATAAGCACAACGAGCTTTAATTTCATATATTATTCACCATCAACCCATGTCTCTAAAATTTCTTGTGACTTTTCAAAATCACATTATTTCTGATACTTGAATCTGTTTTTAAGTTACTTTCACATTTTTCTTAGTTTTCATGTGATAGTTACTACTTAATCATACATACTATTAAACATGTATATCATCAGCCACTCTATTAGTTAATCACTAGCAAGTATTTACACACCATTCATTGATCATATCATATCAAAAGAAACCAAGTTCCTATACATGCCATACACAAAACGAAACATCTAACTATACCAATGTGATTTCTTCGATAGTGTGATCGGTTTCCGACGTTTCCTTCGATCCCCGAGTGGCTTGATAAAAACTATAAGAAAAAGAAAATAAAGAGAGTAAGCACTAGGCTTAGTAAGCTTAGAAGCAAATAAATTACAACATTCAACATAATGAATAAATATACATAATGTCACCTAGCTTCATAAACTTTCTTTACATTCTCATTTTCTACCTTCTTCTTTACTCACTTACCTTCTTTCTTACCTGACCTTTCACTATTCATAAATATAATCTACCTTCCCTTTTTGCTGATAATTCACTGTAATTTAATGTGTACAATGACCCGTTGAACCGCTTGGAATACTAAGGATACTAGGGTCGTTCCTATCTATCAATATCCTGCCAATGCCATGTCTTCGACATGGACTTACATGAATTATTCCTGTCTCCAATGCCATATATATATAATATGGGCTTACATGGCTCATTCTTGTCTCCAAAGCCATATATATGATATGGACTTACATGGCTCATTTCTGTCCTGTCCTGTCCTGTCAACCCCAATATCTTAACATTCCTAAGGTTCAAACGGGGCTTCCTAATGCTTTTTCTCTGTCACTTCGCCTTTAATTCGACTTTAAATATTCAAAGAAAATAAGTATATAAATGCTGGAAATTGAAAATAATAATGTAAAATAAAATAATATTGCATTTATTTACTGTAAACTTACCTCGATACAAAATGTGACTAAACTTTACAATTTAGTCCTTTACTTTTTCTTTTCCCAAATCTACTCCCGAATTTCGTTCTTCTTGATCTATAATAGCAAATTTAAATTATTTAATATTCACATTTATCAAAACAGTCCTTTACTCAAACTTTTCAAAAATTACATTTTTGCCCCTAAACTTTTGCATATTTACACTTTTTCCCCTAGGCTCGAGAATTAAACTTTATCCCTTATTCTTATGTTTTATGACATGTTTATCATTTTCCCTTCTATGGCAGCATCAAATTCACACTCTAACATGCACTTATGACTATTAGGTATTTTTACCGATTAAGCCCTTTTACTCGTTTTTACCTAAAACTGAGTAGCACAAGTTGTCTAACATAATCTAGGACCTCATATTCTATCATAAAACATCAAAATAAATACTTTTCACGTATGGGCATTTTTCCAAATATGAACCCTAACTTAAATTATTGCTAGCATAAGCTTTATCGAACTATCGAGACTTCGAAAACGTAAAGAACATTAAAAACGGGGCTTGGAATCACTTACTATGGAGCTTGAAAATTGAAGAAATCCTAGCTATGGAGAGAGAAAAAATTTGACAGCAACTAAAGAAGATGATAACAAATTTTGTGTTATTTTTCCCTTTTTAATTCATTTAATATCCAAATGACCAAATTGCCTCTCCTTACTAAACTTTAAAAATTTTCCTTCCATGTCCTAATTTTTGTCCATGAACTTAAAATTGGTCAAATTGTTATTTAAACCCTCCTAATTAATATTCCAAAGCAATTTCATACTAAAAACTTCTAGAATGCAAGTTTTGCAAATTATTCGATTTAGTCCCTAACCTCAACTTAAGCACTTTATGCATAGAATTTCTTCACGAAATTTTCACACAATCATGCAATCATATCATGAACCTCAAAATAATAATAAAATAAATTTTTCTACCTTAAATTTGTGGTTTCGTAACCACTGTTACGTTTAGGCCATACTTCGGGATGTTACATTTCTCCCCCCTTTAGGATTTTCATCCCCGAAAATTTTACCTGTGAAGAGATTTGGGTACTGTTTTCGCATAGCCTCTTTGATTTCCCATGTAGCCTTGTCTACCCCATGTCTATTCCATAGTACTTTCACAAGTGCAATACTTTTGTTCCTTAATTGCTTTACCTCTCGAGCTAGAATCTTTACTGGTTCTTCACTGTAAGTCATGTCTGGTTGAATCTCAACCTCTATCTGAGAAATCACATGTGACGGATCTGAACGATAACGACATAGCATAGACACATGAAATACATTATGAATCTTCTCTAACTCAATCGACAAAGCTAACTGATATGATAATGGTTCGACTCTCTCAATCACTTCAAACGGTCCAATAAAACGTGGACTTAATTTGCCTTTCTTGCCAAATCTGAGAACTTTCTTCCACGGGGATACTTTCAAAAAAACTTTGTCACCAACTTGATACTCAATCTCTTTTCTCTTCAAATCTGCATACGACTTTTGTCTGTCTGAGGCTGCTTTCAAGCAATCTCTGATGATTTTTACTTTCTCTTTTGTTTCCTTAACTAGATCAACCTCGTAAATCTGATTTTCCTTAAGCTCTGTCCAATACAAAGGTGTACGACATTTACGTTCATACAAAGCTTCATAAGGTGCCATCTTTAAACTCAACTGATAACTATTATTGTAGGCAAACTTTACTAATGGTAAATATTTTTCCCAACTGCCTTGAAATTCTAGTACACAGCATCTAAGCATATCTTCAAGTACCTGAATAACTCTCTCTAACTGATCGTTGGTTTGAGGATGGAAAGCTGTACTAAAACTCAACTTAGTGCCCAAAGCCTTCCGCAATTTCTTCTAAAACCGTGAAGTAAATCTTGGATCTCTGTCTGAAATGATCGATAACGGTATCCCGTGTAGTCTGACTATCTCTGAAATATACAACTCGACCAACTTGTCAAGTGAATAATCCATACGAACTGGGATAAAATGAGCCGACTTCGTTAACTTATCAATCATAACCCATATTGCATCTTTCTTTCTTGGTGTCAACGGCAATCCTGTCACAAAATCTATAGTAACTCGATCCCATTTCCACTCAGAGACTAGCACAGGCTGCAATAAACCTGAAGGTACCTGATGTTCGGCCTTTACCTGCTGACAGATCAAGCATCTAGAAACAAACTCTGAAATATCCCTTTTCATTCCTACCCACCAATACATTTTCTTCAAATCATTATACATCTTTGTACTACCTGGATGAATAGACAAAGAACTACTATGTGCTTCCTGTAAGATCTTTCGAATAAGCTCATCATTCTTCGGTACGCATACCCTATCTTTGAACATCAAACAACTGTTAGAACTTATCTGAAAAGCTGACTCTATATCCGACTCACACTGATCTCTTTTGGCTAACAACTCACTATCATTTTTTTGAGCTTCACAAATTTCTTTAAGAAACATCGGTTTAGCTCTCAACTCAACTAAGATAAAACCATCATCTGATAAGGCTAGACTAGTATTTAAAGCTCTTAATGCAAATAAAGATTTCCTACTCAAAGCATCAGATCACTAGCTCATAATCTTTAATCAACTCTAACCATCTTCTTTGCCTCAAATTCAAATCTTTTTGAGTCATCAAATATTTCAAACTTTTGTGATCAGTGAATATGTGGCACTTCTCACCGTACAAATGATGTCTCCAAATCCTCAACGCAAAAATAATGGCAGCAGCTCTAAATCATGTGTTGGATAGTTCTTCTCATGTGGCTTTAACTGTCTAGAGGTATAAGCAATTACCTTCCCTTCCTGCATAAGTACACAACCAAGTCCATTCATGGACGCATCACTGTAAATCACAAACTCCTTACCTGGTTCTGGTTGTACTAAAACAGGAGCTTTAGTCAACAATGCTTTTAAGTTGTCAAAACTCTGTTGACACTTCTTAGTCCATTCAAACTTGACATCCTTTCACAGCAATCTTGTCAACGGGGTAGCTATCATGGAAAATCCCTCTACAAATCGTCTATAATATCCGGCAACACCAAGAAAACTTCTAACTTCTGATACATTTTTAGGAGGCTTCCAATCAACAATGGCTGAAATCTTGCTCGGATCGACCTTAATACCTTCACCTGAGACAATATGTCCAAGAAAACCAACTTTTCGTAACCAGAACTCACTTTTGCTAAACTTGGCATATAACTGATTATCTTTCAGAATCTGTAAAACTGTTCTCAAATGCTCTGCATGCTCAGTCTCATCATGAGAATAAATCAAGATATCATCAGTGAACACAACTACAAACTTATCCAAGTACGGTTTGAAAATTCGGTTCATTAAGTCCATGAAAATGGCAGGAGCATTAGTCAAGCCAAATGGCATCACAAGAAACTCATAATGACCATACCTAGTCCGGAAAGCAGTGTTCAAGACATCTGACTCTTTAACTCGCAACTGATAGTATCCGGATCTCAAATCTATCTTGGAAAACACAGTAGCTCCCTTCAATTGATCAAATAGATCATCAATTCTAGGCAATGGATACTTGTTCTTTACTGTTACTTTGTTAAGTTGCCGATAATCTATGCACAATCTTATCGATCCGTCTTTCTTTTTCACAAATAGCACTGGTGCACCCCATGGTGAACTACTGGGTCTTACAAAGCCTTTATCTGTTAATTCCTGCAACTGAGCTTTCAATTCTTTCAATTCCAACAGAGCCATTCTATAAGGAGCAATAGAAATGGGCATGGTACCGGAATCAATTCAATACCAAACTCAACTTCTCTAACAGGAGGCAAACCTGGTAGTTCTTCCGGAAACACATCGGGAAACTCACATACCACATGCACTGATTCAATTTTTAATTCTGGATCTTTAGTGTTTAACACAAAAGCAAGATAAGCTTCATACCCTTTTCTCAAACATTTCTGAGCAGACGTAATAGAAATTATGGGAAATAAACTATCTGACTCTTCTGAATTAACCCGAAGAATTTCACCATTTTCACACTTCAACTCAATGAATTTCTTTCCACAATTCACTATCACATCATGTGTAGTCAACCAATCCATACCAAGAATCACATCAAACTCATCAAATGGCAATAGCATGAGATCGGCCGGAAAACAGTAGCCTCTAATCATTAAAGGACAGTTTTTACATACTTTATCTACTAATACATGCTTGCCTAATGGATTCGATACTTTAATGACAAATTCTGTAGATTCTATAGGCATACTTGTACTAGACATCAATTTTTTGCAAACATATGAATAAGTTGAACCCGGATCAATCAAAGCAATGACATTAATATCGTATAGAGAAAATATACCCGTAATCACATCGGGAAGGATGCCTCTTCGCGTGAACGAATAGCATAAGTCCTTGTAGGGGCTCTAACATCTGGTCTCACAGCCGAATCTCTTGAGGTACTTCTGTTACTTGCTCCTACTCCCGGTTGCCTCGGTGATCTGCCTCTAGTAGGAGCATTTCTGGATCTAACACTCTGTGTTATCTCTCGATTAGCCACCTCTGGACATTCTCGTACAAAATGATCTGAAGCATCGCATTTATAACAAACATTTTCGCCTGCTCGACAAGGACCATAATGAAGTCTACCACACCGTGAACACCCTGATCTACCCTGTCCAACATTACCTATACTCGCAGTCGAGGTGTTCTGAGCCTTCGAATCCTTAAATCTGCTGCCTCTATTCTGACTAGACTACCCGGCTGAGAAACTAGATCTGGTAGAAAACTCCTTTGGCCTTTTGGATGTAGCCTGGAATGACCTGCTCATCTATCTCTTCTTTGTATCTTGTGTCTCTCTCAACTTTGCCTTTTGTTTTTAATAGCTCCTCTGCCTTACAGGCTCTCTCAACTAAAATAACGAACTCTTTTATTTCTAGGACACCCACTGACAGTTGGATATTATCATTTAACCCATCCTCAAACCTTTTACACATAATAGCCTCTATGGACACACATTCTCGAGCATATTTACTAAGCCTGACAAATTTGCACTCATAATCGGTCACTGTCATATTACCTTGTTTCAATTCCAGGAATTCCTTTCTCTTCTGGTCAATAAACCTCTGACTGATGTACTTTTTACGAAATTCCTCCTGAAAGAAATCCCAAGTGACCCTCTCCTTTGGTACAACTGATACAAGTGTCTTCCACCAGTAGTAGGCTAAGTCTCTAAGAAGTGATACTACACATTTCATACATTCCTCGGGTGTACAAGATAATTCGTCAAAGACTCTGATAGTATTTTCTAACCAAAATTCTGCTCTTTCTGCATAATCATCTTTTATTGCTCGGAACTCTTCTGCCCCTTGTTTCCTGATTCTATCAACTGGTGGCTTTTCTCTTATCACTGTACCTGTGACTGGGGGAGCTTGAGCTACATGGGTAGCCTGAGAATCATGAGGGGGTGGAGGTCTAACTGCCGGATTCGTACGAACGAACTCGGCAAACAAATCATTCAAAGCTTGGAAGAGAGCTTCTCGAGTCACTCCTCCCTGATTAACTGTTACTGGCCTATTCTCAGATGGCGCTGCCCCTTCTGCAGGAGCAGGCACATTACTTTCTACATCATCATCACCAGCTCACTCGGGATCCATTACTATAAAACAAAATATCTAAAAATCATCAGGAGTCGTCACACTATCAAAATACAGGTATGGCATGTATAGCTAGACTTTTACTCACACTAACTGTTCCGAGAACCGACTAAACCAGCTCTGATACCAATAAATGTAACACCCCCACGCCTGAAACCGTCACCGGAGTCAAGCTTGAGGTGTTACTAATCTTATCTTACCTTTTAAACAACTCTAAACCACTTATTTTAACTTTCGAAATAAACTGTTTTTCTGTGTCATGGTTGCTTAAAAATTAATTTCTCGAGTTTCAAAACTCGAAATTAAGATCCGTAAATTTTTCCTGAAACTAGACTCATATATATATCTACTAATTTTTTCTAAAATTTTTGACTTAGCCAATTAGTACAGTTTATTAGTTAAAATTACCCCTGTTTCAGAATTCGACTGCACTGGTCTCTACTTACTACGAACCACCTTTCTCTCTGTACAAAAATCATATGAATATACCGTTTATTTCTATTAAAACTAGATTCAATAAGGATTCTAACCATATAAAGTACACCATCTAATTATTTTTTTAAAATTTATGGTGAATTTATAATCTTGGAACAGGGGATCCAGAAATAGCTCTGGCCGTATTTCACCAAAACTCAGATACCCTATAAAATACAAAACCTTTACCTGTTTTGCTTATTCCATATGAAAATAGAGACAACGAGCTTTAATTTCATATATTATTCACCATCAACCCATGTCTCTAAAATTTGTTGTGATTTTTCAAAATCACGTTATTTCTGATACTTGAATATGTTTTTAAGTTACTTTCACATTTTTCTTAGTTTTCATGTGATAGTTACTACTTAATCATACATACTATTAAACATGTATATCATTAGCCACTCTATTAGTTAATCACTAGCAAGTATTTACACATCATTCATTGATCATATCATATCAAAAGAAACCAAGTTCCTATACATGCCATACACAAAACGAAACGTCTAACTATACCAATGTGATTTCTTCGATAGTGTGATCGGTTTCCGACGTTTCCTTCGATCCCCGAGTGGCTTGATAAAAACTATAAGAAAAAGAAAATAAAGAGAGTAAGCACTAGGCTTAGTAAGATTCGAAGCAAATAAATTACAACATTCAACATAATGAATAAATATACATAATGTCACCTAGCTTCATAAACTTTCTTTACATTCTCATTTTCTACCTTCTTCTTTACTCACTTACCTTCTTTCTTACTTGACCTTTCACTATTCATAAATGTAATCTACCTTCCCTTTTGCTGATAATTCACTGTAATTTAACGTGTACAATGACCTGTTGAACCACTCGGAATACAAAGGATACTAGGGTCGTTCCCATCTATCAATATCCTGCCAATGCCATGTCTTCGACATGGACTTACATGAATTATTCCTGTCTCCAATGCCATATATATATAATATGGGCTTACATGGCTCATTCCTGTGTCCAAAGCCATATATCTGGTATGGACTTACATGGCTCATTTCTGTCTTGTCCTGTCCTGCCAACCCCAATATCCTAACATTCCTAAGGTTCAAACGGGGCTTCCTAATGCTTTTTCTCTGTCACTTGGCCGTTAATTCGACTTTAAATATTCAAAAAAAATAAGTATATAAATGTTGGAAATTGAAAATAATAATGTAAAATAAAAGAATATTGCATTTATTTACTGTAAACTTACCTCGATACAAAATGTGACTAAACTTTACAATTTAGTCCTTTACTTTTTCTTTTCCCCGATCTACTCCCGAATTTCGTTCTTCTTGATCTATAATAGCAAATTTAACTTATTTAATATTCACATTTATCAAAACAGTCCTTTACTCAAACTTTTCAAAAATTACATTTTTCCCCTAAACTTTTGCATATTTACACTTTTGCCCCTAGACTCGGGAATTAAAATTTATCCCTTATTATTATGTTTTATGACATGCTGATCATTTTTCCCTTCTATGGAAGCATCAAATTCACACTCTAACATGCACTTATGACTATTAGGTATTTTTACCGATTAAGCCCTTTTACTCGTTTTTACCTAAAACCGAGTAGCACAAGTTGTCTAACATAATCTAAGACCTCATATTATATCATAAAACATCAAAATAAACACTTTTCACCTATGGGTATTTTTTCAAATATGAACCCTAACTTAAATTATTGCTAGCATAAGCTTTATCGAACTACCGGGACTCCGAAAACGTAAAGAACATTAAAAACGGGGCTTGGAATCACTTACTATGGAGCTTGAAAATTGAAGAAATCCTAGCTATGGAGAGAGAAAAAATTCGGCAGCAACTAAAGAAGATGATAACAAATTTTGTGTTATTTTTCCCTTTTTAATTCATTTAATATCCAAATGACCAAATTGCCTCTCCTTACTAAACTTTAAAAATTTTCCTTCCATGTCCTAATTTTTGTCCATGAACTTAAAATTGGTCAAATTGTTATTTAAAACCTCCTAATTAATATTCCAAAGCAATTTCATACTAAAACTTCTAGAATGCAAGTTTTGCAAATTATTCGATTTAGTCCCTAACCTCAACTTAAGCACTTTATGCATAGAATTTCATCACGAAATTTTCACACAATCATGCAATCATATCATGAACCTTAAAATAATAATAAAATAAAATTTTCTACCTCGTAGTTGTGGTTTCGTAACCACTATTCCGTTTAGGCGCTATTTCGGGATGTTACAGGTTTTTACTTTGACCCCCTTTTTTTTTAGAAAGTCTCAAAGCGCCCTTTGCGGGTTTTCACTTTGGCTTCCTCCCCACATTAGGTGTAATAATTTTTGACTGAATCTAAGTTTACCGGATTAGACAAGTTTTTTTCGTTTATTTCAGCTAGAATTAATGCTCCTCCGGAGAAAGCTTTCTTCACCACATAAGGCCCCTCCCAATTTGGCATCCATTTCCCTTTGAAATCTTTTTGTATAGGAAGAATCTTTTTCAGAACCAAATCTCCCTCATGAAATTCTCTTGGGTGAACTTTTTTGTCATAAGCTCGTATCATTCTTTTTTGATACATCTGACCATGCTGGATAGCCCTTATCCTCTTTTCTTCAATCAAATTCAACTGATCATATCGAGACTGTATCCATTCTGCTTCATCTAATTTCAACTCATACAAAACTCGGAGAAAAGGTATCTCCACTTCAATAGGTAAAACAACTTCCATTCCATAAACTAACGAGAAAGGCGTTGCCCTAGTAGAAGTTCTGACAGATGCTTGATAAGCATAAAGAGCAAATGACAACTTCTCATGCCAATCTGTGTAAGTTTCAGTCATTTTCCTCACAATCTTTTTAATATTTTTATTGGCTGCTTCTACTGCCCCATTCATCTTTGGGCGATATGGTGATGAATTATGATGTCTGATCTTAAACTGACTCCAGACCTCTGCTATTGTGCTATTGTTCAAATTTAACGCATTATCAGATATGATCCTTTCAGGCATTCCATATTGACATATAATTTCCCTCTTTAAGAATTTGCTGACTGTCGATTTAGTTACATTGGCGTACGAAGCAGCCTCTACCCATTTGGTAAAATAATAAATGACCACAAAAATGAAACGATGCCCATTTGAAGCCTTCGGTGAAATTGGCCCTATGGCATCCACGCCCCATATGGAAAACGACAATGGGGAAGTCATAACATGCAAATGCGAGGGAGGTACGTGAATCTTATCACCATAAATTTGACATTTGTGATATTTCTCGGCATAATTGATACAGTCTCCTTTCATGGTTGACCAATAATATCCAAACCTCATAATTTGTCTGGCCATTGTGAACCCATTAGCGTGTGTTTCACAAACACCTTCGTGCACCTCTTCTAAGATTTTCTTAGACTCCACGACATCCACACATCTCAAAAGTACATGATCCTTCCTTTTTTGTATAGGATCTCTCCATCTAAAACATAATCACAGGCGAGCATTCTCAACGTTCTTTTGTCATTCTCCATGGCTTGATCTGGATATTCACAACTTCTCACAAATCGCAATATATCTTGATACCAAGGATAATCATTTCTTTCTTCTTCCTCTATATTATAGCAATAAGACGGGGCCTTAAAAATACTCATCTGAATAAGCTAAATAGGCTTCATATCCTCTTGTCTGCTTACTTTGATCATGGAAGCCAAAGTAGCCAAAGCATCTGCCATCTGATTTTCATCGCGTGGGAGATAATTGAAATTAATATCATTAAACTCTTCAACTAACCTCAACACCAACCTTCTGTAATTGACTAGTTTGGAATCTCTTGCATCTCATTCACCTCGACGTTGGTAAATTACCAGTGCAGAATCTCCATATACTTCCAATGACTTGATCGTGCGTTCTACAGCTACTCTGAGCCCCATGATGCATGCTTCATATTCTGCCATATTATTCGTACAATCAAAATCCAATTTACATGTGAATGGATAATGATCTCCACCTGGAGTTACCAAAACTGCTCCAACTCCATTACCCACAGCGTTTGAAGCTCCATCAAAATTCAATTTCCAGGAATGACCTTTTATAGTGTCCTCCTCAGTAGCTGCCACATATACTATCTCCTCGTTAGGGAAATCAAAGTTCAAGGGTTCATAATCTTCTAAAGCTCGACTAGCTAGAAAATCTGCTATTGCGCTCCCTTTCACGGCTTTTTGACTTGCGTAAATTATGTCAAATTCAGAAAGTAAAATTTGCCACCTAACCATCTTTCCATTCAAGGCATTTGACTCCATCATGTACTTTAGAGGATCTAACTTTGAGATTAGCCAAGTTGTATGGTATAACATGTATTGCCTCAACCTCCATGCTGTCCAAATTAGAGCGCAACACAAATTTTCAATTGGAAAATATCTCAATTCACACTCAGTAAATTTCTTACTGAGGTAATATATCGCCCTTTCCTTTCATCCTGATTCATCATTTTGACCAAGCACACATCCCATAGAATTACCAAACACTGTTAAATACAATATCAACGGCCTATCTAAACTTGGGGGTGATAACACTGGAGGATTCGACAAATATTTTTTAACTTTATCAAAAGCCTTCTGGCATTCATAATCCTATTCTCCTGGGTTATGCTTTTTAAGAAGACGAAATATGGGGTCACATTTCTCTGTTAATTGAGAAATAAACTGTGCAATGTAATTTAGTCTTCCTAGGAAGCCTTAAACTTCTTTTTGAGTGCGTGGTGGAGACAACTCCTATATAGCCTAGACTTTGTCTGAATCAATCTCAATTCCTCTCTCACTGACCATAAAACCTAATAGCTTTCCGGATATAGCCCCAAAGGCACACTTTGTTGGATTAAGCTTTAATTGAAATTTCCTCAATCTCATGAACAACTTTCTCAACACTTGGATGTGCTCATTTTCAGTTTGAGATTTGACTATCATATCGTCAATATACACTTCAATCTCCTCATGCATCATATCATGGAAAAAAGTCACCATAGCTCTTTGATATGTTGCTCCAGCGTTCTTTAATCTGAATGGCATCACCTTGTAATAGAACGTGCCCCACAAGGTTATGAAAGTAGTCTTTCCCATGTCCTCAGGATGTATCTTTATCTAATTGTATCCTGAGAAGCCATCCATGAAGGAAAATAACGAGTAGCCAGCCGTATTTTCCACTAG
Source organism: Gossypium hirsutum (assembly GCF_007990345.1). Lineage (NCBI taxonomy): Eukaryota > Viridiplantae > Streptophyta > Magnoliopsida > Malvales > Malvaceae > Gossypium > Gossypium hirsutum. The sequence goes on from NC_053430.1 coordinate 13,987,792, forward strand.
CGTATCAATATGAGGCAAATAGAAGTTGTCCTTTGGGCTAGCCTTATTTAGATCTCTGTAATCCACACACATTGGCACCTTGCCATCCTTCTTGGGAACAGGCACAACATTGGCTACCCATTCTGAATACTTGATCACCTGAAAGAATCCGCATCAAATTGCTTTTTGACTTCCTCTTTTATCTTTAAGACAATATCTAGCCTCATTCGTCGAAGTTTCTACTGTACTGGCTTACAATCTGCTCTTATGGGAAGGCAATGTACCGCAATATCAGTGCTTAAACCAGGCATATCCTGGAATGAGCAAGCAAAAATATCTTTGAATTCCTGAAGCAACCCAACAAGGTCCCGCTTTGTTTCTTCAGCTATGCATGTTCCAATTTTTATAACTTTCCCCTCTTCCAAAGTCACCATGTCTACGGTTTCTTTATGAGGCAAAATTTTCTTTTCTTCTTGTTCTACCATTCTTAACAAGTCCGAAGATAAATCACAGTCTCTGTCATCTTCAAAGTCCTGAGAGCCCTCTAAACACATGTCTTGCTCAAATAGTAATTCTGATTTAGTAACAGCGTCACCCATGATATTGATATCTTGGGACCTATTATAGGTACAAAAATATACAAAGAATGACTGAATTTGATAATTATTATTTTGTATGGTATGTTTATGAATGAAATAAAAGAATGATTGAAGAAAGAATCAGGATGATTATTTAGATAGAAAGAATAACACAATTGCGTATGAAAAAAATAATATTTGCTCAAAATGATAGCAAAAAATGTATTTCATTGAAATAATGATGTTTGAACATGAGCCTATTTCACAAAGAAATCTTTATTGTCTCTAAGCTTAAAACAAGAAGTTTGTTTCGAACATTACTCTGAGTAAGCTCTAAAAACTACAGGAAGATCTTCTGCAGTCCAATTGTCTAGAATACTCCCAGGCTCATACGGACGAATATCTGACAAAATCCCCTCTTCAATTGTCTCTTCAAAAATGGCATTGATGTACATATTTCCCAATGCTTCTTCCATGCTTTCTTTCTTTGATATCCCTCGTTCAGGATAAATAATGCCCCCTGATACAAAAGACTTGGAGATATGAGGAATTATCATGGGCTTCCACTTGATTTACCCACCACTCACTCGTACTCTTCTTCTTTCTTGCCTTCTTTCTAGTTTTTTTTTCCTTTGTCTTGCATCTGGCTTGAACCCCAAACCAAAGTGATCATGCTTGTCTTTTAACATTGGCACTTCAATTCTTCCTTAGAGGCATCTTCCAAGTCCCTTTCCTAGTACAGATCCTCGGCCTATCATCAATTGTAGACCCATCATTGTAGTTTTGGACATTTTCGGCTCCAGGATTCTACTTCCCTCAGTGATGAATGTTGCATTTACAAACTCTAAAAACTAAAAGGAACACTCAATGGCTTCCTCATCTGTCTCTACATACGGCGCATCATTGCTTACAGTCGTAATATTATCCTCCTCAGCATTTATCGTTACCAACCGTCCTTTAGATACCAGCTTTAGCTTCTGATGTAATGATAAAGGCACTGCCCCTACCCCTACCGAGTGTCTCCAAGGCCTTCCTAACAGGCAGTTGTAAGAAGGCTTGATATCCATCACTAAGAAATCTACCTCATACGTGGTTGGGCCAATAAACAAAGGTACTTCTATTCTCCCCATGACTCTCCGCTCCGTACAATCAAATGCTCACACTATATTCTGGCATCCTTTCATATGTGAGTTATCCACAGGTAACCTGTTTAGTGTGGATAAAGGCAATACATTCATTATCGAACCATTATTTACCAAGACCCCTGGCAACGTGCATCCTTTACATCTGGTGGTTATATGTAAGGCTTTGGTGGATCCCATTCTCCTCTCATTATCATTGAAAAAGATGAAGTTGTCTGCACTTATGTTATTAACCAACCGATCCAACTTATTGACAGAAATATCATGGGTCACATATGTCTCGTTTAGCACCTTCAACAATGCACTCCGATGCACCTCTGAACTCAGGAGTAAAGCCAATATGGATATGCGGGCTAGCTGTTTATGCAACTGTTCCACGACACTGTACTCGCTATGTTTCAAAAATTTTAGGAATTTCGTAGCTTCTTCTTCTTTCACCGGTTTATTAACAGGCACCTCATGTTCAACTACTTTTCCCCTTTTTTGTTCGATCGTCAAATCTTTTCCTTTTACAGGCTCTGTTCGAGCACTTGTCAAATCATATCGTCTTCCACTGCGTGTGTGAGAACCTATATTTTGGTCCTCCTTTAATGGGCTGGCTGAATTTTCTTTTCCCAGAATTGTCACATTACAATCATAGTTCTAGGGGACCCTTTTACTATCCTTATAAGAAAAAATCGCTGGCTTCTAAATTATGATATTTGGCGTCATCTGAACTCCTGTTTTATTTTTAGGACGTGAAATAATGACCACAGGATAATTGACTTTTGGGACACTTGATACGGATTCTGACGCGCATATATACTCTTCCTCCGTAACCTCTTCATAAAATTCTATTTCTTTATTGTCTATTAGGCCCTGATAACAACTCTGAACCCTTCACATTCCTGAATTCTGTGTCCCTCTTCATGATGGAACTCACAATAATTCTCTATCCCATCATCATTTCCTTTTGTGTTTGAAGTAACTAACCCCCTTCTTGCCATCTCTTTCCAAACTTGTTTCAAAGGTGTTTTTAGTTCTGAAACATCCATCTTGGTCATTTTTCCAATACCTCCATCTACTGCATTTACCCCACTATCAATATGACTAGGTAGTGGATTTTTTGTACTGGGCGCGTTATCGAACTTCACGATACCTATCTGAATAAATCTCTCAACCAACTTCTTAAAAGTAGTACAATTTTCTATCGAATGTCCTACAATTCCTACGTGATACTCACATTGAGCATTGTCATCGTACCATTTAGGGAACGGAGGCTGAGACGGCTTTAAATAAAAAGATGCCACCACATGTGCATCGAACAAACTTTGAAATAACTCTTTATACATCATGGGAATTGGTGTAAATTGAATCTTCTCATTATTCTGCCTTGTTCTAGATTCCTGCCTTGATGAACCTTGACCAACAGTTACCGCTTTGGTTGACTTATAGTAACAGACTTTGAATATCCCATGTTTGCAATGTTCACCTCGTTTTCCTTTTTCTGTGGCACAAACCTTTTAGCACTTTCTCTTGCATCTATCCTTCCATTCCTTATAGCATTCTCGATTATTTCTCCTATCATGACCACATCCGCAAAACTCCTCGTGGCACTCCCTAACATGTGAGTTATGAATGGAGCTTTTAAGGTGTTAATAAAGAGCATGGTAGTTTCCTTCTCCAAGAGCGGCGGCTGAACTTGAATAGCCATTTCCCTCCATCTCTGTGCATACTGCTTAAAACTTTCATTTGGTTTCTTCTCCATATTCTGCAGAGTAATCCTATCAGGAGTTATATCCGTCACATGACTGTACTGCTTCATGAACGCCTGTGCTAAATCTCTCCATGAACTAATTCTGTTTCGACTCAACTGATTGTACCATTTAGCAGCTACTCCTACCAAACTGTCTTGGAAGTAATGAATCAACAATTGATCATTATGAACATACCCAGTCATTGTTCTGCAAAACATAGTGATATGAGCTTTAGGACAGCTCGTTCCATTATATTTCTCACATTTTGGCATTTTGAACTTATATGGAAGTACTAAGTCTGGGACCAAACTTAGATCTTTTGCATCAATTCCCGGATGTCTATTAACACCTTCTATTGCTCTGACCTTTTCCTCTAGCCATTTACACCGTTCTTCTAACTGCTTTTGTAACTCTACCTTTGCTCTTTCCTCTTTTGCAACTTCATCCAAATCAGGGACCATTGGATTATTTGAGTTGTTACCAGGATTATAGCTTGAACTAGCTTGAAAGTTCATTGGTACTGAAACTCCGGCCTGAAACTGTTGAAGCCTGATCATAACAGATGGTTTCTGCAAATTAATCTCAGGTTGTGTCTGCACATGTGTAGGAGTGAAGCCAGGAGGATACTGAGGGTCTTCATTATTTTCCCCAACATTATCCATAGGACCTTTTCCTTTATCCACTCTTCCCATTAGCAATTGGGACAACTGACTCATCATCTCTCTTTGGGACTCCATCATCTGTTCTTTCATCTCTTGTTGAATCTTAGCCAGCTGTTCTTGCATCTGTGACTGCATTTGTTCTTGCATATCCTTTTGTATTTGCTCTAACTTTTTCAGTCTTTTGTCCATTGGCTTAGTCTTTTTCCTTGTACCTAGGGATGCGTATTTGGTGTGTTTTTGTTGGTTTCCAGGTTATTGAAATAATTTTTAATTAATTAGAATCTTGTTATGGTCTTTAATGCATATGATGTAATGCAATGCAAATGCATGAATGCAAATGAGACATTAATTCTGATTCAATTCCCTTTAGAAAACTTTACTAGAAAATAGAATTCTTTACATAAAACTGAGTTACAAATAAGATTTCGCCCTAACAATCAGAGCCTTAATTTTCCTAAGCAATGGAGCTAGTTCTTGTCCCCTATCTGACTCCAACTCATACTCACACTTAATACATCTACTTGTACCACCAAAGACTGCAAGTAATCAGCTACTTCTCGAATTTGTGTTATAGCTTCCCCCATGATGTAATATCTACTTCTAACCTTGTCTTGAGAGTGGTGAAGCTGACTCTTCCATTGTTCCTCATTTGCCTCCAAGAACTCGATCCTCTTTTCACAACTTTGCAATACCATCTCTAATTCTTCTATTTTCCCTTTCATCTCGTCAATCTTGCTTAAGATTGCTCTCAACTCCATCACCGAATTGCGACTCTGACATAGACATAGAGATCTCTCCAATTCCGCTACTCTGGCTCTTAATTCGTCTTTTTCATTCTTATTATCTGACAGATTTTTCTCCAAGGCTTCATGTCGAGCTTGAGCCTCCTGAAACCTCTTTTCCCATTGATCAGCCCTAGTCCTTTCTTCTCGAACTTCTTGGCGCCATTGTTCCGAAGTCTTTCCTAATCCAGCAGTCCTCATTGATTGGCGCAGTGTAATATCCTGATTTTTGGCCTAGCCAGAATAGTGATTTCGTGACCACAAAATCCAAGATAGAAATAATTATTTTATGATTATTTTGAGGTCTATGATATGATTGCATGATTGTGTGAAAATTTCGTGAAGAAATTTTATGCATAAAGTGCTTAAATTGAAATTAGGGACTAAATCGAATAATTTGTAAAACTTGCATTCTAGAAATTTCTAGTATGAAATTGTTTTGAAATATTAATTAGGAGGTCTTAAATAGAAATTTTACCAAGTTCTAAGCCTATGGACAAAAATTGGACATGGATGGAATTTTTGGAAAGTTTAATAGTAAGGGCATTTTGGTCATTTAGGGGTAAAATGAATTAAAATACAAAATTAAAAGCCAATTTTGCTCATCTTCAACCCCATGGCCGAATATAGCAAGGAGAAACCATGGCTAGGGTTTTTCAAGCTTCCAAGCTCGATTGTAAGTCCGTTCTAGCCTCGTTTTTAATGATTTTTACGTTTTTGGAGTCCCGATAGGTCGATTAAGCTTATGCTAGCAATAATTCAACCTAGGGTTCATATTTGTAAAAATACCCATAGGTGAAATTTGTGTATTTTGGTGTTTTATGATAGAATATGAGGTTTTAAATTATGTTAGACAACTTGTGCTACTCGGTTTTAAGCGAAAACTAGCAAAAGGGCTTAATCGGTAAAAATACCTAATAGTCATAAGTACATGTTAGAGCGAGAATTTGATGTTGCCATAGAAGGGAAAAATGATCATCATGTCATAAAACATAAGAAAATAGGATGAAGTTTAATTTACGAGCTTTGGGGCAAAAGTGTAAATATGCAAAAGTTTAGGGGCAAAACTGTAACTTTTCCAAAATATGATTTTGGGTCAATTTGAATAATGTGAGTCCTAATTAGACTATATTTTAAATGATAGAGCAAGGAAATCTAAAATTTGGGCTAAAATGGAGAAAATACCAAGTTGTGGATGAAATGGTAAAAGTAGCGATTTTCGCATACGAGGTAAGTTCATGTGTAAATGTAGTAACATAATTGTCATTTTAAGCAATTTAATGTTGTTTATATGATATGATGCTGATTATTATCATGAAATATTATGCTTTGTGGTTATTGTTGAATAATATGTAATTATGTGAATTACTTGATGAGTATGAACTATCACCGAAGTATCAATTTCGATACTCCGTGGAAGATGGCAAAGATGTGTGATCGAGGAAAACGCCCGTTTGAACCTTAGGAATAGATTAGGATACAAGTGACATGTCACTAGGATGTTTGGGCATCCGAACTCGTTGAGTTGAGTGTGAGTTCACTTATGGATGCAAATGTCCGAACTCGTTGAGTTGAGTCCGAGTTCGAGAGATGTAACTAGGCATCCGAGCTCGTTGAGTTGATTCCGAGTTCACTTATGAATGCGAACGCCCGAGCTCGTTGAGTTGAGTCCGAGTTCACTTATGGGCGAGTTACATGGTAGCTTGGCTACATATGTAGCACTTAAGTGCAAACTTTCCATGTATCCGAATTATATTTCAATGTGTTCAACGGGTAAAATTCTACTCAAGCGGAGGAATACTCGAGATGAAAGGGACGTATTGGTAAGTGTTGTGAAATGGACACTTTAGACAGGTATGTTCTTAACCCTCGGGTTGGAAATAGATACAACAACGGTAAGATCGTAAGATGATGAATGATATTTAGAAAATGTGATATGAATGTCTCGGTGATGATTATGCAAATGATGTTTTATGTTTGCTTATATAGTTATGTTACTTGCTATTTGCATGTGAACTTACTAAGTATTTATGCTTACTCCCTCCTTTTCATTCCTTGTAGTGTTGACAAGCCAGCTCGGAAATCGGAAACGGTCGGAGGCACGCTCACACTATCCGTATACCATCTTGGCATAATGGCTTGTATATTTTGAGTATGGCATGTAAAGCATTATAATCATTTTGTGTATATGGTCTTATGATATGGTTATTGAGTGGTATGGAAATGCTTGGTAATGATTAGCCATTGGAATGGCTAATCATGATCATATTTGGTGTTATGTATGCTAAATTGCTAGCTAATCCATGGAAACCATGAAATAGGTAAAATTACCATAAAATAGATTCAGACAGCAGCAGTGACGTGAGTTTTAAAAATCACTAAAAATAGTAGAGATACAATTAGATGATGAATAATATATAGAATTGAATAATTATGAGTCTATTTTTATATGGATGGAACAAAACAGGTATATGAGTTATATTTTATGAGATGTTTAAATTTTTGTGAAACAGGGCCAGAGCAAATTCTGGATCCCCTGTTCTGACTTTGGAAATTCACCATAAATTGTTCAAAGATAATTAGAAGTCATGATTTATATGTACAGATTCCTTATTGAGTCTAGTTTTATTTGAAGCAAACGGTATAGTCATTAAAACTCTGTACAGGGAGATATTTGATTCGTAATACACAGAGGTTAGAGTAGTCAAACTCTGAAACAGGGGAGACTTTAACTAATAAACTGTACTAATTTGCTCGACCAAAAATTCTATAAAAAAAATTAGTAAATATATATATGAGTATAGTTTCATGGAAAATTTATAGAATTGGATTTCGAGTTTCGTAACTCGAGATATGAGTTTCTAAGCGACTATGACGCAGATTGTTAGCTTGACTAAAAATTTTAAAAATAAATTGTTTAACCTGTTTAAGTAATGAATTAAGTTTATTAACACCTCGTGTTCGACTCCGGCGATGGTCTCGGGTATGGGGCGTTACATTTGGTGGTATCAGAGCAGGTTAAGTCGGTTCTCGGACTAACCTAGCATGTGTAAAAGTTTAGCTATACATGCCACTGATCTGTGATAGTGTGATGTCTTCCGACGCGTATGAGTACCGTCTTTTTTAGACAGGGTACTCTCCAACCGAGCTGCGCCGACCATGTTCAATGTTATGTGAAGGTATTTGAGTAAAATTATGATTATGATAAGTCTCGGTTCAGAAAAGTATGAATAAAAGTTTATGATACATATGTGATAAATATCCATATTTACTTCATGCTCATATGATGTAGTGTATATGGCTTACTTGATAAGATGAACGGAATAAATAGAAAATAGTAGAGGTATGAATAAAATTCATAATATTATGATACGAATGAAAATGTCCTTGTCTTGATTTGGATGTCGAATGTTGATGAATGCTAATGATATATAATTTTTATGAGATAAAGGATTATAATGAAATGAACTTATCTATGTTAAATTGTTGGGCTGAATTATATGATTGTAATGATATGTACATGATGATGCACGAAATGGAAGTTGTGATTGTGATGCAAATATCTATGTTTGTTTGGTCTTATATGATGTCATGAGCATGACTTAATTTAATTAAATGAATGGATAAGTAAAGCTATCTAGAAAACATAGAATGTATGCATAAGTATATTGTCTAAATGGACAATAGGAAAATTTGTGTAAGCCAACATGAATGTTGCATTGCCTGAATGAATGACATCATTTTGATGATGTTGCTATGATGATGGGAGTTATGTCATATGTGTATGTATAAGAAAGTCGAGTCAGAGGTCCTACAACCCCTCCTCCTTACCGAAGTGGTACTTATAATGGAATTTCATGAGATTTGTATTGAATAAGTTTTTGGTTGAGAACCCAAAGAGTTTAGTGATAGAGTAATTATAAGTATGATCAGAGATTGAAAATGAGCTGATAAGTAAAGTCAGAGCCAGTAAAGTATCGGATTGACGTAAAGATTATTGGAGTTATGCACTGTCCCAATTAGAGAAGGAATTCTCTTTTGTAAATAGAATTACTCAGGTGCAAGGTCGAGAAAAGTGTAAATCGAAATTTATTCAGAACTGGCCTTCTTTAGTGAATGGTTTAATATGAAATTTGTGACGGCAGAACTAGTTGGGGAAATGATATTTGAAATGTGAACTATCTGAGTGTGATAGTTATGACTGGACAGATTTAGCAGTCTTTTTGAGATGTTCTATGTGTTTACCCGTTCTCAGAAATATTTCTATGGCTATTGATCTTCTGAAGAAATTCTTGTTAAATGGGAATGCCTTCTAATTCTGGTGTTGGATGAAAGCATTGGTAGTCTGACTGGTTTATAATTTATATTGCTCTATTTCATCGGGTATTCTATTTCATTTCGTCTGATAAGAATTGATGAGAGAATACATATGATATTATGATTCTGTTTCTTCTACTTGATGCTTCATCTGATATATATGTATGGGAAGATATATTGTTCTAGTTATCTTTGATTCCAATGGGATTAAATGATGTTTTCTTTTGGACTTTCCTTCTTTGAAGAATTATCAGGGTATTCTGTATTTTCTCAATGAGTTTGGTTTTCGATTCTCCGGCATAATATCGTATCTTGGGTTTCTTTATCCTGGATCTCTTTATTCTGGATTTCTTTATTCTGGGTTTCTCTATCATGGATTTCTTTATTCGATTTTCTTGTTATCTTTGTTCCATAATTTGTCAATTATGACTCATGTTCGAAGTAAGTTCTTCAGCTTGTGATAATCATGTCAAATATGACTATACTTCTAATTTGATCTTGGTAATGTGGTGATTTTAGTATTGGGATTTTTTCTAAT